>NW_027210612.1:67500-520000 GCF_029030835.1 Brachyistius frenatus
CTGCTCTCACTGATTTAGCTCTCCGGTCGGCTGCATCTGTCTGACTGATGTGAGGGTGCAAAAGCATACAAGGGCTGTAATCTCCTAATCATTAAACAGGGACCTGCAGGATGTGAAGAGATGGGACTGCTGTCTGCGAGCACTAAGCCAGAGGAAGCTGGGATGCCAGAGTTAAGTGGAGCCATATCCTCCTTGCGTTTGTGAGGGGGGCTGCTCTTGTTAAATGGGTGCTATCACGAGTGAACGTTCTCTCCGTCTCTTGCTGTATTGTGTGTTTATTCAGAGCGATGCCAAAGCCGGTCCAGACTTCAAATGGCAAATAGGGTTGTAATTTCAAGGCATCGCGGCATTGTGCAGGCTCACATTGATCTGTCATTGACAAAGTTAATGAGCGTGGACATGAGGCAGAGTCTCACCACAAAGACATCAAAGTGCCGCTGCACTGACTGGCCCGCTGTGAAACTGGCCTTTAGGCAGACACCCAGGCTGCCTCAGTCCCTCACTCCCCAGGAGGCGAGAAGGGTGAGGGGAGGGCATGGAGGTGGAGAGGATCTTGGCAAACTTCTTGGTAAGAAGTTTGTATGTCTCCATCCTTTTCTCTCCGTGTCCTCTCCGTCTCACACAGAGGCACACGTTTTTGCCGCATGTTTGGCACGTGAATGTGCTTCCAAACAGGTTCACTTGCGGAGTAGCGGAAAACCTTTGTGCAGCAAACAAGATTCTTAGATTTGATACTCTGCCTCTGCTCACCACCTGCTGCTTGGGAACCTGCTGGCTACACACACGCGCACGCACGCACACACACACACACACACACACACGCACGCGCACTCGCACACGCACGCATATAGACGCACGCATACGAGCACAAAAGTCTTGCTACTAGGTAACCTGCTGGCTATCTGCCTTTTCATTCCTTTCTGTCAACAGCAAATAAGAGAAGGGGGAAAAAGCAAAATCCAAGAACAAATATTAGCCTATGCAGACAAAGGCATTCCAGACAGGGTTTTCACTCTCATTCGCTCATCCTTAAAGTCCCATCTTCCTCCTTCCCTCCATCTCTCCCCACCTCCTCCCCTCACACTGCCACTCCTGTTCCTGCCTTTATTTCCGCCCAAGGTCTCCCTTTTCAGCTCGGAGCGAGGCATTTCTGCTGCTATTATCACTTTTGAAATGCTATCTGACTTATTATGACAGAATGTGTCTTTGTATTTGTGTACATGCAGAAGCGTTTGAAGTGTCAGTGACGTGTCTCACGCAGTACACTGAAAACACATCAATATAAACGTGGAGGTAAAAACAGCATGTTTTGGAGTACTTAAGGAGATTTCAAATTTTGGGCAAGTGAAGTTGTTCAGTCGATCCAAAGTTGAGTTTATATTGAAGACTATTACTTTTTTATTTGTTGGAAATTCCTTGCTGAACATTTTGTGACATTTTATTTGTTTAAGTGAACACAAATAAAACAAAACTATGCTTTTTATTTTGAACAAATGCCACAGCTCGTCTCCATTTGGTTTTGATCATTCAGGCTGGTTGATGTGCTCTCTAACACACTTTAGCTCACCAGATAAAATCACTGCAAACTGATACAGTCAGCTAAAATAAAGTAAACCCATTAATCAAGGTTAAAACTGAAACCAGTAAGACAAGGCGTGGATGAAGAGTTTTGATTGATTGATGGATTGATTGCTAACATTTTAGGGGGCATTCTCCCCTTACCTACACCGCCCATGTTTTCCCAGCTTTTTAGTAGTCCTCCTCCCGTTTGTCGTCTTCTTCCCTCCCTTGCCTCTGGGGGTTCAGATGTCATTCTCATCCTTGTCAAAGGAGTCTAATGGATCGGTCACGCTCAGGGCCCTCCCAGCCTGACTCACAGAGCCCGGGTGAAAGGTCATGGCTAGGGTGAGATAGAAACCGCGGGGTGAGGCCATCCGCTCGGCTGTTCCCAGCCGCATGTGTGTCTACATTTCAGCGTTTATGCGTGTTATTTTCTCTGTAAACACCTCTGTACCAGTATGCCGGGTATTTGAGGGGGGACGATTTGCACAGAGCAGTAAAATACAGCAAAGAAAATAAATAGCGAAGTTCAGGTACAGGATGTAGCGTTGTCAGGTAAGCATACAAATGTGTACTTACACACACACATTCCCTGCGTCTGGCATATCCATCATTGCCTCTCGGGGCCTCCTGTTCTTTGCAGAGGTCAGAGTTGAAAATGGTAGAGAGGACGCCTACATAGAGTACGTGTGTGTGTGTGTGTGTGTGTGTGTGTGTGTGTGTGTGTGTGTGTGTGTGTGTGTGTGTGTGTGTGTGTGTGTGTGTGTGTGTGGCTGCCAGATCTGTGCTCAGCTTCAGTGTTGATTAGGTCTAGACCAGTGGGATGATCTATTGCCATCATAAGAAACACAAACCAAATGTATGTCTGGCAACAAGGCAAGTCAACACATATGATGATATATAGCTTGAAGTTCTGAGGGTTAGCTGCACTTTTTCTCCAAACAGTTGATGGTCTTTCTTGTGGTTTTTTTTGGTAGTGTCAGGATTTTCTTTTAGTCAGATCCTTATTTTTCCCGTGACACAGATATGATATAGTAAATGGCAGCAGGCGTCATTAATGCAGAGCACATTTCAACACCGCAGTTGCAAATTTCTTTTGTTTCCTATTTGATCTGGTTGCCTTTTTATATTGTCAGCCTATTGTGTCCTGTTCTCCCCCTGCATCTTTATTATCCTTTGTTTCTCCTCCACCACCTCCTCCTCCTCCCCCATCTCCCCCTCCCACTGACTTTTCTCTCTCCCTCTTTCCTGGGTGGTGAGTTTTAATTTCATGCCCCCTGCTCTGGCAGTTGGTCCGTTAGTGAGTGCCAGGCTGGCTTTGTGACACACAGTCTCCTTAGGGGCTCTCTGTCACACACACACACACACACACACACACACACACACACACACACACACACACACACACACACACACACACACACACACACACACACACACACACACACACACACACACACACACACACACACACACACAAGTATGCATGCGCTCAGCCCCGGGCTATGCGTCGGCATCCATGCAGAACTTATGGCAATAAAATGATCCAGAAGTTGTTTTCAAGAGCACACAAAGACACATGCCAGAGACGTGATTACACAAGCAAGCTCAGTGGCATGTTAGTTCAACTTGAGCAAATGGACTTGATTCAATGTTCACACATGGAACAAAAAGCCACTGTGTTCCCACTTATCCATCATAACTGTCATTGTTTCAGTAATTTATCTGAAGGTATTGGCCTCATCTGGCTCACCGACAGCATGCTAACTGTACTGGCATGCATTCATTAATCCAGCAGACAACTCTGAGCCCTAGGGAGTAATCAGTCGTTATGCAAATGCTTGTGGATGATGATGGATGTGCTTCAGCCTCTCATTGTGTTGGACTCTGTTGGAGAAGGGAAATACGGTTTCCTTCATTCAGGGATATATCTGTGTGTGAGTGTGTCTGCATGTTGGAGTGTGTTTTTGGCCCCTGCAGTAATAATCCATGCCTTTCGGCTGCACCTCTGCAAGGGTTCATTAATCCTGAAAGCATAGTCTGGCCTCATCTTTATCTCCTGAGCATTGCAGATCACATCTGCTGCTCCAGGCTGGTCACTCAATAATGAACACACCTCAAGGCCATATGCGGCGCTTCTAAAATATTTTAAGGAATGCAAGTGGATAATATCACATACCGAATGAGTAAAAGATAGAATTTTTTTGTCTTAAAGAGACATTTGACACAAAAACTATTTTTACTCTTTATGGCATCAAACCATGCAAGTACTTTTGGATATCTGCTCTTAGGTTTGTGCTGCCAATCAAATTTAAAGGAGGTGAATGTTTAATTTGTGCAAATCGAAGCATCGACAATTACATGAGCAATTTCCAATGGAACTCCTTTTACCAATGAAATAGTCGTGGTAAAATTAAGAAAAATACGTTGAAACTTCTTGTTGGTCAGACTGAATAATTTGATCCACAAGCAGAAACTGTTGTTCCAAACTGTTGTCTGTCTGTCACTGTGGTAGTTGTAAAGTTTGCTTCGCTCACTCCCTACTTACACTGCATGTGGTCTGTCAGTGTGGGAGGATGAGGGTATTAGAGAACAGGGTAAACATCCAGAGCAGTCACTAATGTCCATTGTTAAGCTCTTTTTTCTCAGGATGACTCCCACCCACTGCAGCACAGCTGGGACCAACTCCATTGTCCTCTCCTTCCTCTGCCAGCCTCAGCCGTCCTCTCACAAACACACACACACACACACACACACACACACACACACACACACACACACACACACACACACACACACACACACATAGACTGCCCTCGAGGCTTAGTCACAATTCCAGCTGGGTACCTGTTTTGTCTCCTAGCAACCGGCACCTCTGCAATTTCTGGCCTTCACCTTTATTCCGGACTAAGAACCCATCCTAACACACACACACACACACACACACACACACACACACACACACACACACACACACACACACACACACACACACACACACACACACACACACACACACACACACACACACACACACACACACACACACACACACACATGTACACACACTCAGATGAGAGGTGGGTTTGGAGTTGAGGCCGGGTAAAATTGAATCTGAAAAGTATTGGGCTGTTAGCTCTTGTGGAATGACTTTCTTTATGCAGGGAAGTTAATGAAGAACACTGATAGAAAATGAAAATGAAAGCCCTGAGGCTTTGATTCAGTCTCTCTGCAGTTCTAGTCCCAGTTTTCTCTCCTTCAAATTGAAAAACCCACAAAAATAGTCTACTTTAACAAATGGCATTGATAGAGTAACTGAACAAAGGCATTGCCAGATATGTAAATGTGTTCAGACAAGAAAAGTTGCTATAACCAAAACAAACATGTGAACCAAATCTAATAAACATTTAAATAAGACAACACCAATGTTAACTCTACTTTCAGTCATCGTTGCATTTGCAGTTATATATATTCTAAGAAAAAATATTCTACTACTTCTTCCTGTCATGTTGGACTGATGGCAGACTGGACACTATTGTGACTCACTATTGTCTCCTGAGGTGTTGGGTGGGAGACAGGATGTCCCGGGGCTAGCTGGTTAGCATGCTAATTTCAATACATCTCAGCAATACTAGACATCTTTGATGTAGGATTCAAACTGTGATTTCTTCAGATTCTATGTATAATTTTAGCTCATTTGGAGTGTTTTAAACCAAAAATCTGGCATATTGCACCTTTTAAGACAAATACAAGATTAAAAACATACTTTTACAGAATTAATGCATGTATTGCTGGTTTGTAAGTTTAGCTGTTTGCTCTCCTGACAGCCACATGTAATATTCATGAAAGATATCCATAGGCTCAGAGACCTTGTAGTTATTTATTCATAGCTTGAGGAATACCTTTACTGACCTCTGACATGTGCACACCTGTCAGAGGAAGGAAATGCTGCCTCCTCAAATCTGTTCACATACACACAAACACAAAGTGCTGGCTGACCAGTGTCTAACCTTACCTCTTTACTTATGTAATAGGCTGTCTGGGACAAGCAGTGCAGTCTGGTTGAGCAGATGGAGACGCAAAGTCCCTGAACGCTCTTGAGCATACAGGATATATATCAAATCACAAACTCTTTCATTCTTGCCCGGGTAACTTTCTCTCATATGCGTCCACTGTACATGATCTGCGCATCAGCTGTGTTTTCCTTCATTAAAAGTCACGAGAATCAGCATATGCTTGTGCATCTAACTGCTGAAAAGGTTTTTCCCATCTAAGAAAACACAACAATAAAGTTTACACGCAGTTGTTACACAGTAAGTTTTTCCATAGGCCTAGTTGTTAAAGTCTTCAGAAATGTAACAAACAAGGTCTGTGGCAATTGCAGAGATGCTGTTCTATGACCTTGGGCTGCTTGTTATTTTTCTTAGACTAGTGTCTGATGCGACGGCCCAGTGGTGCAGTGGTTAGCATTGTCGCCTCACAGCAAAAAGGCTCTGGGTTTGTTTCCCGGGCCTGGGCCTTTCTGTGTGGAGTTTGAATGTTTTCCCTGTGCTTGGGTGGGTTCTCTCCAGGTACTTTGGCTTCCTCCCACCATCCAAAAACATGCATTTCAGGTAATGAGACAAGTAAAACAAAACCTCAGTTGTATTTTTCATTTCAGGTACAAACATTTCATGAACTAATGTCCACTACAAAACCTTTTCTTGACTTATTAATAATCACAAAATGAATTAGAAAATTTGTCAATCGATAAAAAAATGTAGATGTCAGCAACAATTTAGAAAATTATTGTGTTTAATTCCAAATATTCATTAGTGAGAGCTTCTAAAATGTGAAAATGTATTGATTCTTTGGTCTCCTATGTTAAGCTGAATGCACTTCTGTTTTGGACTGTTTCTCAAGCTATACAAGTTGTGTGCAATAGCTGCCCTTGTCTTCAGCCAACTCCTATAGAGTTTTGTGTATTTTGTGAATCATGGAGTGCAGATATATGGGGAGGAGAGGACTGATTTACTGCTGATTACGTTGCGTGGGAGCGAAAGCGCATGTATGTATGGTCGTTCTTGTTTAGAAGGGTGTGCTTCTGTGCATGTGAGTGTGTCCTGTTAAAGATAAGGTGATATATGCCCAGGGTGAATTCTTGACTTCACGTCAGCCACTATGCACCTGTCTAATACATCATGGTGAGCAGGGGCCAGTGTAGGTAAATAAGGGAAGACTCTGCAGGCCTAATTGTTCCATCACTTCACCTCTATCTTCTGTGCTATGGGTCAACTAACTCCCACTCAGTGCAATGTGGCAGCAAGATGCATATGTACTGCATATTTAAGTCAATGCACACCCACAACATGCAAACATTTACAAACTGTAAATACGAAATCGGAAAAACTAGAGAGAAACTAATCAGAGGTTCAGAGAAGAAGTTGCTTATCCAACTACAACAGGAAGTGTTGAATGGAAGTCATGCATTTTTCTATTCCAATAATTTATATTTAGAGGTGTCCTTGACTTTGTATCTTTGCATGTACCTTTGGGCTGTTGTTAAGTTTAGCTTTCAGAGGGATTTGCAGAGAGTACAGGTGTGATATAAAGGTAGCTATACTCTGCTCACCTTGCCTCTGGCTTCGTCCTCCCCTCTCCTCTCCTCTCCTCTCCTCTCCTGATACTTTACATGTGTGACAGCGACTGTGAGCAGTTAAAAGTAATAACTGGGAGATTTCACTTTCGATTTCAGTCACTCTAGAGAATAGAAAAGAGTTTTATACATGTTCTTTAGAGGAAGGCAGAGGAAACGAGAGGATGATCTTTGCGGGGGATCAATATGGTCAGCATTGATCAAATCTCCTGCTCACTGTGTTTCATGGTTTTTATTCTCTTTTCCCTCTCCGCGTCTTTGCATGGAGTCAATTAAGGGTCTTGAAGTGTTCAGTTTTCGTGTTGATTGAAATAGCTCCTGAATGTGTGTCTTAGTGACAGTCCTCTGATCTGGTATCAGCCGCCTGTGGTTAGGTGTGGTGGATCTGTCATCACAGTGTCTCAATAACACTGACCTCAGACCAGCGCTTCCAGGAAAAGCTGTCATCCGATCTTCAGGATCAGTTTTCCATTTTCTAGGTAGCCAGACATTCACAAAGAGGCATCTTTAACCAGTTTAGTAAGACCACACAGTGTGTGTGTGTGTGTGTGTGTGTGTGTGTGTGTGTGTGTGTGTGTGTGTGTGTGTGTGTGTGTGTGTGTGTGTGTGTGTGTGTGTGTGTGTGTGTGTGTGTGTGTGTGTGTGTGTGTGTGTGTGTGAGTGAGACTGGCCAACCAGATTGGCTTTGTTGTCTTTCTAAATGGCTGCCTCCTTCCCTCTTACCCCTGCCCTGACTCAGTGTAAAACATTAGTCCAATCTAGCAAAATGATTTCCAGGCTATTCTCAGAGATGGAGATCATTATTTCTGGCTTGGAGTGAGCCCGCTGGCTAATGTAGAGATAGGTAATGGCAGTGATAATGGACCTGTTGAGAGGTATGTTTTCCCTCACCCCTCCCTCCTTTTCCTCTCTGTTCTTCTCCCACTTTTCTATTGTCCAGCAGGTAGACAGCATGATGGATGGACAGGGTTTGTCTGCGTCCCTGTGCAAACCAGGGCTATCGTACACCCCGCTGTCTGTTGATAGTGCCTGTAAGCGGTTGTCATGATCGATGCCGCTCAGGCCTGCTCCATCACTCAGCTTGACTGCCAATGAAAGGCTTGGACACACTCAGAAACTCAAGTAGACATAATGGTAGGGGGAAATTAGGGTGAATCAAGAGCTTTGGAGAAAGTATAGATTTTCTCCCTTCTTTCTTTGCCTTGCTAATGCTTTCATTTGCTTCACGGGTGGCAGCCAAGCACGCAGCCAAATGTATGCGCTCATATGGGACTTTTAAGCCTACAAATACACAAAGACATCATGAATCATTTACAGTGAAAGAAGAGATGTGGGCAACAGTTAAACTAGCTCAGGCTTGATTCTCAATGTGTGTGTGTGTGTGTGTGTGTGTGTGTGTGTGTGTGTGTGTGTGTGTGTGTGTGTGTGTGTGTGTG
The DNA here is from genome assembly GCF_029030835.1 of Brachyistius frenatus. Taxonomy (NCBI): domain Eukaryota; kingdom Metazoa; phylum Chordata; class Actinopteri; family Embiotocidae; genus Brachyistius; species Brachyistius frenatus. The sequence goes on from NW_027210612.1 coordinate 76,132, forward strand.
TGTGTGTGTGTGTGTGTGTGTGTGTGTGTGTGTGTGTGTGTGTGTGTGTGTGTGTGTCTCTCTCTCTCTCTCTCTCTCTCTGTGTGTGTCTGTCAGCCCTCATGTGGACTTGATAAGTTCCTCTGACATTGTGTTTTCTCTTGGTGGTTGTTGAGTGTTCCAGTCTGGGAGCGCTGTGTGTTTCTCATTGGTCGGTGAGCTGTAGATGATTAGAGCGGAGTCCATCCATGAAATCCCCTTTAGGTCACATCGAAAAAGAGACAGTTTGCGGATGTGTGTGTATTATGAGAGCGGAGAGAAAGGGAGAGACAGAGGGTGTTGTGCTCGCTGCATTTTTCAACATCAGAATAAATCACGAAACCCTCTCCAGATGCGGCCAGATGGCCTCCATCCTCCTCTTTCAGCATGTGTAGAAGTGTAGGACATTCGAGGGTTAAACCTATAAATGAGCAGTTTTCTGAGACAGTCCGTGAGGTCTGTTGGAAATGAGATAATGCTGCTTGATGACTTATTTCCTGAACTCCATATAAATAAATATAAAAAGTGACACTGCAGAGGAAAGAAGGACTGAGTGAGGTGACATGCAGCTCTACTCATTTTTCTTCCCTGTTTGTACTAGTTTTGGTGGACTCATGTTGACATTAGCTTTCAAAAGAAATCAAAAAACAACAAAGGCAAACAGATGCCATTGAATTAGGCTGCCGACTGTATTAGCAAAGTGTTTGTTTTTCATTAGAATTCTTTGTAGAGCCTATATTTAGTCCCAGAAGCAAGACAAAGTGAGAAAGAGAAACTTTCTCTCCTGGGTTTTTGTGTGAGAGTATTCCTAAAGCAGCTTGTCTATTCTTCTCTTTTTAAAAGCAGCAGTTTCTTCTTTCCCTCTTATCAGGCCTCCTCCCACTGAGCTCCATCCAGCTCTCTCCTCTTCTTCTCATTTCCACCACAAAGGGACCAGAGAAACACCTTACACGCTCTGCTTGCTTGCATGTGCTATATCTGTCTGCCTGTGCATGATAATTTGTGTGAACATGAATGAAGGATTGTAGAGTTTAAGACTGTGTTTTGACCTGCAGATGATAATGGTAATCATGATGATGATGATGATGATAGTAGCGGTGGTGCCTGGCTCCCTTGTCCAGATTGCGCTGACTGCTGTGGAGGTACAAAACACTGAGAATAGACAGGAAAGAGGAAGTGGAAGGAGACGCGGCTCGGAGGCATGTTTATCATTTATTTTAGAGAGAAAGAAAGCAATATGTTAAGGTGTGGAGAGAGAAGGATGGGAGGGGTGAGAAGGAAGGCGCAGATACTCTTGGCCGCACACAGAAATACTCAGTCACTCTCTCCGGGCCACACACACACAAACGCACACACGCCTGCCTGTGTTTTGGCAAGTGCCCAAAGGCCTGGCAGCCTCGATCTATACTCCTTCTCACCTCATTCTTTTTATGATATCCTCCACTTTTAACACCTTCCCTCTTTCGTTATATACCTGACACTGTGGGTTTGTTGTCTTGTAACTCAACCAAAGACATGTCTACACATAAATGAGGCATGTCAACATAGACAGGATTTTAGTTTTTGTTGTTTTTTTCATATTTCAAGTGGGGATTCAAGCACTCATAAAGACATTTATCTTCGGGATATGAAAGAGGCAATTGTTTGTGCTCACATGGAGGCACGTATGTGAATGAATTCATGTGTATGTTTTCATTTGTGCATCAGAAGTTGTGTATTACGAACTCACAGACTTCCACGCCATGCAGACATGGCCTCAACCAAATGCTCTACTTCATGACTCTTCCTCCTTTTTCTTTTTATCCATCATTGTTTTTCCTTTGTGTGTGGGGCTGCATAGGCTGCAGCTTCTCCCATGACAGAGCTAATGGCTCCATTTGTACTCTATGTCTGACAGACTTATTATTAACTCCCTACTTCCCCTACCTGCACATATCTACTGTCTCCCATCACTGAAAGAGGCAGTTGTTTTTCAGTCTTTTTCGGAGTACAAGTGAAGCGTTCTGTAGTCAAATCACATGTTATTAGAAAAATTCTATTAACTGCAGTATTCAGTTGACATGAAATGACATTTTAACATTTTGCGTTTTTAAATCAGTGGTTTTCTATGTACTGCATTTATAGATATGCAATTTGATTTAATTTGAAATTGAATTGGGTGTTTGGTGTTCAGGGTTCATGCTGGGCCTGCTTGTTTTTTAGGGGTTTTTTTGTTCTGGGATTTTACCAGGTCAGGGTCTCAAGTCAAAAGTCCCCGTCAAGACTTCATCATGTCCTCAGCTTTGCTGTTAGATAACTGCTACTGTATCGTTCAGGGTTGAACTGCTAGGCTGGTGAAGTCCTGGTGGTGCTGATTACGCTTGTGTATTCTGATACACAGAAAAACTGATAAATTTGTAACTTTTCAAAGCACAGCAGATGCTATAAAGTATTAATGAACATTTTAGGAATTACACTTCGAACACCGATTTGAACAAAATGTGGACATGAATAATTTGTATATGCTTGATTATTTGAATGCATTATTTGCAGTTGTATCTTGAGTCATTTTTTGGTACATATCCAGGTCCCATAACTTCTCTCTAAAAGCCCACAGTTTGTGTGTGTGTCTACTTGTGGGTTTTGACCGTGCAGGGAGGAAGAAAGTAGTTAGCATTTAGTGGCAGCACACTGCCATTCTTTTAACAGCTCTCACACCTCATTAACTCTCTTAATGAGTAAGTAATCAGACACATTCCCCTGTGCCTTTCTTCCTTTTTCTCCTTCTTTAAATGGAGGAATAAAATTAAGAGCATTTGGCAAGGGTAAACATTTTCTTATCATACAATCAAATCAAGAAATCAAGAAAACAAACACTCTATTTTAGATGCACACACTTAAATAGGTGCACTTACACTGGGACATCCACACAAGCACCATATAAGTACCGTTCTACTACTTTTAAAACAGTTTGAAATGTTTTGTTAGCGTCTCTGTAGGCACAGTAAATCTCAAAATGCGATAAAGTACAATGAGAGATGGATTGAAGAGACAGAGTGAAGAAGTGAGGGTAAAAACCTGTGAAACTTAGTTTTCTTGGTGCTAGTTTGCTTCTAGTTTTCCTCCAATCATACTTCAGTGTAAAAATTCAAAATATTATTTAATCACTTTAAAAAGTTCAGTTCTTGCAAACCAGCTTTAGTTCACCTTTAAAACTGTGAGAAAAAACTTGAAATTGACATACTGATTTGAGCTAGTTTACCAGAAAAGTGCAAACAAAGACAAAGAGTAGGAGAAAGAAAGCCATCACAGTGAACAGTAGCTGTGGAGGGTCATTGAAGGAGAGACTGCATTGCAGAGTGCACACTTCAACATAAGAACTTAAACGGCCGTGTTTATTTTCCTTCAGTGAATCCTCTAAAACCAAGACAACAGAACATCAGATCATCAAGGCTGATGTATGATCCCATGTATCAACTGCTCTTGTCAGTCAAGTGTGGAGACATGAAGCAGGACGTGATGAAATCTTCGGGATATGAAAGAGGCAATTGTTTGTGCTCACATGGAGGCACGTATGTGAATGAGACCATGCGTATGTTTATATTTGTGCATCAGAAGTTGTATATTAAGAACCCACAGACTTCCACGCCGCAGGCAGCCTTGAGCTTTGAGGGGTTTAACCAGAAAAGGCTGTCTGTCCCTCAGGTGGTTGAGCTGCTGCAGCATCCCCAGAAACTCTTTTTTCTATCAAAAATAAAGATTGAATAATTAAAAGTGTGATTAACATACAGCTTGGTACAAAGTGCTATGCTAATGTCTTTACACTGCCTTTTTGATTGGTGGGATTATAATTATGCAGCCGCGCAAAAGTTATTTTTGTCATGCAGAGGAAAGTTGAAGTTGTGTACAGTATAAGTGCAACACACTGAGATAGAGATCAGAGGTTAATGATGTGAATCAGACAGGAACCAGACATTACCTTCAGTGTGCGGCTAATCTCCAGACCAGGCGCCTTGAGCTATGTCTGATAACATTGCTAATTATTCCAGATATAGACTCTGTGGGGTTTCTTGTAAACAGGCATATCAGTAGCTAAGTTTATTGTCAGGGCACTTTACACTGATTAAAACGATACCATTGTTTGAGGTCTTGTATAAGTGAAACCTTAAAAAGCCTGACCGCAGTGTGTTAGGGGCTGGAGTTCATGCTGTGAGGACACACCTGAAAACATGTGTGTTACCTCATCATTAGAGCAACAATGGGAATGAACTGTGAGCAACGTCACCTAAAGAGAGCCAGGCTACATTAATGAACTAGCTGCCCACTTGTAAGGAATGTAGTGCATTATGGTAAATCTAGACCAGGTCTAGGCTGTTTGAACACCGACATAGCCACACTCACTTTCGCTCACTCGGGCACTGGTTCACAAATCTGTAATGAAAAAAAGACTGGTAGGCATGCTGTGTGCAGGAAATAAGGAAACAAAAAGTCGCAGGTCTGACATCATTACAGCTCTCTGGATGCTTGGAGGCCTGGACTGGGACTGGAGGCCACAGCCCCTGCCTCAGGATATTCTTCATAGCATTGTAATGAGTGCATGGAAGGAGTCTCGGCACTGGCGAGAGCTGCGAAGCTTCGACGGTTTCCAAGAATCCTTTTACCCTGCTCAGAGTTATGCAAGTGGAGTGAAGTCTTGGGGTTATAATCTCTGCTCCTGCTTCTGATATTTAACTTGGTCAGCTCCTGCAGTACTTCACAATTTGACGACCCTGAGGTTAACTAACTCCGACGCAATATACAGACGCACATTTTGAAAAGTGGGTGTTGGCCAGAAGCTGAAAAGCAGGATGATTTCATGAAGAATCAAAGGACAGAAAGGAAGTAAACTGTTTTGTTTTTTTAATTATTATTTTTCTGTCATTTCTCACCATGCCAGTTTGGTTTTTAACCATGTTTGGGCTGCTGCACAAGTAATGCACTGTTGTGGTATTTGCTGAAGGCCTGTAACATCAGATTTACCGTCATGACTTAGTGTTGGAGACCACGGTGGCCTCTGTCCCTATTTTGTGGTGACTGTTCTCACATAATCATGTCTGTTTTTGAAGAGATCAGTGCTTCCCTGAAAATCAACCTCCAAACTAATCAGAAATGTCAAATATCTCAGAGCCAACACAGTTGGGGCCGAGCTTAGAAAATACCAGTGAGGGGCAACCACAGACTATGTAAAATACAGCATGGTCTCCCACAGAAATGTCCTGTTTGCCGTTTTAAGAATGTGTAAATGCAGAAATGTTGCGTTGCTAAATTTAATTTTCGCTTTGGCTCTCGTAGGAGTTGAACCCGTCAATGAATCCTTAAAGGACACAGAAGACTGCAGACTCCAAACCATGACCACTGTGATTATTCTGTTAGATGTGACAGAGGAGAGAAATAACCAAGCAGAGGGAGAAAGGTGTTAGACATAAATGAGAGAATAGACAATTTTCTGGCGGGATAGATAGCATCTTTTGGGTTGCCACAGGTTTTTTTTTTGTTTGTTTGTTTGTGGGTTGTTTTTGTTTTTTGGGGGGGGCAGACCTACATTTTTAAAGTGACCCCCCCCCCACGAACTCAGTACCTAATCCAATCAAACAGCACCATAATTTGGAGTGTATAGATCACTCCAGCCAATCGTGTTAAAGTGTGCTAACAGGATTATGGGGGTTTTAGTGTGCGGATTCAACCCTAGAGCTTTCATTTTGCTACTTACACACATAGCATTGTATTCATATCATCACAGCCTTTCTGCCTTGTCTTGCATTCCAGCTATTCATGCCAGTCTGTCTCACTGTCTTTCTTCTTCTCCTCACACCTACTGTAACCTCTGGCACTCAAACAGTGGAGTCCTCGCACAACAATCTGTTAAAAATTCTCAGCGTAAGCTGGGAGTGAACACACACACAGAGAAAATACATCATGGCAGATGTCCGGGAGGGCAGAAGTCATTAACAGTGTTTTTCTGCAGTACTGCTCTTTGGCATCTTTATGTGTGTCATTGTCTTTGTTGCGGTGAGGTGAGGAGAAGGTGAGAGGACTAATCAGTAATTAGGCAGAGTTCAGGGCCAGGTAGACCAAAAGCATTCCTCTCACATGGAGCCACTTTGATAAGAGGCACCAACATGGCCCGGGTGCCAGACTGACTCAGCTTTCCACTTTACACTCTGTTGGTTGTTTTGCCAAGGCAACAACAAAGGAGCTGCAGGGAGCATAACTGTTCTGGCTCCCATGCTTGCTTATTAGGCAACATGAAGCTGGTTTGATGTTTGGGATATGATCCTGCAAAATATGGCAGACGGACAGAATAGATAGATTATTCTTGTGTAATTGTCTAAATTGCCTGCTAACTGTGTTGCCTAACATCTTAGCAGATGTTATGCAGATCTGTTCAGGAAATATAACTGAAAAAGCTTGCATGGTAAAATTAGAATGTGCCATTAGATGGAATATTTATGTTCTCTTTGAACACAAGCCAGCAATGTGTGCGTTTCATTTGCACATCTGTGCATGCACGTCACATTTTTGTGCATTCAGAACTGAATAAAACTGTTCATTCCCATGCAGTGTCATTGTCATTCTAGATACACAGCCATCTTTTAATGGAGTGAGACTGTAAACATGAAAAAAGTCCTAACAAGTTTCAGTAGGCTGCCAACACGCAGCTTGATCTCAATATTTCATCCCATGAAATCAAACACACAAATTCCATTTTTAATTGTGGTTTATTTGCAGTGGCCTGCCGAGTGCTCTTTTAATTTGCGCTGTACCGTAAAGACACAACCACCCATTCATTAGATCGATTGCACAACACAACTGCTGTGGCGTGTTTCACTCCCCCCTTTTGTGTCCCTCTGAACCAATGTCTGTGCAATATTCATTTCAAGGAAAGTTCTGGAAAGGATGACCCAGTGGGGACGCAATGTGAGACTCCTTGCCGTCTCAGTCTTGGGAACTCATTTTAAAATTGCCCCATGGGGTTTTAGTGTAGATACTTGTTGTGTGTCTCATGCAATTGCGTGCTGTGGTGTGCATGAACATAAAAAAAAAAAAGTAGGAGCCATCAAAGTCATAGGCAATATATTTGTCTTGTAGCTTTATAGATTCTCGTGTTGTGCTTTAGCCCCTCTGTGGGTGACCATAAGTGCTCTGTTTACATCTGTCCGAGCTGTGGGAGTCCTCCGTGCAGCCTCTCCTAGAGTTTCCCTGTGTGGTGTGTGAGTAGAAGAGGGGCAAAGCCTTTCTGAATCAGGTTAGCTCACCATTTAAACGGTAGACAAAGGACTCTGCTAATTAAAACTATGGCTACTTGTGTTTCACTCACTCTGCTTCCCTCCCCTCCTCTCTGCTCTCTCGCCCTCTTACTTTCTACACACATGCACTTTTCAAATGCCTAATTTGTACACATCGTTAAGCGCTGGACACACACACACACACACACACACACACACACAACAACCTAAAACGAAAAGATAATGTTCTTTGTGCCACAGCATTCATAATGAATCCACTGAGTCTTTGCCCTGCCGCCTGTTTGTTTGGTCTGTGTGCAGGCAGCAAGCCGGGCACGTCACATCAGAGCCTGGTCAAGGCGCAGTGCACAAATTATAGCATGAGTGAACACTAAATAATACAGCCACCAAAAAAATAACCACTCCATTGTGAGTAGAGTTCTCACCTCAGGGTGTTGGCACACATTGGAAAGAAAAAAAATTTGCACTTAGTTCTCCGTTCTGCACCGTTGAGTGTGGTAAAAGAAGGAGTGACGCTGAATAAAGTGTGAATTCTGCTGGTTGAAAGGCATGCTTTAACCCTGGAAGTGACACATTTACCAAGGAAGTTGTTGAAACATGTTAATGTTGCTTCCAAAGACACAGTTGTATTGTACACAAAAATGCCCTATCGAACCAAACAAACCAAACCAAGGCATCCTCGAGGATATGTTGTGTGTAACTGTATCCTTATTCTCTCCACAGTGATCTCAGCGAGAACTTCATCCAGTCCATTCCCAGAAAAGCATTCAGAGGAGCTACAGACATCAAAAACCTGTGAGTACCTCAGCCTCTCCAGCAGGGATGGACGTACGTAACCAGGCAATTAACAGTGATTATTGAATAATGATTGGTTAATAGAAGGTCAGCAAGTATCATAAAAAATGCCCATCACATGTTCCAACAGCCCATGATGATGTCTGAAAATGTGTTCTTGACAGTCTGATACCCAAAGATTTTCAGTTTACCATCATGGAGGTTCAAGAAGAGGAGCTGAAAAAAATGCTTCATTGATCAAAGTAGTTGCTGAGTAATTCACTGTGAAATGACTAATTGGATTAATTGTTCTAGGTGCACCAGTAGATGATAGCTCTTGAAACCAGTGATGCAAAGTCAACGATTCAAAATTACATTGAAAGCTACTGGAAGTGAACAGCAGACAAGTGTTCTCTATTCACAACTCATTCAGTGTAATTCCAGCATTAAGACATTTTCTCTGGTCAGATTAATGATCTTCAGTGGGAGTTAAAGATAATGTGCGTATTGGTGAGTGTGCGCAGATTCAATTAGTTGGAGGCTGTATCACTTTGACTGAAAAGACTCACCACTTCACACACATGCAGGTCCCCAAAGATGCCTTGTAGCAACAGTGATTTACATCTATAGCAGAGTGTATTCACCATTCACACAGGGACACCGAGATTTACGAGGTGTATCGATGCAGATAAACAATCAGTAAAGTCCCCATCTGCTACTCTCGGGGTTGCATGAGCTGAGATGACTAAACCTGTATCGATTTACCATACTCCATCAGTGTACTACTTACTGTATCAATGATTACAACTACCCTACAGGGACACACAAAGATTGTGTAACGAAGCGTCTCTTTCTCTATCTCTCTCTTGTATGTGTGTGTGATCTGCAGCCAGCTGGATAAAAACCACATCAGCTGCATTGAGGATGGAGCCTTCAGAGCTCTGAGAGGCTTGGAAGTGCTGTAAGTATCTAAAATGATTTTATTCATACAGACCAACCCTGCATTATTTCATTAAAGCACTTAGTTAGATTAAGACATTGTTTTTTTCCCCTGCTAATCACCATAACTAATATACACACTTAGCGCAGGGCTTGCTTATTATACCAAAATACCCCCCGTGGGCCTCATGAGGGGGCCGGCATCATGAAGACCGAGCTACATTAAGTCACAGTTGACAGCAGCGTTACCCTCCATCACATTAACACCCCCCCACCCAGCTAGTACTCCACCTCCATCTAACCACCATCCAGCCCTGGGCGGGCAAATCCCATTCAAGTTTCCATCCTGCACACATTGTTGACCAAGCAATGCAGTTTTATAGCATTCAATTAATCATCTCTTGTCAAAAATCCTAATCACAGGCCTCCGTCAGAGCTCCCCACCTGAAACAATGTAGACTAACAGTGCAGGCTGAGGGACAAAGGCACTTTGACAGCCTTGTTATTTTTTGAGACTGAAAGACGGTTGTGCATGTGTGTTTGTTGGGGGTGTAGGAGGTGTTGAAACAAAACAAAAAAACATTAAAGGCTGCTTTCATAGCACGGATAAATTGATGTAGTGCTCGGGTTATCATTATGGTGTAAGAGGGGATAGGGGGTTGTTTTGATGGGGTCTGTATGTATAGGTTTTATGGGGGAGGAGAACAGTTTGTGTTAAAAAGGGGAGCAGCTTGAAAAATGGTAAAGGGTTATTAGGCTGATTGAGATGACCTGATTCTCTTGCTGCAGCTGATGCCCAGGGTTCGACGGAGGTGTGTGCGTATTGTAAAAGTAGAGGCGCTTGTGATCAGGCCCGTGTGCGTGTATGCGTATGTGCATATCTGCATGCGTGGGAGGTGCGAGGGCTTCCCATCTGTGTGGAGCGAGGTGTTTTATTCCCAGTGGGCCACAAAGAGAGACGAGAAAAGAGACAGGAGAGGGGATAGATTTGGAAAGAGAGTGAATAGGAGAGGATGGGCGCAACAAAACTCGTTTTGAAGTGAATATTTTTCAAACGACTTTTCTCCCTGGCACTGACAATGTGACTTTTTGCTCTGTTCTTTTCACAGAACGCTGAACAACAACAACATCAGCAGCATCCCTGTCTCCAGCTTCAACCACATGCCCAAACTACGAACTTTGTAAGTCACAGCTACCCCATCACAATGCTCTCTACCTCTCTGGAGGTATTCTTTAAATAAAACTATTTCACATACATGCAGGCAAAAAGTAGAGAAAGGGCTGAAGTCTCATGTAATCCCAATGGGAGTAGACAGGTTCTGTGATTCCAGGCAACGCTGGGTAGCAGCCATAACCACAGAGTACCACAGAAGAGTCTGTAGCAATTCCAAGGGCCATTATCCCTTCAATCTAAAGACAACTGGCCCAGATATACACAAATAGCCCCAGAAGCCTATTGTGTATTGTGCATTGTATGTGATTACTAAATCTGAAATTATGCGCAAATTAAAACAATTATGCCTGCTGAAACTCCGAGCCGTGACTCCATTGCTCTTGTGGTGACATTTTGGGCTTTCTCACTCCCAGTGGGGTCATATTAAATTGCTTTTCTGTTTGTGTGCACACTATGGTTCTGTGCACGTGGGTTTGCAAGTTAGCATACATGCTCCAGAGGTCCACCGCACCACGGCAAGAGCTATTCTGGACACACACAGAACTGCAGGAATGCAGTACTGGAGTACTTGGTTTAGACCTAAAGTCCTCTTTAGTGTCCCTCTTTTTTAGAATGTGCCATTTACAATCATCCATGTAGCATATCATTTAGTGTGTTTTGCCGCAGGGATTGGATGTGATGAGTTGAAGGAAAGAATAGACACTTTTTGTGCTATTTGTGTCTTCGGCTGGTGGTATTTTAGATAGCGAAAACAAAACTCTTTTGATGCATCAATTTAACAAAAATGTTCTCTCATTTAACAGCCGTCTCCACTCGAACAATCTGAACTGTGACTGTCATCTGGCCTGGCTCGCCCAGTGGCTCAGACAGAGGCCTACAATTGGTCTATTCACCCAGTGCACTGGCCCTCCTGAGCTCAGAGGACTCAATGTGGCAGAGGTACAGAAACATGAGTTCAGCTGCTCAGGTAAGATTTATGGAGTAACACCCCAAATCAAATTGTACTTCCTATTGTGTTTTTTGTTTATTTAGTAACTTACAAGCTTGAGTGACCGGGAAAGTATGTTTCACACCATCTCAAAAAGGGATAGGTACTTTAATCAGAAAAATTGTGACCTGTACTTATTCTCTCCCCGACCTCCTATCCCGATGTGTTTCTGTGTCAGTGTGTATTCACCTGGCAGCCATCTGACAACTCCTCTGCCCCCAGGCAACCTCACGGCCCTCCTCTTTCCATTGCATGTGTATCCAGCTTTTCGGAGCTGGCAGTGGTTCTAGGAAAATGCCCAACATATCTATAAAACACACAGCTGGAGCAAGGGCTGCCCCCGCTGACAGGAGAAACCCTCTCCTCAGTTGTCATTATTTACAGCCTCTCACCTCCTCGCGCAAGGATTATTATGGCTTTGAAGTCACTGTTCCTCTCTTGCAATGTGTGTGTTGGAGAGAGCGAGCATGTGCTCGTGGGCGTGTCATGGCGTGCACTGGGGTTATCATATCCGGACAATGGAAAAACAGCATGAGAACCTCCACTCCCCACAAGGCCATCTCACTCGCAACACCAGCTGCGAGGGGTGTTTGTGTCTACGCTTGTGTGTGTGTTTGTGGGTGTGTGTACCTCTCTCTCCATGGGTTGTGATTTTTACGCAGCCATACGGCGTGACAGCACAGATCATTAACTATTCATCGCCCAGGGAAAGAGACTCAAAGCGTGGGAGTGTAACAATTCCAGATTCGAAAGGGAAGCATGGGGGTGTCAGGGAAACTTTGGTTTCTGGTAGGATACAGAGTCAAAAAGTTTAGGATTTGCAAAATGGGGAGCTGCAGTTTACGCAGCATAGCATGCAGATATTAGCTTTCACCATGTATGAATTTTAAAGGGGTGTTGTAGACTGACACCGATTGGTTCTGTGTGAGACTCAACAGCAAATCAGCATGAACAAAAAAAACTATTGCTGCGTATTTCTGCATATCTGTGTGTAAGTACACAGTCATGCATTCAACACATGCACACCCACAAACACATACTCCCACTTTCTTCTTAGAGGATGAGTGGCCAGGAGTTGAACTCCCACAGAAAGACTCATTAGGGACTGGCTCGTTGGCACACACATATTGTATTTTTGATATTGTTCGATGTGGTTGTGCATGCATTTAGTTTGTGCTGTGACCCGGCCAGGCCACCTGTGGGGGATTTGGGGCTGGGTGGCGCGGTGCTGAAAGAGAGGAAGAAGAGGGAGAAAAGAGGCACATTGCTGTTGTGTTGTGAGAGGCAGGGGAAGGAAATCGGGGTACAGTATGTGTTATTCATCAATGCAAAAATATGATGAAATTCTGCAGCAGTCCCGGCATTATGACTCACTCACTGTCACTCCCAGTGTTCGGCTGGAAAGCATCACTATACTGTAAATTTTTGCCAGTAATGAGCAGACCAACACATTTACTGCCTGGCTTTGAGGAAAAATATTTTTCCAGGCACTCGTTTGTCATCATTCTCCTTTAAAGATCAAATTAAAGTTAAACAATCCACAATCTAGGGCTCATTATTTTCAGCTTGAAAAATCTAATTCTTAGTGAACACAAAACAGGGGAAAGCTAATTTTAAGAGTACTAAATCCAGGTGTGAAAATTGGATTTCAAGAATAATGTTTGCAGAGCAAACACTTAAACTTTTTAATTACTTGGAGGGACTCTCTCTGAGCTTTTTTGATCACAAAAGGATGTTGCTATTTGAAACAGATGAACAGCAAAAATACAAGTTTTTCGGATTTGAAATATTTTTCTCTCAGCTCCTTTTGAGAAAATTAGTTCGAAATGAAGAGCCTTACCTTAATACAGCTGCCAAAACCATTTTCATCCTCATTACTTATAATCCTCTGATTCTAGTCTACTAGTTAGAAGCTGCTTGAGCCAGTTTAAGGTTACATGACAAAAAAGGAATGACTATTGTTATGAAATACTGCCCCAAGGTATGATAAATGAAGTGAAAATATTATTTTTGAAATGAACAATTAATAATAAATTGCTTGAGTTGAATAAAATATGACTGTGGTAGTGGGAAACAGGAAATAAATGACTATAAAGAGGGAGAGATGGGAAAAACACAAATGGGAAGACACCAATGATAATATTTTGAAATGATGAGAGATATGAGATGGAGTGAGGTTAAACGTAAAGACTTGTGAGCCAATGGACAGAAGGTAATGGGTTACAGTGATAGAGAGGTTGAAAATGAAGACGCTAAAGGCAGTGAGACAGCAGAAAGAGCAGATGGAGAAGGGGAAACTGATCGAAAAGTGAAAAGCAAATAAAAAAGGGTAGTGAGTGATGGCGGACGGGAACAAGATAATGGGGAAAACAGCCGTCGGAAGAACAGGGGAGGAGCAAACATCAAACAGCTTCACCTCAAGTACACCTGTCAGAGAGCTGTCATTTTTAAGGCCGCTCCAGCTGTGCTCTGCACTCTCCCTGATCCCAGGCCTGTCAAATATGCCATGTTAGATCAGAAGGGAGTTTTTCTCTGCCCTACACCTGATACCAGATCTGTCAAACCTCTGCCATCCCAGATCACACTGCCTCAGATCACGTGGGTTGAGCAACTGTGCCAGTGTTGATTCACGCTCTTCATGCTGTTTGCAATCTGATTCCCAGATCTGTCAAAGCATTCTGGGCCTTCAGATAATTGATTATGATTGACCAGATATATGAAGTCTGCCCTAAAACATCTCTTATTAGCAATATGGTGCAAGAGCTAGGCTAGTAATTTTATGGTGAACAACAGTGGTTCTTACCGTTTTCAGGAGTGGAGTTTTGAACGCTGTGCATCCTCTGTTACTGACTTTTACCATCACTCACTCTGTCCTCCTGTCCCTGAATCTCTACCCCCCTTCACTCTCTCGCCAACATTTTCCACTCAAGCTGAGCGATAGATAGGAAGGTAATTAAATATTCATGGTTTGAAACTCGGATTAGTAATGCTGTGTAAATGAGGCCATTTAAAAGTCTGTTTTATTCATTTTATCTGGGTTAGATTTACATACACACATCTTGCACGCACACACGCACACGCACACGCACACACACACACACACACACACCGCAAACACGCTGTACTGGTAGTGCAAGCGGCCGCTCTTCACCACACCGTTGACAGTGCTGTAGCTATTTGAACAGGTATCTAGAGACAGTATGATGGGTTGTGTGCTCTGTATGCAAATTAAAAAGTTGAAGTGTTTTGGAACAAATGGAAGTGAGGAGGCGGGGGTTGTAAAGCTGAATGTGCAGAATGGCATCAATTCCCGCCAGAGACTGCAGACTCAGGAGGAAAATTTGTGGGGAGATCAATGGATGTTATTGGGAGGCCTACAATTGCCACTCTATTATTCAAATCTTTGTTCTCCTCTCGTGGCACTCCTTTGATAGATAACCTACTTTCTTGCCTATTGATTCTCAAGGATATACGGCTTTACAATAAAGTCAAGAGAGGATGTTTCATTTCTTTTTCTCAATGTCAAAACATCTCTGGGAATGGGTGTTCATTTGCAATTCAGCTTATAGAGCACAAAGGGTTGATGACATGATCAGCAGCGGAAAGAGTCTGAGTTCCACTTGAGAGCAAGAGCTGCTCCGTGTCACCGTGCAAATCCTCCGACAAACAACCTCATCCTGTAATCCTGTTTACAGTCGTGCTGCTGCCATTGAAACCAACACCACCTGTGCTCACACACCTGTTGGAGCCGCATCTTCTTCTCCGCTCAATATATCATATGTTCATATTTATCTTTTTCTCCCCTCCTTTTGTCTCCTCAGGACACCAGGACTCTTCCGGCCTGCAGCCGTGCAGCATTGGTGGGGGCTCTTGCCCTGCCATGTGTACCTGCAGTAACAACATTGTGGACTGTAGAGGGAAAGGTCTGACCGCCATCCCAGCCAACCTGCCCGACAGCATGGCCGAAATGTGAGCACAATACTTCCACTCTTAAGTGAACTGAGTCACCCCCATTCAAAGAAATGATGAAATCCATCTTAAAAGATGTTTGTAAGGCCCATTTTAACCATATAAAGATGCGCAGTCTGATTTGTCACCATGATGTAAAGAATAAATCACTGCTCAATTAATTCTAATTCTAATGTAAATTTAGATCTCAGCCTGCACACTGTTCTTCTTCTAAATGTAGTGCTATGATATCAGACAACTTGGCGTGCTAGATAACATAACACAATTTTGTATATTAAGTTTTACCGTTGGCAAACAAGAGTGCATAGCTATGATTACATATATAAAGAGCTGTAATTTAATCATGAACACTGTAGACAGTTTTATACAATATATTTCCCTGTTCATATTGAATGACACAGAGGAGATCCTTGAAACATTTCTTTAACAATTTCCAACATATACAGTAAAGCTCCTTACAGTCAGTGATTAAAACATATTGGTCTAGACACGTTATTTTTATTTTATTTTTTATTTTATTTTTTTAAATAATCAACTTTTACTTAATGTGTTTGGTCATGCGGGGGTTTAACAAGGTTAGGAATATGTAAGCATGCTAGTTTTATGAACATGCACTGTTCCAGCTTAGCTTTTTCCTCTATGCATCACCTGGCAGGGCATCCATCAGTTTGCTGCACACTGAAAGAGACCCACGCAGACTTGGAGCAGACTTTACACTGTGACTGCCTCCTCTTATCAGCTCAGATGGCTGCGAACCACATGCGAGTGCTTTGCTTACATCCCTCCCTCAGTTTATCAGTCCTCCAACATCTGTCTGGGCATTAACTGTTTACGGCCCACATGTTATCAGCCTAATGTAATTCCCGGGAATGCATGGCTAGACTTTTCAAAGTACTCCTTTTGCTCTGTTTTAATCAGGGGTTTCATGCCAAGGGCAGCAGTCTGCATAAAATGGTACAGCAACACTGTGATTTATGCATGGTGGCAAAAAAGGAGGATGGAGGGAGAAAGCCAGCGGTCGCATTGCATGTTCTTCCAAGGAGCATGTGTGTAGTTAGGAGGACAGAGCAAGTTTCTAGGTCTCCTCCTCCCTATGGGGTCTGTTTATAAATACCCAGCTAGCATGGAAGTCACAGATCCCATGTTCCCCAACAACCCTGACCCACTTCTAGTGCAATGGTGTGCTGAATTTCCTAATTTGGACATTCCCTTCACACTTCTGTGTGTTCTTGTCTAATTGAATGATATATCGACAAAATATTGAGATAATTTAAATCATTTAAAAGGCTTCACACATCCTTCATTTTGGCTTCTAAGGTGTAAATAATTCAGCCTCACCCTCAGTGATGGTCTACAAACCATAAAACATGGAAAAAACAGAGATGCAATTTTTCAGTGGTTGATGGTTTGTAGATGTCTCCAGCATGCCCTCCAGTTATAAAGTTCCACAAGTGGGATATCGTAGACACTGAGGTGATCTATGAGCCCAATAACCAGCCAGCAGCACAAAAGGCAGAGCAGAGAGACTGCTGAATGATAGCTCTACCATAGACAGCGGATTCTCTCTGCACAGCAGAGGAGGAAAGGCATTTTTAAACTTTCCCTGTCTTTCACATCTAATTGGTGCTTAACCATGTCCTGATGATAAACTCTAGTATGTCCTGATTCATCTTTTACAAGATAACTTATAGAGTGCAATGCACATTTGTCCTATCCTGCCCATCGGAGCCTTACCTTACAGGTTAAAGTCCCGCAACACTCTTTCCTTCCCTCTTTATCCTCCTCTCTTGTTTTTATTTTCTCTTCCACATTCCCCTCTGTCTTCTCTCCCTCCTTCCCAGCTTGCCAAATCACCACAGGCGGGTTCAAGGAGGCAGATCAGCGGAGAAAGAATAAAAAAGGGGGAAGATGGGGGGGGGGGGGGGGTCCGCTCAGTAACTCTGTGCAGCAGGTTTGATTTGTGCTTGAAGTTCATTATAAAATCAGTTTCAATTACAGCAGGGCGGGCTGCTAGGTATCAAGGCCAGCCTAATGCCTTGTTAATGAGGCACTCGGAAACTCACATACACACACCAACACACACGCATGCTGCTCTCATTACGTACAAATCGGAGAATTGCAACCTCTTTGCCCTGCTCTCCCCTAATGAATGCCAGTGTTGTGTTTATGGCTGTGAGGATGTGAGCTGGTTTCTGTAATCCTCTCTTGTGAGACCAGGCCCAGTGAGCCTAAACACTACCACAACAGATTATTATGCACCATAGTCTCTGTCTGCAGTGACTGAACCCTGCCATAAAACCCCTACCACCACCCCTCTGCCTTTCATCCACGCCGCCACAGTCCTGCCATCCATTTCTGACTCACAAACACACTGCGTGAATACCCAAAGGCATAATGTGTTTCCCCTTAATGAAAACCATGCTCAGAACCTAATGAAAAGGATGAAGAACATTGATTGAGCTGACAAAAACACCAGCTCACAAACATACTCAGACAGACATACAAATGTTCAGTCTGATAAATTGGATGGGAACCATTGATTATCTGTCCACAGGCGACTCGTGGAGATTGTTTCTTTTTTTTTTCTCTGCCAATTGGACGGAGTAGCTCCTTTGTTGATTGCAAGGATTAAGTCGCTTGCTCATATCGATCTGCACGGATCCAATGCAAAGACTTAAAAAGTTGTCACAGCATCATGTGTGCGCCCTTGTCTGGCTTAGAGGGTTTTTCCATATGCTGACACACACCGGAGCACCACAGCACGTAGGCACAAACGTACACAACCGACACTGAAACACGTGCAAACAGCGCATAGCGTGCCAGACTGGTTTGGACCAGTCAGACAGACAAGAGAAGGCACTAAGGCCACTTGGCCCACAACTCTGCCGCATGGTGAGGGCAGAGGAACCACAGCGCTGTCACTCTGCTGTAAATCCACAGACATATTGGGACAGGCAGACAAAAACAGACAGAGAGAGCATGTCCACCACAGGAATCTGTGGTCTGGAATCACTGCTATCCTAAGAATGTCAATTGCGCTTCTATATCGCACCATAAATGTAAACCACTCCTTTGAAGGGGAAAGATTCTTGATTGAAAAATTTGGACATTGAAAACTGTTTAATTGCTGTGGCGAATGTCTAACAAAACATTTACCCCCCCATGAATAGACATAAACACAGCAACGCAGGAGGCCTAAGAGGCATGTAGTAAATCTGAAACATCCCTAACAGAATAATTAAATCTTGTGGAAATGATCCGGAGCCAAGAAATCCCATATTTCAGGAGGTAATGGTTGAATTCATCAACAACTTTCTGTTTGCCAAGGAGTTTTGCAGATTTTTGAATATTTCAAATTTTCCTGTGGTGACAAATAGCATCTTAATTATCTTTAGCTGCCGACATAGTCGCTGGCCTACCACAGCTTGCACAGGCCCATGCCTCCTGGTCTGTAGCCAGTTCCTCTGCTGGGAGGCAGAATGGTAGAACCAGCAGACAGGCCTGCAGCTGGCTCCCTCTGGGCCCTGCTAAGCCTCGGTAAGGACAGTTTTAAAAGCTGTGAACTGACCTGCAGATAAACAGCCCTCTGCCAGCTACACCAGGGAATTGGTCTGGGACTTAGCTGGGTCCTAAGTAGCAGCCTGAAACACATATGCATGCCCACACTAATGGGGTTTAGGGATGTCTGTTTCCCTGGGACCATCTGAGACTGATTAGAGTCTGTTACTGTTCTGTGCTGGATGACCGAGTGTATGTTTGTCTGTGTATTAATTTCATTCTTTGGCAGTTGTTTTATGGTGAGATGTTGTCAGACCCTTTTCTTGTCAACTTTGCTTCAGCAGCTGGTAGGCTCACAGGAAAAAGTAAACTCAAAGAAGTCATATTTTACCACGCTGAAACGGTTTCAGTGGACACTTTGCAGACACCCAGAGGATAACAGCAACTTTCACAAGAGCAAGTGAGATCATTATTGATTTCAGGATCTCATATGAGAACATAAGTGCTAGAAACTGTAAAAGTTTTACCAAGAAAAAATATGACTTTTAGTCGAAAGCCTTAACACCCTCACACAATGAGACGAAGCCTTTTCCCCTCCAGTCCTTTTCCACAGCACTTAAGTATTCAGACTGTTTATTGGTTCGGAGGATGTTATGACTCCAACATGCCTGGACCTATTACAGCTGGGGAATAGATCTCCGCTAATATAATCAGGCCAATCACCAAGGGTCAGAGGTGATTACTCAGCTTTGTTGCCATGGAGAAGTCTATTGTTTGCTTAACTAATGGTATCTCCTCTCCTCTCTTTGCCTCTTCAGACGTCTGGAGCAGAATGGGATTAAGTCTGTTCCACCCGGAGCCTTCTCGCCCTACAAGAAACTGCGTAGGATGTAAGTACAGCAGTACACTCACCTCTGGGCTAAATAATACAGATGAGAACAAGAAGTTGAGGGCTGGAAAAAGAAGTGACAATTGGCAGTCTTCTTATTCCACTTCCATGGAGCATGAAGTATTTATTTTGTCTGTGCCTTAAGAACATATTCTTGTTCTCAGGCTTGGGGTGGCATGGAAAGCAAGCACTCAGATCCTACAAGAGCGTAATAACAGCTCTCATTTTTCATGGCTGCACACTGGTATTCCCCTGGCTAGTGTTGTGTCCAGTCTGTGTGCGTGTTGTGCCTGCGTGGGCCAAATGCAAGTTGCCGTCTGGAACCATGATGATGGGACAGAGAGTGTGCTGAAATAAGGGCCGAGGCTTCGTGAACAGTGACAGGATGGTAGTTGAGACTGAGCGGTTTTTCACCCGCCGAGCCAGCTGTCCGGTCACCTAGCCAGCACACACACCAGTCGGCCAAACCCATAACTCCAACACCACCGGGTCTGACTGACATAGCAGCAGGGAGATGGAGGAAACGGAAGGTCAGGGAGTTTCTCTGCCCTTCTTAAAGGATCCCTCATTGTTTTATCGTCCAGTTCCACGGAGAGTTTTGAAGTTCAGATGAAGTGAATAAAAAGCCGTAGACAGACCGAAGCAGCTGCTATCTCCTAGAAGCTCCAGGGGATTTCCAACAGAAATATTTTATGTTTCGTATTAAAATAAATGCCTTTTTGTGACAATATTATGCGTTGAGAGTAAATGAAACGTTTAAACTAAATAAGCATTACAGTAAGTCTGAAACATAATAACCAAAAAAGGATCGTTACTTTTTAGTGAATGTTATTACAAATCTTTCCGGTTTCATACAATATATAGGAACCAGATTGAATGACAGATTCAACAAATATTCAACAAAACTGAATATTAATAAGCTGGAAATGAAACAAACAGAGCAACTGTTATATTGCTTCCCTAACTTCAGAAAAAATACATAGACTGTTTTTGTGCAAAATAATCATTTAAATATAGGTTTCTTATTAAAAAAAAAAAAAGTAAAGCATATCTTAACCCAACTTGAGCCAAGATGTATCTAAAGAGGTGTGATCCATCTGTTCTTCTAAACAAACATGACCTGCTACTGCTGTTGCTGCTGCTGATTCTGCATTTAGCAACAACAATGCATGGCCACATGTCTGTGTTGACCCTCAGTGTCTCTGTTGATTCAGCTGGCTGTGTGCCCTCACTAGCCGAGCTTGTCCTGTGTCCAACTGCCTCAGTACACACCGTGTAGACATCATGATGACTATATGGTGGCTCCCCTGGGTCAGACTCTGCAGATGTTCATATACATTATATGTTTAATGGTAGGTTTTTCTGAGGCATTAGGTTTTTTTTTTTTTTTTTTGTTGTTTTTTTTAAATCGTTGAATTATTGAGTATCAGGCAAAAATAAACCTAGTTAAGGTTTTACATAAACTGTTGTGCACATGTCTGTGTTTATTTGTGGTGTGCCTCTCCTGACCCTGCGTGTCCTCTTCTCCTAGTAAATGTCAGCCACACACATTCTCTTTCACCTTGTCCCAGTTTGAATGACCTACACATGAACCACCCCTTTAGACAGGGATGCAGAAACAGCCCTCACACACTGACACACAGACAAACACAACAGTGTCTGAGTTTACAGACACACACCAGTGTGTATGTTGGCTCCTTTGCTGCGTTTTCATTTCCAGGAAACCTCAGTTCTTTGCAGGAAGACAAATGGGCACTTCTTTAACTGTTACCCCCAAATGAGAAAATATCCCTCTTCTTCACCGCATGATGATTTTCCTTCAAAGGTATCCAGTCGACTGGAGTTCAGTCCACATACTCCATTAACTCCCTCTCTCCATCTGTCTTTCTCCCTTTCTGTCCCACTGTTCCTCATTTACTGTTGCATTTACTCACACAGACACACACATAAACACATAGACACACAGGCTTAGTGGTTATCCTGTGGGGAGAGGCCTGCGGATCCTATTAACAACAGCTATGTTCAGAAGCAGTCTACTGTATTTCGCTTTGGATTTTGGCCTTGCATCACATTTTTACTCACACACACACACACACACACACACACACACACACACACACACACACACACACACACACACACACACACACACACACACACACACACATACACATACCGTGATACAACAGAGGATCGCTTGATAGGCCACAAATAATACAAGTAAATGTTTTGATTGGCTACAAGGCTGCCTTGAAGTTACGCGCCATCAAATATGGGAGAGAGCTGGAACTCGTCTTCATCCAGCTCACACTACATTTGCTTCTTCATAGCTTGCCAGTCACAAACATTGTCCTTCAATCCAACCCACCTTCCTATGAGGATGACATGAATATGACAAGTGATGGTGGGGTCAAACTTTACACAGTAAGTGGTAACTGGCTTAAACCCAAACCCAAACCCTTGACTAATTCTCTGGCCTTGTTCACCTTCACAGAGACCTGAGCAACAACCAGATCTCAGAGATAGCTCCTGATGCCTTCCAGGGCCTGCGCTCCCTCAACTCCCTGTAAGTGGCCCCGAGCTGAGCTTGTGCATAAATAGCCGCTCTGTTGCCATTCCTTGTGTCTAAAGCAAGTCTGCGTTGTGATTTCTCAGCGTGCTGTATGGAAATAAGATCACCGATCTGCCCAAGGGGGTGTTTGACGGCCTCTACGCCTTGCAACTGCTGTAAGTGGAACACACACACACACACACACACACACTCTGCTGATACTCTGCAGACATATACTGAATACCAGGCACCCTTTCCTCCCACTCAGTAAAGGAGTCGTAACCTTCAAATAAACTTTGTACCTGTGTTTTCTAGATGGAATGTATAATGAATGAATGCATAAAGAAACTTTGACAAGCCGCTTCCCTCCCTCGTTTCCTTCTTCCCTCCTTCTATCAGGTTGCTGAATGCCAATAAGATTCACTGCGTTCGTGCCAACGCCTTCCAGGACCTGCAGAATCTCTCGCTGCTATCGCTCTACGACAACAAGATCCAAACCCTCGCCAAGGGCACCTTCACTTCACTACGAGCTATCCAGACTCTGTGAGTCAATCACACACACACACAAACACACTGCTGTACACGCTGTGACACATGCTGAGCTGTTACCATAAAACATGAGCCAACACAGGAGTTGTTTACGCACAGGTCTGTGTAATAACACAGGAATGGACTCATGAGGTAGAAAGGGGAGTAAATCTATCATCTTCATAAACACATGGACATACACAGCTTCAGCGGCCAGATCGAGATAAAAAAAAAAAAAAAACAGCACACACCACACCCAGTCTTTTCCACCACTGTTACTCAGAAAGCACCAATTCTCTCTAAAATAACTTCTCCTTTTCTCTGTCCCGAGAAACAAGGCAAACACGCTGGTATCAATATAGACCCTACACTGTGGCACCTACCATACATGCCAAACATACTGCATATTAAAGGTTTTACACATTGGCATAGAAAACACCTGTTGAAGACGCCCATCGTGGGCGTAGACCTCAGCAGCACCATTAAGGTTAATTTTGAAACTTTTGAAGCATTTTTTTTTAACCAATCAGCACTGACCACCATATGACATATGTTGTGTGTCAAAACTTATCGAACTGTAAACAACAGAGACCCTCTCCAAATTTGAGCCATGTTGCAAAATTACCGTTTACCGTAGTAAATTTAAAGTTACAAGGGTTACAAGAGTTCTATTAGAGGGCAGCAGAAGATCTCAGTGAAGGCTTTAAATCAACAATAAATTTGTTTACCAAAATATTAAACTATTTCTTATTTGAATCGGTAAACAATAATGTTAAATTATCAGCCAGCCCTAAACTGAAGTTGACACTGCACTGATGTATCTACAAAGACATGTTCTTATGTTTCTGCGATGACAGGTGAGTGCCTGTTCTAAGTCTGTGACTATGGTGTCCAAATATAAACATGCTATTTTCATTTAATTCGTTTTTGTGTGTTTCTTCACATTCCTCTTCTCTGTACCTGGCTAATATTTTCCTGCTTCTTTCTAATCCCACCTCTCTGCTCTCCAGTCACCTGGCCCAAAACCCATTTATTTGTGACTGTAATCTCAAGTGGCTGGCAGACTACCTGCGCTCCAACCCGATCGAGACCAGCGGCGCCCGCTGCGCCAGCCCACGGAGACTCGCAAACAAACGGATTGGACAGATCAAGAGCAAGAAGTTCCGCTGCTCTGGTAGGCCGGTGGCTCTTTGTCACTGTCTCCAAATGTCTCTCCCTTATTTCTCTCTCTGGGGCTCCCTAGTTCTCAGACAGGCTTCGTTGTTTTTATTCCACTTGTCTCTCTCTGCTCCGCTCTTACCTTCTCTCTTTCTCTCCGCTGGGAGTGGCTTTTATCGTTGCATTGTTCCCTCTACCACACACCACATTTAGTAAGAGATCATTCCTGGTGAAAGGTTTTATTCGGCCCATCATCTGCTGTGCCGGTGCTCCTCAATCAATATCTCCCCAGACAAACTTGGGGCCAAGGAGAGAGGGATCATTCGCTCTTTCTCCATTTTCCCTCAATATTACCACATCGTGAGTCTGGTTTCACATTCAAACCGCAGTGATCTGAGATCAACAGTCAAGGCTGGTATAAGGGCTAGAGTTTCTGTATGTGCCCACCATTCCCCTGCCCTCTGCCAATCTCAGGCTCCCGTCCCTCCCAGCCTCCATCTCCCCTTGCCCGCTCTTTGCCCCCTGCTCACCAGGCTCAGGTTTCCTCCATGCCCCCTCATTCTCTCACTCCTCCTCACTGCACTAACCAGATCCCACAGCATCCCTCTCACTCCACCCTGTGCCCACTATTGTGTTAATGCACTCTGCTATGCTGTCTGGCACTCTACACAGGTGAGGTTTCACACTTCTTTACAGCCTCATTTGTTTGGCTAGCTAGACCTAGTGAAGAAAGGAGTCCATGTGTTTTTTTCTCTTTCTTTTCTCTGTCTTTTTGTCTTTTTCCTTCTTTCTTTTTTCTTGCTTTCTCACTGTCTCCCTCTTTCCCTCATGTCACTCCTCCTTAGCAACAGCCAAATATTTATCACCTTTTTACTTTGTTACCAGTTCCTCCATATTGCCATGCACAAAGATAGTCCCAGGCTTCTCTGTCATGTACTTTGTGTCGTCATATATAAGCTTTATATATGACTGTTCTGAAGCATAGCTACGTCACAGCTATGCGGACCAGACTGGTCTCACTGACATCCGTCCCTCTTTCTTTTCTCCATCACAGCCAAAGAGCAGTACGTCATCCCAGGTGAGTGGCTGGTAAATGTTCACACCTATCATTGTCTTTCCTTTAATTTTTCACCTGCAGCCATGTAGTGGTGTCATTCTTTCCATTGCTTACTGTTCATTTAAATAGAATTGTCCAACAGGTTAAAGGATGGTTTCAGTTTATTACAGCCTGGGTCTTACTTTTACAATTTTGCCATCCTTTCATTTAGGTAATTATTTACCAAGTTTTTGCTGAGAGCTGGGAACAAGTCACAAATATCTCAGATGGTCACAGGTTTTAAATGAACCCACACGTTAGCCAAACTTCTATGGAAGAGAAAACAGTAATGTCTAATGATTCCCCAAACTACTTGTTGTTAACATCCATGGCAGCGTCCTAGTTCAGCTTTGACCTGTGCAAGGAGGAATTATTACGAACATTTTCATGAAAGTCCCATTTATTTTGCCCACCATCATTTCTTTAAATACTTGCTATGAAAGACCTAAGTTATAATAAAGTGAAATAATCCTTTAATGTGGATGATGGAAGGATGAACTTCAGAGGAAATGGTCTGCACATAGAAAACACTGGACATTTAAGGGTCAAATTCTTTGAAATGTTCATGCTGCTGGTAACTTGAGGTATTTCTACGTGACAACAGCTAATTGGGCCCAAGAGTGACTTTACCTGTGTGAATTTTAACGTGAGATATATATTTGTGTGTGTGAGAGAGCATCTGTTTCCTCTCAGCTCTATTTTTCTTACAGTCTCAGCAGATAGAGTCAAAAGGAAATGTGTCTTTGCTTTGGCATTAGCACAGACAGCCAGTCAGCGAGAGGGACAGAGACGGGAAGGGAGAGAAGGACAGAGGGGAAGGAAAGTGTGTCCTCTCTATCAGTAAATGCTAAAGAAAATAAAGCCCACCAGAGGACCCAGATTCCTATCAGCGGATGTTTCCGGGCCTCTTAACAAGAGCACTTCCAAGAAAATAACTAGGAGGAGCAGTGATGTGTGTCAAAGTCTGTGTGTGTGTGTGTGTGTGTGTGTGTGTGTGTGTGTGTGTGTGTGTGTGTGTGTGTGTGTGTGTGTGTGTGTGTGTGTGTGTGTGTGTGTGTGTGTGTGTGTGTGTGTGTGTGTGTGTGTGTGTGTGTGTGTGTGAGAGAGAGAGTAAATTAATGTGTCTTTGTGTGCTAAGTTGAGATAAAGCTCTGTGCTGGCTTAGAGAACAAATGGGAGTACCATGTAAGCAGAGGGAAGATCAAAGCCAAACGTGATTAATAAGAATTTTACCCTCCCTGAATGATAACAATATAAGCCTCCACAATACAGACACACACACACACACACACACACACACACACACACACACACACACACACACACACACACACACACACACACACACACACACACACACACACACACACACACTAAACACACACAATCACTGACAGCACGGGAATTCCTTAATACATTGATAATGAGGAATCAAGCTGCAGGGAATTATGAGAACTTCTACAACTCCAGCGATGAGTCATTTTGCACCTCAGAGAGGGAAAAACCTCGTCCCTCTCTAATCGCTTTTCTCCAGTTTCGTGTAAATCTGTGACAGTAAAAGTGTCGCCACTCGTACTTGTAACGATGACGATGACTCAGGCTCACGAAATCTCCCCTGGCTCCGCTACATCCTTTAGATCAAAGCTCTGTGCTGTATTTTCATTGCTTCCTCTGTAGCAGGAAATGCCTTTTTCTGTTGTCTGGCCTGGCGAGGGAAAGTTCCTTAATGACCAGCATTACTGTGTCTGTCTGCACCAACTGAGCCACTCTGACAAGTGACAGAAAAAGTCCTTGCACAGGCAGCAGGAGGAAGTTGCTTCTCTGAATGCAATTCTGTCTTTCACTGTCTGATTGTACTCTAATAAAGTCAGCGATGAGTGTTTGGGATTAGGTTATAGTTTCAAATGCCGCTCCATTTATTTGGACAAATTTTTGATTCTCAGCCATAGAATTTGTCCTTTTTGTTCGAGGTTTTCCTGCTCGTGATTGTGGTCCGGGTGCCCCACGGTGTCCTGCTGACGTCATCTCCAAACTTAAGGCACAGTGGTGCATGCAAAGAGAAACGGGACACAAAATGATATCCTAACAGAAAATGCCAGGCTGTTCCCTCTAAATGGAACATAATGCACACACATTAGCTCTACACGCACCTATACACACACTCATATATACACAGACACAATACACACTCTCACAGACACACACACACACACTGTTTTAAGTAGCTCCCAGTGCTGTTCCATTATTGAGCAGCCATGATGTAACTGGCAGCACACTTTTTGGCACGTAACATCTATTCATAGACAGAGGAGCGGCAGGAAAACGTCCCACACTCCCCATGCTGCCTCATTCTTGCTCTTCCTCTATCAGGAGAGACGTCTCTCTGCCCCTCCGCCTGTCACCTGTCATTCCTCACTCATCTGTCTCCCTTGCCTCCTTTCTCCCCCTTTTCCTTTCTGCGCTCACTCATGTTCCTCCTGCCCTCCTTCCTCTGCTTCCTGCCGCTCCTTCCCTTCGACTCCACCTGTCTACTTCCTGCGCATCATTTCAACTACCTTTCTCCCACCACCCAGTCCCTCTTGGGTGCTCTGCTTCACTGAAGCTGGCTGCCCAAATCCTCTTTCTTTCACCCCACTGCCCACCTCTCTCTAAAATAGCTCGCCCCCACCCGTTCACCTCTCCTATGAATGGTGGGAGAGCTGAAGGATGTTCTTAAGGGGCGGCTAAGGTTAAAGATGAGGTAAGGAAGCCTCTTCTTAAGTCACAACAGGACAAAGTGCTGACATGCTCCCGTGGAGGGTCCAGATGCGTGACTTACAGCGTTACGGGAAAGCGAGGCGTCCGTGTCGGTATAGGAAAGTGGTTGCTGTCAGTTTGTGTCGTAAAAGTGTACGTGTTTGCATTCCCTCCTGTTCAGGTACAGAGGACACCCGTCTGAATAATGCCTGCAACAGTGATCCAGTGTGTCCCCCGAAGTGCCGCTGTGAGTCGAATGTGGTGGACTGCTCCAACCTGAAGCTCACCAAGATCCCCGAGCACATCCCTGGATCCACCACTGAACTGTAAGGAATTAGGGAAAAAGTATTTTGCACATTGCTACCAAGGAAAGACAAATGAAGAGATAGACGGAGCAGAGACAGCATGAGAAGTACCTGAAAAAGAGTAATAGAGTTTACACTTGAATTTAATTGGAGAGAAATAAAACATTGTAGCCCAAGCAATAAAAAAAAAAATTTAAAAAATGAATGTCTCGAGGGAATATTACTGTTTGTTTGAATGGTTTAACTTTTTCATCTCATTCTGTACAGCCGCCTTAACAACAATGAGATCACAACTATGGAAGCAACTGGAGTTTTTAAGAACCTTTCCCAGCTGAAGAAAATGTAAGTCAAACTCTTAACAGTCATCCTATAAATAGTAAGGAATACGTTTAATTCACTGACACACTTTTTTTTCTCACAGTAACCTCAGCAACAACAAGATCACAGAGGTTGAGGATGGGGCCTTTGAAGGTGCATCATCTGTCAATGAGCTTCACCTCACAGCCAATCAGATCGACTCGGTTCGAAGCGGGATGTTCCGTGGCCTCGAGGGACTGCGTATGCTGTGAGTTGATGTACAAATACCTGCCAATCACACTCGTGCATGTTGATATTTCTAACTTGCTTGGTGATATTCCCGATTTTTAGGCTACTGTTGTATTGTTCTCCTCTTTAGGATGCTGAGGAACAACAAGATCAGCTGTGTCCACAACGACAGCTTCACGGGGCTTCACAACGTCCGTTTGCTGTCTCTGTATGATAACCAGCTGACCACAATCGCTCCGGGAGCCTTCGACACTCTGCAGACTCTCTCCACCCTGTGAGACCCTGACATACGCACACGTCTACCCCCAGTCTTTAATTTCAAGTTTCATTGCTTTTATAACCTCTGTTACTTTCTCCCACAGCAACCTCCTGGCCAACTCCTTTAACTGTGACTGTCGGCTGGCCTGGCTCGGTGATTGGCTGCGGAGTAAGAAGATTGTGACGGGTAACCCTCGCTGCCAGCGTCCGGCCTTCCTGAAGGAGATTCCCCTGCAGGATGTGGCTCTGCCTGACTTCCGCTGTGAAGAGGGTAAGTCGTACCAAGACACACAACTGAGAGTCATACTTTGAGTCTTTGTCTGCCTGTCCTTATATACGCTATAGCTGCAGTTTTGTTGCATCATCTCAACTTTAAATGGAGTACTTCGTCTCCTTGAAAGGAGATAAGCATCTGCAATTTAGTAGATAACCTGCACTGTGTGAAACTAACCTGTCTGGGCGTGACTGATGAAGATTTTACCACTGCACTCTGCTCCACAATATGTTATGAACAAGAGCTGCTTAAAGTGTCTGAGATCATCTTAAATAATGACTGCTATTGTGTGACTCTTTTGTTTACTGAATAGATTGCTACTCAGCAGTTCCTAAGTTTCTGGTCGATGCCGGGCTGAGTGGAGCTATTGAGCTGTTTGCCTTATTGACCAGTCAGCCTATTTGCACCTGAATGACTGTTAGACTTGTCTTCGGGCCTCGGGCAGCTTCCATTCTTTGCTCTTGCTGGTCGATAATACATTAGCGAGGCTCCTCTCTCTCTGTCCTATTTTACTTCTCACATTTTTCACTTCCTCTTTCTGCATTGTCTCAATGCCTCACCAGCTTGAAGGATTGTGATGTCTTGGTAATGTCTTGCCTTTAGGTTTGCTTTGTCTGTCTACTCTTTCCACAGTTTTTTCCTCCACGTCTTTTTTGCCCGAGACAACAGCTCTTCTTTTGGGCTTGTTTCCATCTCCTTCGTACCCTTCTGGTCATTCTTCCTTTTTTTTTCTTCTCTAGTATCTGACTCCTCTCCTTCTCTTCTTTTTTTCCCAGGCCAAGAGGAGACGAGCTGTGTGCCCAGACCCCAGTGTCCCAGTGAATGCACTTGCCTGGAGACTGTGGTGCGCTGCAGTAACAAGCACCTCCAAACACTGCCCAAAGGCATCCCCAGAAATGTGACCGAACTGTGAGTTACTTAGCATTAATTATGCTAATTGTGTCGATATTTGTCAGTTAGACTTCCAGGTATTATTGTTCCTTATTATTGTTCCTTTGTTTTGCTTTGAAACCAAAGGAGATAATATTAAAAAAAAAAAAAGTAAAGAGGAGTTTATGAGGCAACAAAAAAACAGATCTCGTCATTTGGAGAAGAGGTAAGGAGTCAATAAACCCTGTAGTTATTCTCTCAGACATTCTTCTCCTGTGTTCCTAGCAGCCTTCGGGGCTAGCACTGATGTCACTCTCACACTCAGAGCCAAGGATCAGTGTGTGTCTGTGTTTCTGTGCGTGCATGTGTGTGTGTGTTTGTGTGTGTGCGCGCGCATATTTGTATGAAGGCCAAAAGCCTGTCCACAGGAGCATAGGGGAGCAACAGGACATTTTAATGAGCAGTTTTCAATGGA
This sequence comes from Brachyistius frenatus, assembly GCF_029030835.1. Classification (NCBI taxonomy): domain Eukaryota; kingdom Metazoa; phylum Chordata; class Actinopteri; family Embiotocidae; genus Brachyistius; species Brachyistius frenatus. The sequence continues at coordinate 106,443 of NW_027210612.1, forward strand.
AAGGGGAGGGAATGGAATTGGTCTGGAACTTTCCAATACTGCTTCAACTGGTTCTGACTAACTCAGGCACACACACACACACACACACACACACACACACACACACACACACACACACACACACACACACACACACACACACACACACACACACACACACAGATGCACACACACACACACACGCAGATGCACACACACGCTGTGCAAGCCTTAAGGCCTGTCATTGTCCCAGCAGGTGTGACCAGGTATACCCTTCTGTTCTGGGCTTTCATCTAGTCATCTGGAGAGTTTGCTACTCCATCATTATCCCAAGTGTCCTCTGCACCGTCATTACCTATCATTACCTCCGAACCCAAAGGCCTCCGATATAACCACCTCCCCCTCACCACCTGCCCCTGCCCTTCCCACAGTCAACAACAATAGCACAGAGGGGCAAGGCCCTAAATCAGCCATTTATCAAGTTGACAGACCACTTGTAGCCCTTTGTGTTAACAGTCAGGTTGGTTGTGTTCCTGCAGACATGATGTCAACAATGGCAGCTTGTAGATAGTCTGTATGTTATCACACACACACACACACACTTGCACTGCACTCAAGTGTTTGTACCTCAGTCCCTTCTAAAAAAAAAAGTTCTAGTAGGTCACACTTGGGAATTGCTGCTAAACAGGGAATACACAAAAATGTCCCTTTTCTCAGTTATTCAGTCCCAGTTGAGGTTATATATAACCCAGTATATGTGTGTGTGAAATAGGGATGGTTGCATAGGATGTACTATAGCTATATCAACTTCCACTTCAACTTCTTTAATGTCAATCCACTATATGAAGACATACAGATGGATTGAAAAACCGTTCCTCGCAGTCCCACTGTGTGCAAATATAAAGACAAAACAAGAAAAGCACAAATATGCAACAATAAAAACAAACAATAAAACAGACAACGTAGTGCAAATATGGGTCCACAGTGCAAAAGTTCAGAGTTCATGGGGAAAAGGGGGAGAGAGGGGAGAGAGAGCCCAGCGTCCCGACAGCCTCATGGGTGAAGCTGTTCCTCAGTCTGGAGCGCTGCAGGGTTTTGCGGTTGGAGCTGCAAGTACAGGAATGAGACGTTCCTGTACTTGTTGTTGTTGGGGAGGGGAGGGAGGACGAGGACGAGCACACTCCCTCGGCAGGTAGAACGGCCGGCATTTTACGAATATAAACTCCGCCAGCGGTGAGCAGTGTCCGCAAACGACCACATCATCCCCACGCCAAGCGTCGTTAATGTAGACAGACTCCGCCACCGCGAGCCTAAACAAAAAGTGACTTCCAAAACATTCTGCTTTGTGTCACGAGGTTAAATCGGCTGCAAACAGCATTAGAAAAAGTGTTTAAGTATAAAAAAAAAAAAAAAAAGTGGGCTGTCCTGCAATAACCGCCAGCAGATCTTCACCTAATCCATCCTCACAGTAAAATAAATCAGGGGACAAACACCAGAATAAAATTGACAAATGTAGAATTAAAACAACTTGAAACTGTTAAAACATAATGATTATAAAATAGGGAACTATAATTCAATTCATAAACCCCTCATTAAATAACTTGTTAAATAACTTGTTAAACTGAATTATTTTCATATGCGCAAGAAACTGCTAAATAACAAAAATGTTTGAGCAAATGATTTCATACTTCCTGCTGCACCTGAAGTAAGTAAAATCTAGAAATCACAGATATATATATAATAAAAATATATATCCTCCTTAGTTTGCATTAACCTTCTTACATGTTGGCTTTCCAACAACTGCAGTTAAATATACTGATACTGAACTCCATGACATTTAGTTTTCTGAGAAAATCATATTAACTAGTTTCCAAAGTAAACCACAGGAGTGCAAGTTATTGGATTTAGTTTTAGATATTAAATACATTACAATGTTGGCAAGACTTCCATCACGAGGTCCCCTACTGGAGCTGCTCCTAAGATTTTTATCATATCACAATCCTCCTCAGGAGCAAGTTTAGATTTCAGGTTATAGAATCTAAACTGAAATGTCAACTGCAGAGTGTTACACTGTATATATATATATATATAGATAGATAGATATTATTGTGAAGGCACTATATTATATTTCATGATCAATTTAGCATCTTTTTTAATAGATCATTTTGTGTCTACTTTGTTCAGGTATCTGGATGGAAACCAGTTCAGTGTTGTGCCAAAGGAACTGTCTGCCTTCAAATACCTGCAGCTGGTGTAAGTGTTTGTCTGTTTATTCCTCTATTGCACTGTGCAGATCAACATGGTGACCGCATGCCTTTTTAATTTTCTTTTCAGAGACCTGAGCAACAACAAGATCAACTCTCTGACCAACTCATCCTTTGCCAACATGAGCCAACTTACCACTCTGTAAGTCCTGACCCGCCTCAGCTGTCAGACCGAAGAGCTAATATTTCATTCTGTTGCTGACAGTCGGATGGAGACAGTTGAATTTTGTATGCATACATATGTAATTGTTTTTAACATTGCAGAATCCTGAGCTACAACTCGCTGCGTTGTATCCCCAAAATGGCTTTCAGTGGATTGCACTCTCTTCGACTGCTGTGAGTACAGTTTTATAATTTAAATGCATGCATATCCTGTTTATACAAGTGCGTTCATCTTACTATGTTGGTCCAGGGTTTAGTCTTAAAATCCTATTTTTAAAACATAATGTATTTTGTACGAGAGTTTTTCACTTTTTTTCTCATGCAAATCAAATGTTTGACATGCTTCTTTGGTGTCACATAATTTCGAGATAATGCTCAAAACAGCAGCTTCATTGGAAGCAATTGAAGTTATTTTGAAAGTGCAGTTCTAAAACAAGATGGGAGTCACTTTCAAGGCTAAATGAGTTATTAAGGAGGATATTTTTGCTGCTTGCGCTGACTACAGAGATGGTGTGGCAGATGCTGAGAATGTTTGATTGACTCCAGAGGACCGAAACACAGTCTAAACAGTGATGACAGCTTATGAATTCACACACACAGACACACAAACTCTGACAAACTCCGACCCATTTTCTCTTCTTTTTTTTTTTCAAAGCCGTGGGCAGCAGTGTAGTTCTAGTTCTGACTCCTCACCACACCTCCCCTTCAGACATCTGCCCATTCTGCTCGTTCACCTCTGTGCGCCCCGAGCTCATCACTGCCTCGCCATCCAGGCCAGACACCCGCCTCCACAACCCACTGTACAAAATCACTCTGACACTGATTAACGGAGAACGTTTGCCCCGCTAACCGTAATGGTTTTGACTCTGCCTCTGGGCTTTTATGAAGTTATGAAGTCTTTGATTGTGCACTCTCAGTGACCATGGGGTCCCTGTGGATGATTTGGCCTGCTAAATAACTGAGATGTAGAATGTAAACGTGTTCGACAGATAGATGACGAAATCAAACCAGTCTTTGGAACTGCATCCTAAGATACAGCAGCTGGATACCTTGCACTGTAACTCAAATGTACAGTTTAGTTCTGCAAGGGAGAAACTGAGACCAGGCCCGGCAGCAATCCTTATTATGTACTGTGTGTCTATGGCTACGTGTGTGTGTGTGTGTGTGTGTGTGTGTGTGTGTGTGTGTGTGTGTGTGTGTGTGTGTGTGTGTGTGTGTGTGTGTGTGTGTGTGTGTGTGTGTGTGTGTGTGTGTGTGTGTGTGTGTGCGTGCGTGTGTGTGTGTGTGTGTTGATGCCTGTACGCATGTTTGTCATCTACTGGCTCGGTGCCCATTTGTATGTGTGTGGGAGTCGACTTATCAGACTTCCATGTGTGCTCATAGCAGGCACACTTTTTATTACTGACAACAAAGCTTCAACAAAGCCTCTTTTTACGGCGGGATTCGACTAAAGCCCCCGATCATTACAAAATACAAAGCATAAGAGCCCTTTTAGCGTGGAATGAGAGTGAAGCTCGGCCATCATTAGCCGATGCCGCCTTGCTCGCCCAGACATGCCGCTTTGATCTCTAATGAAGCTGCGTCCGTTATTTCTGCTCTTACTCACTCACGCCACCTTCCCTGTGCAAGTGCGCTAGACGCAATGTGAGGCCCTCCCCAATGCCACCCACCCCCACACACACACACACACACACACACACACACACACACACACACACACACACACACACACACACACACACACACACACACACACACACACACACATGCTTAGAAGTATATACGCACAGACTGTCTGGACTACCTTATTGTCTCAGTCAGACGGGAGTCCAAGTGAAGCAGAAAACTTTGATGTCTTTACTGCTGGTGTGATCAATCATAAGCCTCCCATTAAATGTCTGTTGGTGCCATGGTATTTTTTTTCTTGACTAAGCAAGGCTCTGGGGCTGCAACAAATCTGAAGCGACAATGAGCTCCATTTAATAGTTTCGACTTTAAAACTCAACAAAGGGTTCAAAGTTCAAAGTTGGAAGCTTCATCTCAAACTGCAATGTGATGCCAAAGACGGCTACAAGCGGGACACACTCGTGTGTGCTCACACACACACCGAGGTGCCAAAGCCTTTATAAAGCTGCACCTTTGGCTTTACACAGCAGTAAAGAGGAGAAGAATCATTAACGCTCAGTTCTTCAAACAGACCAGGGGTTTGAGCCTGGCAAGGCTGTGGTGTGATTGTAAGTGGTGTGGTGGTGAAAGTGTGTGTGTGTGTGTGTGTGTGTGTGTGTGTGTGTGTGTGTGTGTGTGTGTGTGTGTGTGTGTGTGTGTGTGTGTGTGTGTGTGTGTGTGTGTGTGTGTGTGTGTGTGTGTAAAATGGCTGCGGTTTGAGCTGCAGATTAATAAGCTGCTAATTGGCCTGCTGGGTATTAGGTGTGGGGTGAGTGAGCTGAGACAGCGCCAGGGCGTGGCCCCGCAAGGGTTTGACTGGCAACCTGTGAGAAAAGAATGTGATATGAAAGAGCGCGATAAAGAAAAAGAACAGAAAAGAAATTAAAGCCTGCGGCAAAACGAAATCAGCGGTGCCACGAGTAAAGAGCTAAAGCAAAGACATGCAGCTCAAAGCACTCGCATAATCACAAGACATCAATAACTGTCTGCATGCAGGTGAACAAGTCTGTGTGAAAAGTTTGAACCAGTTCAGTGCAGCCTGTGCACACCATACATAGTCATGAGGCATTATTTTGTCAATCAATTTCATTCTGAGAACTGAGCCAAGCAGATAAGTTGGCATCGATAATATGGACTGACATAATGATATACAGGCGTAGAAAAGGAAAGTAGAGAATGTTCTTAGGAAAACAGATCAGATTTCTTCCTGGAGACTCCATGGCTCCTTTTCCCTGCCTGGCTGGCACACTGCTGCTGGCTTCACACTCTCAGTGTCCTCCGACTACCACAAACCACCTACTCGCTCCTCACTAATAAGCATTCACAGCACACAGGCCAATTAATGTGTTGTCTCAGATGGGTTACATTGCATATTTCCCTTTTTGGACTCAACGCTGACCAGCTTCGCTGTCTTTGTTCTTTCCTCTGACTCGTCCACAGCTTAGCGGTAATTGATACATCAAACAAAGAAGGAAGTTATGTTTTCAAAGTCTGTTTATACATCAGTTCTCTTCATCCAGGCATACAGAGCAGATGTGTCATGCATTGTTACTGTGGACTGAGCTGTGATTAGCTTGCGGTCAACTGAGGGTTTGAGGTGGTAATGACCTGGCGGATTACGGCAGCCATCAATCATCAAGCCATTGAGCCATGTAAGGCTTGTCACCCTAGGAAGTGGTCAGAGAGCAAAGTAACAGGCGATACAAACGAGTGTCCATGCGCACAACTATTATACGGTAAATGCACGTGCCCAAATATGCAAGCACATAAATATCCCTGTTAATCTGCAAACACACGCTTACACCCGTGTTTTTCACTGTCCTGCATGTGGTGCAACAGTGTTACCCCCTTTGCTCTGTACCCTTGTTGGCCCTGCAAGCCAGACGCACATAGAAACTTGACACCAGTTTTTTCCAGGCTTACAGAGCCTGTTATATCTTTGCCAGCTGCACAAGGCTCTACCAGAAATACAAAGCACCCACCACTCATTTACAATGACAACACAAAAGTGAAATATTCCTCTACATTTTCCTGATTTTTCTGATTGTGACAACTAAATGTAGAGACAATTATTTTCTTGATGTATTGTTTTGTATATTTGGTTAAAAAATGTAGATCACAGTTTCCCAATAGGAAATTATTTATATCCTTTTGTTTTGTTTTTTGTGACTCAACTGATCAATCAATCAATATTTACCAGTTAATTTTCTTTCAATTGACCATTCAATTCATGGTCCATCATGATCTAAAATTTGTAAAAACGTGCGCCGTGATAAAATATGTTCTTATAATTTTTCTCATTTTGTCTTCTCCCTTCTTCATCATTCCGTAGGTCTCTCCATGGCAACGAAATTTCAGAGCTTCCTGATGGCATCTTCCATGACGTGGCGTCACTTTCCCATTTGTAAGTATAGTGCCACGCAGCTGCATGCCTCTGTGGCAGCGTGTGTGATACCATCAGTACCTACGACTGAGTTTATGAAGTGTACTCACATGTGCACGCACGCACGCACACACACACACACACACACACACACACAAACAAACAAACTGTCAGGTACAGGGGGCGTCTGGTCAGGCAGCCGGAGAGTGCAGCTCACAGTGGCCTGTCTGTTGTTCTCTTCGGTTGGCTCCGCAAGAGCCGGGCACTCCTTTAATCAGCCTGCGGTTAAAGCAACACACAGACCCCTGCACTGTCTCATCCCCCTGTGACATCTCTGAAACGCACACATTCACTAATGCATACACACACACACACACACACACACACACACACACACACACACACACACACACACACACACACACACACACACACACACACACACACACACACACAGATTCTCCACGGTCTGTGGGCTTTACTGTTTGTTTATTTATGTCTGTAATGTTGTGTGTGTCGGGTGTGTGCTGTGTAGCCGTTGTGTGGTTGTGCTCGGACTTGTGGACATGTGTAAAGCTAGTCAAAAAGGTCTTTGCAGTGTGCCCTCTGCCATCCACCCTCAATATTTACATCATCCCTTGACAATCACTGGTCAATAGACCTATCAGTGTCAGAACTGGGGAGGAAGCAGGGAGGATAGAGAGAGCTAAGCAAAGACATTTTGTGGAGAGCCGAACAGGAGTCAAAGCTGCATGTAAACGGGGTGAAGGGAGGGATGGAGGCGACCCATTGATCCACAGTCACAGTCAAGTGGCTTTCATGTTAGCAGATGTCAGGTGTCAGCTATTGGCCCGGCCTGAAAGATGAGCCTGTGTTCCACCGTAATGGAACGGCATCGATTCAGGACTGTTTGTGCATCCAGCGGGAGGACAGAGCTGCATTGATTCACGACCACCGTGACAGAAGTGGTTAAGAGTGCCTTCTGTTCGCACCTTGGCTTATAATTGAGAAGCCCTTCCTCCAGATGATGTATGGCATAAAGTGGCATTGAGCGTTAAACTTTAAAGCAGTTTTATTCTTGGTGTTTCAGTGATTTATTTGTATAGTGCACTAAGTTGAGTTTGGCATAGTTTGTTTTGTCTAAGTATGTAGAGACACCTGCTGGTGATAGAGTGTACTGCCGGGATGGAGCCAGACTTCAACTACTGAAGATCATTTTATCTGACTTTCAGGAGCATGACATCGCCTCAAACACTCCCTTTCTGGACATATGCCCATGAAAACCTACCTATCCTGCACACCTGTCCGTTCTCATCTTTTGTGCCCTACCTGTTGTCCCTCTTTCTCCATCTGTCACCCTCATTGGTACCAAGGGGATCTGCGAGGCCCAAGAGCCGCAGTAGATCCACAATGAAGCCTTCCCCAAACTGCAGTGTCTTACTCAATTGCCCCTTATCTACCCATCACTTACAATATCATAATCAATAAACACTGTTATCACTTAATTGAGGTTGTGGTTCCTGCTTGAGAAAAACAGGTTGAAAAGTATAACAACCATTCTACATTATCAAACCACTGACTGGTTCATTTTTCTTTGCATTATCAGGGCAATCGGTGCCAACCCCTTGTACTGTGACTGTCGCCTGCGCTGGCTGTCTGACTGGGTGAAGACCGGATACAAAGAGCCCGGCATCGCCCGCTGTGCCGGCCCGCTGGGCATGGAGGGCAAACTGCTCCTCACCACACCTGCAAAGAAATTTGAATGTGCAGGTGAGTTATTGTGTGGGACACTGAACAAAAATGTAAGCAGCACTAGAATCTACATACAAGTCATTTGTATCGCTCTTGCTTTTCCCCAGGTGATGTGGACACTGCAGTGCTGACCAAGTGTAACCCATGTCTGTCCAGTCCCTGTCTGAACCAAGGCATCTGTGCCAGTGACCTGGTGGAGATCTACAGGTGCAGCTGTCCTCCAGGATTCAAGGTCAGTGACACAATGCCGCCACCGACTTGTGAATATCCACTTAAGTGTACCTCAGTGTGTTGCAAGCCAAACAATGAATATCATTTCTGTTCTCCGTCTCAGGGCAAGAACTGTGAGACAGGTCTGAATGCTTGTGTGAGTAACCCCTGTGCTAACGGAGGAACCTGCCAAGTGAACAAGGATGAGGAGGGAGAATACAGGTTTGAAATCAGTGCATAGGAGTGAAATCTTCCTTACCAAATAAGGAACTTGCCATGATGAGTGCGTATGTTTTCACAGTTGCACATGTCCACTGGGCTTTGAGGGCCCGACTTGCCAAACCAACATTGATGACTGTGAAGACAACGACTGCGAGAACGGTGCCACCTGCATCAATGGAGTCAACAACTACACTTGTTTTTGTCCCCCCTACTACACAGGTCAGTGGATACTGTAGCATATAAGCAAGTGCACTGCAATTTTTCTGGTATGACAAACAAAAAAATGTCCCTTAAAATAATAAATTACTTGATATGAGCAAAGAAATGAACTTTTTTTTTTTAAGTCAGAAAATTTGGAAATTAATATTACATTATTTTCTGTTCTGTACTAATTGTTGTGTTTGCTTTGCCCACTTGAAGTATAGAAATAATTTCCTTCAAGCTTTCTCTTAATATGTGCGCTGCAATCTACTTCATTACGTGTTTCATGTCTGACTGATAATTATTTAACCTGGATTGAGAAATGAAAGTCTTCATCCTGTAGTAATAAATGATGTGTGACTTTGTAGTGTTTCTATTTTTGACACATTTTTGCTCTAATGCCTGTTAATATTGTGTTTCTGTTTAGGGGAGATGTGCGAAGAAATGGAGGATGTGTGCGCCCCTGGACGGAGCCCCTGCCAACATCAGTCTACCTGCCTCATCACCTCCTCTGGACCCAAGTAAGTGTTTACTGCCAGAAGCATAACCAGCAAAAACGTAACTTACTATAAAATAAAAAGAAATAAAAAAAATGAGTTGTGTGTGTGTGTTAAGATGAATTTCAGCCTTGTGTTTGTTTATTGCAGGTGCGTTTGCTCTCCTGGTTATGTTGGTGATGACTGCAGCGTAGACTATAATGACTGCAAGGAGCATCGCTGTCAGAATGGAGCTCAGTGTGTGGATGAGCTAAATGGATATTCCTGCATCTGCCCTGAAGGATACAGGTTAGAAGACAAATATAGTATCAAAAGTGCAAAAGCCATACCATAGCATTTTTACTTACTTTTGTCTGCTTTACTTGCATCATCCTCCCAAAACAAATCCCTCGCTGTCTTTCTTTCTGCAGTGGTCAGTTGTGTGAAGTTCCCCCATCTCTGCTGTCGCTGTGTGAGCTGGCAGACTGCCAGAACAACGCCCCGTGTGTGGAGCGAGGTGGGCGCGCCCTTTGCCAGTGTCCTCCGGAGTTTGGGGGCCCGCGCTGTGAGAAGCTGGTCAGCGTCAACTTCATCGACAGAGACTCCTACCTATTACTCTCTGACCTCAAGAACTGGCCTCAAGCTAACATCACCCTGCAGGTATTCAAAGAGTCAGCTCTGATTTCTGTGTTGTTGACACTTCCCCCCTGAAACCTAAAGAATTCAAACACCCAATGCAAAAATGATCTGCTTGTAGGTGTCAACAGCTGAGGACAATGGTATCCTGCTGTACAATGGAGACAATGATCATATTGCAGTGGAGCTCTATCAGGGTCACGTCAAGGTCAGCTATGACCCTGGCAGCCAGCCAGGACATGCCATTTACAGGTAAGGTGCCATGTGCATGTTTACTCTCACTGTTGGCTGATTCCTAATGAAAATGCAACATTTTTTAATTTTTTTTATTATTATTATCTCTAGTGAGTGTATATTTTGTCCAATTTGTGTTGTCCTTTGCCAGTACTGAGACTATCAACGATGGTCAGTTCCACACAGTGGAGCTGGTGACCTTTGACCAGATGGTGAACCTATCCATTGACGGGGGTCTCCCTACCACAATGGACAGCTTTGGGGCGGTGCGGCCCCTCAACGGGGAGGCTCCACTATACGTGGGGGGTAGGGGCCCTCTCCAGAACACACCTCCCTCCTCTGCAGGCACTCTTAACTACTACACTACTGTCAATCACCACCCTTCCCCCCTCGCTTTGTCACCACCGCAACCACTCCCTCCCCTCAACCATGCAACCCTTCAACCCCATCCTACCTCCACTCAAACCCTATCGTCCACCCACACCATCCCCACCTTCAGTCATGACTGTGTTTGCTAGGGGCCATACATTAACACACAACATAAAAACATGCACACACAAAAAAAAAAGGTCGTATGCACATATTTGTCAAGAATAAAACATAACACTTAAAAATACCAGATCATAATAGTGAACATGCAATACATTACTTTATAGTCATGTCATGCCAGCACTTTTTACAGTGTGTAAACCACGCCCTCTAGTGACAATACCATAAAAACTACCAAACACAGTCTTTGTTTTGTATTTGCTTCAGATGCAACTGTTGGTGACGTGTAATTTAGCCACTCTTGACATTCACAGAATCTGAAACTCAAAATGTGAAAATGTATCTCATAAAACCTTCTTTTTTTTTTTTTTTTTTTTAAAGGATTTAAATTTTTTGTAATGTAGCACCAGTTTCTGGGTTGTTGTGACAGTTTGTTCAGGAGTGGCTTAGATTGTGTCCAGTTTGTTTCACTGCTGTGGTGTGGTCGTGTTGTGCTGTAATGTTCTTCATTCATAGAAGACTAAAGGAGACATTTTTCCATTCCTCTTTACCTTTTGCTGTCCTCTGTTTCAAGGATGATATGTCCTTTGGTGCAAATATGAAAAAGTCATGCAAAATTCAGTTTTAAAAACAGTTGCATGTGTCAATTTGACCAACTGTACATGCACTGTTGAGACACTCGTGTTTGAAACTGCCTTTCTCCATTACACTCATACCAGCCCTTTGTTAGCTGTCTGTCTGTGACCCAGTGTGCTCGCCTTCACACGTATAAATCTCTTTCTTCTCTCCTCTTCCAGGCATGCCAGTGGACATACACTCGAGTGCTTTCCGTCTCTGGCAGATCCAGAACGGCTCCAGTTTCCACGGCTGCATCCAGAACCTGTACATCAACAACGAGCTCCAGGACTTTACGAAGACCCAGATGAAGCCGGGCGTGGTACCGGGCTGCGAGCCCTGCAAGAAGATCTACTGTGTACATGGCATCTGCCAACCTGATGGGGTCCAGGGACCAGTGTGCCACTGCCAGCCAGGCTGGAGCGGAGCGCACTGTGACCAGCCTGCTAGCAACCCCTGCCAGGGCAGCAAGTATGTTAACAAATGGGATGGGCTAGAGGTGGCTTCAGTTTTAACCACTTTATATACACTTAGGTACCTTGGTTCAGAGGTTCCTAACCTAAGATTCAGACAATTGCTGAAGGGTCACAAGATATTTAACAGGGAAGGAAAGAAAATAAGTTCTAGTACACAAATTCTTTTGTATTATCTCCCTTAAGGAAATGTTTCTCTGGTGGCTCATAGACCTCAACAACACACTGGTTTTTTTTTGTAAAGGTCACAGACAAAAGATTGGGCAACTTTATGTATTTCTATTTTAAAAGTATTGATCTGAAAAAATAACTAGTTACGATTACATAACTGCCAGACAAAGTAGCGACATAAAAAGTACAGTATTTTAGTATTATCAGTATTGGTATAACGTAGCATAAAATCGAAATAAGCAGGTAAAGTACAACTTCTACATAATGATATTCTAGTAGGCTACAGTACTTGATTGAATGCACTGTTACTTTTCACCACTGACCATCGGGGATCAATGCTGCATATCAACGATACCGCTCATGATAAATCAATTTGATGTATTTTTTGAGCTTGACATTTAATGCAAAAATATTGTGTCTTTTGTAGGTGCGTCCATGGAAAGTGCATCCCACTGGACACTCAGTCATATCGCTGTGAGTGTACAGAGGGTTACCGCGGTGCCCTATGTAACCAACAGGGGGAGCTGTTTAACCCCTGCCGCCGCCTGTCCTGTAAACACGGTCGCTGCCAGATCTCAGACACAGGAGATGCATACTGTCACTGTGAAAGTGGCTACACCGGGGAACTTTGTGACGCTGGTTGGTTTGCTCTATCAATCTGTAATCCCAAGGGAAAATACTTTTAAAAAAAAAAAAAAAAAAATTAAAAATTGGGATATCATTAAGTTATCAAAAATAATGCTTTTGGGTGTTCTCCCTGTCTTTTAGAGTCAGAATGCCGAGGGGAACCTGTGCGAGACTTCTATCAGGTACAGCGAGGATACACCATCTGCCAGACAACACGCATGGTCTCTTGGGTGGATTGCACTGGAGCCTGCGACACAGGGGCCTGCTGCGCCAGCCAGAGAATGAAACGCCGGAAATACACCTTTGAATGCAGCGACGGAACCTCCTTCAGCGAGGAAGTGGAAAAGACCATCAAGTGCGGCTGCATGGGCTGCATGTAGCACCATTCACACATATTTCCTGCCGCTGCCGCAGAGCAGCATATGGAAAGAAAGGAAGGAAGGAAGGAAAGAAATAAGGAAGAGAGAGAGAGAGAGAGAGAGGACTGGAGGAAAGCGAGGGAGGGAAAGAAAGAAAGAGAGAGATTATAAAGAATATATATAAAACCTCTATCTATATATTATGGACAACAATGTTTGTAAAATAGGACATTTCCTCCCCTTCCAAGGGTGTGTGACCTACAGTAACACAGAGAAACCAACATCATGAGCAACAATGTGGAAGTGACAACAACAGCAACAAAACCATTGTACCTGCAACATTGTTCCAAGGGGTCCAGAGATTTCAAATGTGAGGCATCCCTCCAATCCAAATTACCCAGTGAGAATTCCCCATCCATCTGTGAGGCCTCTGACAGCCACGCCACCATCTACCATCTTCAATTCGCGGAGGCAGTGAGGACAGTGGGGTTCAGCCTGGTTCAGAACAGCAGAGAAAGAAGAAGACGAAAAAGAGGAGAAAGACAAAAAAAAGGAAGAAAACAGGGATAAGAAGAGAGCTGGACCGTTTGACTTGGCAAAGCTATCTTGAGTTGAGCTTGGCTGGGTTACCTGGACTGCACTGGATATGGTTTGGGTTGAAGTTGTTGTTGGTTTGGTGTAGCACTTTCTCTGCCAGGATACAGTCATCCATCCACACATGCACATATAGAAGTGAACAGAAAGAGGGAAAATGTAGGATTAGAGCGGCACATAATCCAGTGCAGATGTTGTGGCTTCGAGGTTTAGGTGGTCTGGTGTCACAGTTGTTTGCTGTGAGGTACCGTTAACATAGAAACTCCATGAAAATAGAGACTGCACTGACTAGCAGCACTGAAAACAACAGTCACACACGTCTCTGAAGTACACGATCACACACGCATGGCATACACACATGTACACACAGTCTTGACACAACGTTGAGAGGGCTTGTGTGATGCAACTGTTCTATTCTCTTTGTCCAGCAAACCAATCCGGCGCTGGCAGTGCCCAGCGGTTATCAGCCCCCAGCACGTATTGCTTCAGGGTTAGGATAATTCGCATAATCCCACCACCCTTTGAGCAGGAGGTCAATAAACCCTGCTCCTTTTGATGCCTGCAGTATTAAACTTGTGCAAACTGTTGCATGTGTGGAGAAGTTTGCCAACAAATATGTAGAGCTTCTTAATATCATTATAAATCTTATTACAAAACAAAAGGTTGCAGAATCATCTTCTGAGTTTTGTTTTGTTCTGTCTAATTTCTCATATTGATTTGTTTTGTTATATTTTGTTATATTTTGTCTCATGATGTAACCTAACTCCTTTAGCTGCCCCAACCCTCCCCTACAACCCTTTATATAGAAATGCCTAACAGATTCTAATATATATATATATTTGTATTTCATTTTGGTATAGTATTTTTCTATGTTAAAGAGTAAGTCTGTTTCTGGAAGCTTTGGGACTGGTGGAAAGTCATTCATTTGGTTCCCTAGGTGTTTTTATTTGTTGAGCTCTCTTGCTCCAACAAGGTAATTAATTACGTTAATTGGCCAAAAATGCAGCAGCTGGTTGGCCTTGTTGTATAGTGGCAGAGGCAGTATTGGCCTAGAAATATGTTTAATATTGTATATGTTGTCTTCCATGTGAATATTACATCTAATTCATGAGAGTCAGTGCTTGGTTTTATTTATTTTATCTAAAGGCGTTTTCCTGTAGAAAGTGAAAAGCATAAATGTTACTGGCATTCAAATACTTTCAAAAATGTCAAAAAATATTTAAAAAAGGTAAAATAATTAACAAAATAGCATAAAAATCTGTAAGGTATTTGTAACATCACGTAATGGCGAGTTACGACAGTGTTGGTTTTTTTTGTTGTTGTTTTATTTTGTTTTTTTTTATCCTGTCAGTCTCAGACATTCCTCATTTGCTGCAGGGGCTGAAGAGTTCAGTCCCCCTCAAATTCACCTTGTAATTAACATACCACACTCAAAGGTTTCTGATTGTTTTCATGTTCGTTTTTATGAAGTGCTGGGTCGCATTTCTGTCATTTGAATTTAAAAGATGTTCGCCACAGACCGAATTTTTTTTAAATTATTTTTTTTTTTAAGTTCAACAGTGTGAAAGTAGTCAAGCTCAACTGATCATAAGCTGCTGTCAAGCCAGAAGAAACAGGATGAAGTTGCCTCTGTGGACAATGATCATGTTAAGATATATCATCCTATATCTCTTTGAATAGGCAACTGTGTGAGGCATTACATGCCTACTACTGACAGATAAGAAACAAGTAAGGTCTGGACATTTTCAGTGTCTGTCAGCTCTGACTGGCTCTCCATACAAAAAAAAAAAGAAGAAATGGTGCCAATTACCGTGAACAGTCATACCTGAATGTATAAATGTGTATAGATAAATATGACCTATGCTTATTCATGAAGTGGTAACTTTTAGCTGTTATTTAGTTTCCAATGTAAGATATAGAAATCACATCCTGTTGAATAAGTGACAGTCCATCAGGATGGCGTAAGGCATTGTTCTCCCTACAGATTGGGATTGTGTTTATCCATTTTGCTGATCTAAATGTTAAAAGTCTCTTTATAGTGTGAAAGGCTGCAGACCCAGATCTCAGCTCGGTACAATGTCACATCACAGAGCTCCTATTCATATTGCTACCCATGTTAACTTTGTTTTACATGCTGTTGATGTGATCCCAGTGGTGTACAATAACATTAAAGAAGATCTCATAAAGGATACTGATGAACAGTCACTGTAATACTTAGGCTGTGTGCCTCATAAAGGTGCATATTTAGTCAAATGTGACTTTTCTTTTCATGTCTCCTGTCCTTCCTCTGCACTGATCTCTACTGGACTGGTGCATTCAACTTCCTGATAGACATCTTAGTGGTGCTTGTGCTATATTAAGATGTAATTCAGTTATCTGGTCACAGGACCAGAAACACAGATGTTCCATCCTATGAGCTATATACATAATTGTTATTGTGAACAACACAATGTCTCTGTTGTATTGAAATGGTGCAAAAACTTAAGAAATATCCCTGGTTGGGTTCTGTCTATTTGCTTTTATGTTACAGGACTGATGGTGGGATTGAACTGAAAAACTCAATAATGCTGAATGTATGTAGTGCCACCGACAAAATGTTTACCAAACCCCCACTCTTTTCAATAATTAAACTTAAATGTGTGTGCTTTTAAAAAAAAAAAAAAAGTGTTTGTCTTTTAGTCTTTTAATCAGTCTTCTTTGTTATATGGCAAAACTTCAAAGCTCAAAAGTTTAAAAATAATGTCACGCTTGGTGATTTATGGCACAAGGGAGACATTTGCCCTCAGGTCTTCTAGTCTTCAGGCAACTTCCTCAAAGTATTTCTGAGATATCATATTCACAAGAATGGGACAGACAAGTATGGCGGCAATGAGGTCATATTTACCTTGACCTCAGATCTTGGATCACCAAAATCTACTCACTTCATCCTTAAATCTTAGTTATTGTTAGTGCCGTATTTGAAGAAGGTCCTTCAAACTGTTTCTGAAATATTGCGTTCACATGTATGGGAAAAAATAGAAGTCGCAGTGACTGTGACCTTTGGCATTTAACCACCAAAAACTTTACTGTTGAGGCTAAATAAGAGGGACTTTGACCTTTTGATGCCCAAAATCGAATGAGTTTGTCCTTGAATCCAATAGAATGTTTGTGCAAAATTTGAGGAAAATCCCTCAAGACATTTTTAAGATATTGCGTTCACAGCAGATGGACAGGAGGGATGAGATAATTTTGGCCTTGACCTCTGATCACCAAAATCTAGTATGTCGTCCAAAAAGTCATGAAAAAGTCATACTACAGTATGTTGTCCAAAATGTCTGCATGTGGTTCAGAAATGTCCAAAAAAATGTCACATTATAGTATGTAATCCAAAATGTCAAAAAAAAAAATTCATACTGGAGTATTTCGTCAAAAATGTGATAAAGATGGCATGAAAATATCATAATATGAGGCCAGGATGCAGAGCTGCAGTCTTACACGCTCCTCTGTAGCTTCTTTAGAGCTGTCACTCACCCAAAACCTTCAACATCCTATAGAGGTTGTGTCTGTACCCAGACCACCTATATTTAAAAAACTAAAGAAAAGATGTATCAATAAAAATCTAATAAAAATGTCATACGATATATAGTATGACATATTATCATTATGATATATTGTCACCTAATATATCATAAAAATGGCATATAGTATGTCATCCAAAATGTCATGAAAATATAATATAGTCGTCCGAAAAAGCAGGTAAATGTCATACTATAGTATCTCGTCCAAAATATCATAAAAATCTCATTTTATAGTATGTCTTCCAAAATATCATAAAAATGTCATACAGTCTCAGTATAGCATGTGGTTCAAAATGTCCAAAAAATGTCATGTCCAAAAAGGGATAAAAAAAAAAAAATTGTCTGACTACAGCATGTGTTGAAAAATGTCGCTCAAAATGTGAAAGAAAAGTGATGAAAAATGAAAAAAAATGTCTCAGTATAGCATGTGGTTCAGAAATGTCCCAAAAAATGTCATCGTATAGTAATTTGCCTTTTCAGGTAAGCTCTTAATGGAACCTTCTGGCTCGGCAGCACCAGTGCACCATTTATCAGTCAAAAAACGATGCAATAAGGGCAGCACAACGGTAGAGTTCCAAGCCAGCGTTGTCATCTCACAACCAGGAGGATCTGGGTTCGATAGGGGGCCTGGAACTTTGTGTGGAGGATTGCATGTGCTTGCTTGGAGTGTGACTTTTTGTCACATTAACAAGCATGATGACATGCCAGACATAACATGAACGAAAGTCATACTATAGCATGTAGTCGAAAATATGAAAAAAAAAGTCGTACTATAGCATGTCGTTCAAAATATGAATAAAGTCATACTTTGAACGACATGACTTTTTTGTGCTATTTCTGACGACATGCTATAAGTATGACTTTCGTTGAAGTTATGGAAGCCAGCATAGTGGTGCAGCTGGCAGTGTTGTTGTCTTGCAGTCAAAGGTCCTGGGTTCGATTCCAACCTGAGACTTTCTAAGTGGAATTTACATGTTCCTGCAAAATTAATAACCGAAAAGTCAAGTTTGTCGTCCATAATATGGATGACTAACTTATGCATGTAGTCCATAATGTAAAACATTACATTCAAGCAAGAACATGCAATCCTCCACACACAACGTTCCAGGCCCTCAATCAAACCCAAAACTTCCTGATTGTGAGATGACAATGCTGGTTTGGAACTGCAGCATTTTGCTGCCTTTATTGCATGCTTGTCTGACTTTTAAACATGTTATGGAAGAGCGATCAATGGTGCAGTGGTTGGTGTTGTTGCCTCCCAGTCAGAAGGTCCCCGGTTTGATAGGGGGCCTGGGACTTTGTCTGCGGAGGATTGCATGTTCTTGCTTGTAGTGTGACTTTGTCACATTTACGACTACATGCATGACATTTGTTTTACATGCATAAGTTAGTCTTCCATATTTTGCTTTTAGGTTATTACTTATGCAGGAACATGCAAATTCCACATAGAAAGTCCCAGGCGGGAATCAAACCCTGGACCTTTAGACTGTGAGATGACAACACTGACAACTGCACCATTGTGTTGCCTGCCATAATTTGAACGAAAGTCATACTTATAGCATGTCGTCAGAAATAGCACAAAAGTCATACTTCCTTAATGTAGTCCAAAATGTGGAAAAAAAAAAAAGCCATACTATAGCATGTCGTCGGAAATATTTAAAAAAAGGTCATACTATATAGCATGTCCTCCAAAATATAATAAAACAGTCATACCAGAGCATGTCGTCGGAAATATGAAAAAAAGGTAATACTATATAGCATGTCGTCGGAAATATGAAAAAAAAAAAGTCATACTATAGCATGTCGTCCAAAATATATGATGGAAAAAAGATTTGTCTCTTCCTCTTGTTTGCATTGTGGCTCCGAAAAAAAAAAAAAAAAATATAATAAAACAGTCAAAAAAAAAAAAAAAAAAAAAAATGAAAAAAGTCATACTATAGCATGTCGTCCAAAATATATGATGGAAAAAAGATTTGTCTCTTCCTCTTGTTTGCATTGTGGCTCCGGAAAGTCTCTTCTGTTTTCTCTCTTATTTGCAAGTGATTCCTTTTTGTTTTACTTTCTGCATCTAATTGACGGCTCCCCTGTGTCCTTATCTTGTGACCTACAATCAACTCAGTATTACCATACGAAAGCAGATACAAAGGGAATGGGGGGTGACTGTCAACTATTTGTCACACTGTATAAAAGCTGCCCGGAGGAGGAGATCTGGAAGCAATGCTGGACACCTCTCTTTGAGGGTGCATGTATTTGCTCCTTCTTGCAAGAATAAATGTCCGATATGTTTGATTTTGAACCAAGCCTCAGTAATTTTTCCAACAATATAATAAAACAGTCATGTCGTCCAAAATATAATTAAAAAAGTCATACTATAGCATGTCGTCCAAAATATAATGAAAAAGTCATACTATAGCATGTCGTCCAAAATATAATAAAAAAAGTCATACTATAGCATGTCGTCCAAAATATAATAAAACAGTCATACTATAGCATGTTGTCTGAAATATGAAAGTCATTCTATAGCAAAATATGAAAAAGTCATACTGTAGCATGCTGTCCAAATTACGAAAAAAAAAAGTCAAACTAAAGCATAACTAGGTGCAGTTTAGGGGGCGCTAGTGAGCCATTTGGCCACGCCCAATCGCGAAACTACTACAATACGTCAATTTACACCACGACTGACGCAGGTTCCAAGTTAAATGAGTTTTTGAGTATGTTAAAGCCGCGATTAATCTTAAGGAACGAGAATAATAGGGAAGAAGAATTCCTTGAAGAACAATAGTGCTTTCGCACCATTCGGTGCTCGGGCCCTTATAAAACAGCAAATAACAAGAGACAGAAACTGTGACAGTGTTCATAAAAGAAGAATATATTCAACATGTTTTCTACTCTATATTGGGGGGCAGATTGATATTTTCTCAGTATTGGGCGGGGCACGACCCCCCCCCCGTCTCCCCAAAAAAAGACATGGTTATGCCCATGATCTTGACATCTGACCTTCGATAACCAAAGTCTACTCACTTCACCCTTATATCTTTGTGAATATTTTTGCCATATTTGAAGAAGGTCCTTCAAGCTGTTCCTTAAGATATTGCATTTAGAAGAATTGGAAAAATTAGAAGTCGCAGTGACCATTACCTCTGACATTTGATCACCAAAATGTTCTAACTTCATCGTTGAGGCCAAGTGAAAGTGACCTTGTCCTTTGACCCCCAAAATCAAATGAGTGCATCCTTGAGTCTGGGAGAATGTTTGTGCAAAATGTGAAGAAATTCCCTCAAGGCGTTTTTAAGATATTGGGTTCACAGGATTGGAACTGATGGATAAGATTAATATTAGGTCACAATGGCCTCGATCACCAAAATCTACTCCCTTCATCCTCGAGTCCAAGTGAATGTTTTTACAAAATTTGAAGAAGGTCCTCTGAGCCGTTCCTGAGATACTGCATTCACAAAAATGGGAAAGACATAGGTCAGTGACAAATGAGAGGGACTTGAGTTCGCAGTGACCTTGAACCTTGGCCACGTTGGGTCGGAGTGACCTTGACCACCAAAACCAAATCAAGTTAATTGCGCAGGCATAGTGAACATTCATGACAAATTTGAAGAATTTCCCTCCAGGCGTTCCCGAATTATCACATCCACCCTCTGTTTTCTGCTGGGGCCGAGGTGACGGAGGCCAACTGTTTACCAATCTGTCCCACGGTTGGAGCTTCCTGTGGTGGTCAAGACTCTCAGCCAGGAGCCATATGGCAATTCAAGGCGGGTCCCGGTCATGTGAAATGCCATCATCGGCGGAAATTAAGGTATTTCACAAAAATGGGCCGTTTAGCTGTGAAGGGACAGCCCCGCGGCAACATGGGTGCCTCGTCTCCCGAGTTCTCAGGAAGGGTGTCAAATATTTGGGCGGTTGCGTATTAAGGGTCAGAGTGCTTCCCGTTTGGTTCTCATCACACTGTTGGGCCAGCGCTCGAATCAGGACAATTGAACCAAACGGTACCAGTCCACGCGGTGATTGG
Source organism: Brachyistius frenatus (assembly GCF_029030835.1). NCBI lineage: Eukaryota > Metazoa > Chordata > Actinopteri > Embiotocidae > Brachyistius > Brachyistius frenatus. Next base: position 127,530 of record NW_027210612.1, read on the forward strand.
CCAGGCGGTGCGGGGGGGGGGGGGGGGTGAAAAGGAGCTATTGTTGGGTCCTTCTCCAAACTCCATTTCAACTTTGGTTAAAGCTATTGTAGACGTCCTTCTGGAAAAGGCGAAAAGAAAAGAAAAAGAAAAAAATAATCGAAAAAAAAAAAAAAAACAACCCCACCTGTATTTGAAATGCAGCTCTCCTTCATGCCCTCCCTGTCCTCCCCCTCGGCCCCCCACCAGTTGAAAAAGGGCCCCGCATGCATAAGGGGCACAGATTACTGACGCACACACTAAATACAGCAAAACTTTGCTAATACTCAAGTATTTTATGAATATTTTTGGATTCTCGTTGTTAATCAGACCATCGTCCTGGTTTTTTTGGGATGTTAACCGTGTAGGCAGTTGTAACCAATGCTGAAATAGCAGCAGTTAATACGAGCCAATAGGAATGCCCCCCCCCCCCCACACTTTAATTACAACATGCTGAAAGGTTACTATGGATTTTAAGCTTACTTTATGCTAAGTAACAATTTTAAAACGGCAATATAAATAAGCCAAAAGAACAAACATAAAATTCAAACATCTTTATATCAACTCCAGCAAAATTACAAAGTTCTCGACATAAAGATGTATCAGTCTTGGGATTACCACAAATAAAGCAGGTATTTCTTTCTAATATACAAAATCAAAATCTTTAAATAGCAACTGTAAAGAATAAACATGTTCAAGTCAGATATTTGGTGGGCTGTTTTAGATTTGCCTAATTAATTAGCCAACGTGGAGTTCTTAAATAACAATAAAAACATGGCGGAACTGTTTTGCATTTAGAGACGATTTACCCTCTTAATGAAATGACCATAGTAAAACAAGATAATACTGTGCTAAAATGTATTTTTTTTTTCCTTTGACAATACACATGTATATTACAACTGTGGAAGTAAACAAACTTCACATTATGAGAACATCTGCCTGACAGTCGGTGACAACAACAAAAAAAATAACAATAAAACTGCAACACACTTGGATTCACAACTCAGAAATGTGACTAGACTACCACAAAAAAAAAAAAAAAAAAAAAATCATATCTAGCTTGTGAATTATGAGGGGAAGGAAATATCCTTCTTAATGCACAATTAATGGTTAAGAAACACCATTCATATTAACCAATCAAATATACATACGATGTTCTGAAGAGTTACTGCTCTTAAAGTGATACGCAAGCCAATATCCCAAAGTTACTTCAGATGGTTTTTTTTCCCAGTAAAACTTTTTTTTGACAAGCACTAAATGTGCACATATAGTCTTGAATGGGGTTGGTATGTTCAGTGATGAGGGACATAAATATAGTGCGGGGGTTTCACGGCTGCATCTCCAGAGTTGCTGAAAGTGTCTCCACATTAAATGAGATCGAACACATGCAGAAGCAGGTAAAGTAGCCACCACGAGGAGCAGGTGACCGTGGGTGCAAAGGTCAGAAGTGACTGCAGAGGTACACAGTGATGAAACTTGACCCCAAAGAACATAAAAAAAAAAAAAAATTCAAAGAAATTCTAAAAAAATAAAAAAAAATAAAAACTTTTGTCATGACACATACAGAGCACGGCTGACTGTTTTTAACAATTTAGATCTTAACATCTAATACAACTATAATAGCAATAATGATATCTGAATGGTGTGGGGAAAAAAAGGACAGAAAAATAAACCTGCCGGGTAGGAGCGGGTTAGAAAGTCCGAGTGCCTCGGTCAACATGTGGATTTGCAGATGAAGCACGAGGCACGCGCCGTGGAACGAAAACAAGTTTGCGCGCACTCCGTGAAAGCACATGAATGTTGACCGCCTCTCCGGGGATTCGAAGCCGTTTAACTAGAGGACAGGAAGTTTTTCACATTTAGCGACAACATTCTATAACATTACATTTTATAAATAAGGCACCTGGTCACAACAGTCACATATTCACAATGTTGTGATTGGAAGACAGGCTGGAGATACAAACTGCCTACTTGCTGTAGGTAAAAATCGTATTCAAAACTCCCTTCTCATATCAAGCTCTGTGAACAGTAAATGCAGTGCATCCTATCATCTAAAACAATTCTACACAAACTTGGCGAAACAAACAAACAAAAACAACAACAACAAAAAAAACACAGGAGGACGATGAATGAATTTAACGTCGCCTTGATAACGGCATCTGAGCTTGATGTTTGTTATCCGACCTTTTAAAATGAGGCTCGATAGGCTCTTGTTATCTCCAGCCGTGTCGTAGAGTGCTGAAACAGAAAGCCACACAGCAACTACTACTGCCAGACATCAAGTGGGACTCGTCCGTACTCCCTTAACACCGGAACAAAAATGTTAAGCAAATCATTCGTCACATTCGTATTTCCACACCGAAGCTTTACAAAAGCATAAATGAATTCAAAATCTGTTCCAAACCTTCCTCACATATTCGCCAACGGAAAAAAAAAATGTATCCTCTTTAGAGTTCGGTGAGAGTACAAAATAGATACATTTGGTCCTTCTGAGAATATTCCAGATAAAAGAAATCCCCCCCCCCAAAAAAAAAAAAAAAAATCCTCTAAATAAAGACGATCTCTCCCTGCAGGTCCATTTTATTTTGAGAGTGACGTCCTGGTGCGCTTTGCTGGGCGCTCCTGAGCTCTCTTGGATGCCGATTTTGTCGCACCGCGCGGTAACGAGGCCGCCTGACGTCTCTTTGCCGGCGGCTTCAACGCCCCACTTCTCTTCACTGCCGGTTCATTAGCTTTCTTGACTGATTTGGGAGATGCCGTTTTTGTTGCCGTGGACTTGCTTGCCCTCTTTGAAGCGTGACTCGGGCTCCCACTCGAAGGGACTGCCGTCTCCATTTTCCTCTGGGATCTCGTCAGTACCTGGTCGGGTGAGGTGGGAACCTTGACGTCCACGCTCTGCTGCGGGACGCTTGCGCCGCCTTTGACTTCAGCGTTCGTACTTTCTGACGATTCCTTTGTTTGGAGTTTTGCCGGACACGCTTTGTTCACCGGAAGCTTTTCCGCCTCTGCTCTTTCTGCTTCGACGTGCTTCTTACCGTCGACCTTGCTTTTAGATGCGTCGCCCGGGTTATGTTCAGATGTTTTAGGGGACCCTAGTCGTTGAGAGCATCTCTTTGGCAGTTCTTTTTTAGTTCTATCTCTTGAAGCTCTGTTGCTGCTCTGAGCCTTGACTGGCCTCCCTTGAACAGCATGCTTTGTTGATTTTTTCCCTGCCAATATTTTCCTCCTTCCAAGTTTCGCTGCAGACTCTTTCATTTGTTTGCTGACGGGGGTGGCCGACTTCCGCGCCTTTAAGGCTGGTTTCAGATTTGACTTGGCAGCAGACTTTGCGGTCGCCAATCTTTTCATGTTGTTGGTTTTTAAGATTTTCGAGGCCTCTTTCAGTCTCACGGTGGTTTGCTGAACCTGCATCTTCTCTCGGATATTCGAATATTTCCTCAGGATCCTCGCACTGGCCGGATTCTTTGATTTTCCAGAGGATTTCTGGGATTCGGCTACATGTGCGCTGGCTTTGGCAGAGGAGTACGAGTGAGTCAAAGTCTGAGTAGTACTGGGAGGTTCTCCTCTCTCCTTGCCTTTGACTGCGTTTGCCTCTTGCTCCAGTGCTTTAGCAATCAGCTTCTGACTCTTGGGGTTACTTTTTACGGGAGAGGCGATGGCAAACTTTTTCAGATGTTTCTTTAAGCGCTCTGCCTGTAGGCTTGGAAATACGCCCTGAGAGGTCCCTGACGCACTCGACGAGCTGTGGAAGCACAGCTGAGTTTCTGACGGAAGACGCGTATTCACCTTCTTGACAATGACGAGGGACTTCGTTTCTGTTGATTCAAGGAACCAGCGACAAATATTGGTGAGATTAAACCCTTTCATGAAAAGCATTTGGACTGGTGAGTATTTCTGGTGCTCCAATGACTTTGGTTTCCGTGCCCTGCGTTTACTTTTCCATATAGCTGCCTGTCGGTCTGCTTTGTTTTTGTATTTTGTTGCTGGCTGACCCTCTTTGTCCAGTTGTACCCAACCTTTTTGCATTTTGTCATACTTCACGTTCAGATTTGTAATTAGGTGTTGGCTTTCTTCTCCAGTCAGAGTCTCATAGAATTTGTTCGCCGTTTGTTTTGGGGTCTGGTGTCTTGGTGTAATCATCGGGGTGTGCGAGCTGTGGGGCAAAGAGGCAACAGACGCTGGAGGGGGCCTCGCCTGAGCTTTTGTTATTCGTTCTGGCTTAATTCTAATGGGGGAAGGCACATCGTTCTGTCTCGCAGCTACAGCAAGAACGCTGGTAGAAGGTGCCACGGATCTTTGTGATCTCAAAGCTAATTTTTTGTTGTCCACAGACTGGTGGGAAAATTCAGCCTTACTGCTCTCACTCCTTAATGGCATTCTCGTAGGTCTGTCTGAGGCAGAAGAACTGCCGTCATCGGCACTTGCAGGCCTCTCTTCTAAAGACGCTACATTTGGCTTCTGCAAAAGAGCAACGCCGCTTCCTTCTGCCTCCTTTCGGAGGACTCGTTTACTTTTGAATGGCATAATCTGTGTTTGCGTTTCACTCTTAACAGGACTTGCATTTTCTAATGAACTTGTTACCCCATCGCCAAGTTGCCGTTTCTCATTCTTACCATCGTCTGCTACAACCTTGGCAGATCTTAATTTCTGTTTGGCCTCCAATCTTCTTTGTACTTTGTTTTTCTGTATTTCGTCAGAGGTTGCCTCTACTGGCAGAGTATTTTCATTGCTTAATTCCACAGTTTCGGGGACTGTGTTCTGTTGGGACTGTTCAAATGTAGAAACAGGAAGTGGAGAAGGAACCGGGTGGGAGGGTAGCTTCTGTGTAGATGGAAGATCAAGGGGAGCAGTAGGTTGTGGAGATGAAATTGAAGTGACAGCACTTGAAGCGAGCAGTGATTCAGGAGTTCCAGGTGGCTTCTGGCTGCCCGATCTAAGTTGCCGTTTCAACTCGGTACTCGGATGATCAACAGGCTGATCAGAGAGCACAGGCAAATTATCCTGATGTCTTGGAACTCTCATTTGTTTCTTGATTTGTTTAGTCCTCGAGGGAAATTTCGATATTGGGCTTGATGGTTCGTCAGAAGTTGGTTCTGTCACCTGCTGAATCACAGGAGTAGTCTCACTCGATTTTACAGGTATGTGTGTTTCAGGTACAGGTATCTCAAAATTGTTGTTTTCAAGGGTTGAATCAAGGAAACTATTGTTGGGTACATCATGACTAGATTTTACTGGACTTTTAACAGGTGATGTGGTGTTGCAACCTCCTCTACGACGCAGATTTCTATCAGAGGCCGATATGGGTCTACCATTAACATAACCCACTATTGTTGTTTCCATTTGTCTCAACCGCTTTGGCACCAAAATTGTGGAACCCTTTTTCCTACGCCAAGGCGGGAGTTCCTTCAATAGTGCATCAAGTGTCTTTGAGGACACATCATAGTCATTATCATGATCTTCTCCCGTCTCCAGTGGCAGAACTCCGTCTACTGCTACAGATGTTTTCATTTCCGTCTCTTCTACCATCCCCTCCTCTGAAGAACCTGTAGTTTGGGCATTTTCTGTCATTTCAACGTCGTCATGTTGTATCTGTGTCTCCGGTTGAAGTTCCTGAGGTTGCTCGTCATGCTTCGCCTCCCTTTTATCTTCCTCCGTTTCTTCCTCAACCTGATTTACTGGTGTTGCGGTTCTATTCTGCTGGAGACCAGGCTCACTGTTCTGCAGCTCATCTGATGACAGCTGGGGCTCAGCTTCTTCTACGGTAATATCTTCTAATGGCTCCACTACTGTTCCTGCCAGTATTTGCTCTGTACTTTCCTGTACATCGCCTTGGGGCTCAGGCTCATTGTCTTTTACCGTTTCAAATGGAGCCTGAACAACACTTTCTTTACTTTCTGTTGTTACCCCTGAATCTGCTATCGCATCCTGTTTCACAACTGTGTTCACAACAGTTTCATCGTTCTCTGTTGGGCACATTAATGGAGATGGAGGACCAGACTGCCCTTTGCTCTGACACTGATCTGTCTGACTAGTTTCAACTATGACATCTACTTTACTGGCTGCGGCCTCGACTACATCTCCCGTTTCTGGTATGACACGCTCATTTGACTCATCCGTGGGCATTGGTTGATTCCTTGTTTCCCTGCATGCGCCAACGAAAGGCATGTCCATGGGTGGTACACCTTCAGGCTTTGAAAGTATTTGTTTCGGGGTAACCAATGTGATCAGCTCCGGCATTGGATTGGGACAGTGGCCCCTCCCAGCCAATGTGCGAACCGTTTTTAACTCCCAGATTTCATCCGAATACATATGTCCTCTGGTACTTTTTCTGGCATTGCGGCGTGGGAGCATGCTGCGTTGTTGTTCCTTAAAACACTCTGTAATTGGTTTGTCAATAAAAACAATGTCACAGTGGCCGAGATCGGGGTCAGCCATTCCCCTACAATCAGAGTCCCTGTTACGATGATCAGAGGATACCCTGGCGGTCTTCCTGGCAGTCCGTGCAGAGTCTGAAGGAATAGTCATGTGGAGTGGAAACAGTTTTGATGGTGCATCTTTGGCATGCCCGAGAGTCTCTCTCTGCCTCGCTTGATGTGTGTGAATAGCCTGATGGTGTCTTTTCACAGAGGAGCTGAGTCTAGCACTATGAGTCTCTGTTCTGTTGGATGAATTTGAGTTTCCCTGTCTGTACTCCAAAGAGTCTGACTGAGGAGAAAAAGAGGCGTTGAGCACACATGACAACTTCTTACCAGCAGCAGCTTTGCTCGTCATGATTTTCATCTTAAGAGGTGCATGATCACCGTGACGATTGTTCTCTGCATCCAATGGACTAGCAGTGGGAGTAGCTAAAGGCTGGTTGCTCCCCGACACGGTGCTGCGAAGATCCAAAGCCGGGCTAGCAGTAATGGATGTTTTCAGCGACACGGCGTTCTCTTCAATTTTTCTCACTCCACAAATGCTTGGGGTAGAGTAGGACATATCCTGGACTTCTGACTTGGGAGTGGATTCACTGGGAAATCTTAGCTCAGGGCGGGATTTCTCTGGGGTGACTGCACTGGATTTTGCAGTGGAACATGCGGTTCCCTGGATGCCGGAAGTGGTGACAGAGGCTTTTTGCTTCTTGGCGGACGCAAGTGCTTTGACCTCCGTCTGTAGAAAACCTATTGCGTCTACTATCTGTCTCTGATGGTGGGGACAGAGTTTGGCCATGAACTGTTCCAGAGTAGAGGTGGATTGCAGGTCTTTTGTCTTTGTAACACGGAGGTCTGGACATTCACTAAAGGGAAAAGAAGAACAAAAGAATTGTTAATTGTCATTGCGTATCAAGAAGAAACGACATTGGTTCATATTATTGATTGGCATTTAACTGGGAAAAAATGTCCCCATATATCTCGTACCATAAAAATGTTCGGGAGCTAAAATGTTTGTGTGAAATAATTCACGAATTAAACAATGTTGATCATTGCGAATTTATTAAAAGAATAAGTGATTTTTAAAAGTGAATCATTCATCCAGTGAACTTGAGCAATTACATTACAGGTACTACAGTTTTCTTCTTTGCACAGTTTCTTATTTTTAGTTTTTTTTTGTTTACATCAAGAAAAAAAAATGATACATGCATAAGACATTTAGTTATGGTAGCCCACATTGATTAAAACATGTCAAACACATACTTGTCACTTGAAATAGCAAATACACTAGGGGCAAATATTGAGTACACCAGTTTTATAAATTTTTCATAACTTTAGTGCAACGAGTGACATTTAGATACAAGTGCTCAACAATTTAGGCCAAATTAACCAGAAGAAAAGCCAGAGGAAAATCGAGCATGACTAAAAGATATCCAACATTAGTTTTTCTAATACCTATGAGGTTTTTGTTGTGCCTGCGGAGGAGGGGGGCATCTCTGTATTTTTAGCTGAAGTCATGTCAGTATGGTAAGTCTATTACAGGATCATCTTATACCTTTGCAACATTTATATCGTCACATCATGCCAAAAAAATATATTTCTGACTATGAAAAGATTTTTCTCTTCGTTAAAAAAAAAGTTTTCCCCAAGCTATCCCGCAAAAATAAAACAAACAGACAAATTCCTGAGGTGACGCATCACAAAGCTATGTTGACTAATGAAAAGACTTTGCTCAGTATATACTTGCAACTGCAAGATAAACACGGAGTCATAAACGGATCCGATACTCTGTTGACTAAAATCTGATTAAAAGTCTGATAACTACAAAGCAATATTATACTTATATACAACTTGAAATAACATCGCATTGCCAAATACCATTCCTCTAATAAGTCTAAACATTTTTGTGTACTCATTGTAAAGCTTAACTCTGTTAATTTTTGCATCTTTGAGCTACAACAAAGAGTGCAGTAACTAATGCTATGTTTGCTATTATCCCCTCGATTCTTCATTTCTAGCAGTACAGAAAAGTAGCAAATAGATCAAAGATCAAGCGGGTAACTTCAATGTGGATTTTTTTTTTTGTACAGCAGGCGAGAAGAGTATTGAGAGTTGTTGAAATGCAGTGCCGTGAGGTTACATTAAGCAGGTTTTTTCCTTTTTCAAATTAAATACATGCTGTTTGAGGCACTGACCTGGAAAGAAACGTGTTAATTAAATATCCTATTGGTCAACAGCTTACCTGCACTGAGGTTATATTGACATTCATCGTGTAACAGTATAAATTAATTTAAAAAAAAAAAAAGTCTTTTTGTGGGCTCTAAACAGAAAATGAGTTGTACAGCATGCCAAAATATCTCGATTGTGACTTTTAGAGATTTAAAAATAAACTTTAAGAGATTAAAAAAATAACATTTGCTGCAACTACAGCCTGACCATTTATTTTGTTTGCTAGGTTCGTTAACTTCATATCCCTACCTGCAAAGTCTAAGCAGTAAGTGGAGTACCTGAATAACGAGTGGTAAATGTTTCATCCCTGAGGGTTTCGCTTTCTGTTTTACTTAGCATTTGCAGTTAGGAACTGACATAAAGTACATGCCTTTTTCTTCCAGTAAATAAAACCTAATCCAACAAGCAACCCAAATCACAACTCGGCGCCACAATATTTCACAAGCACACAAACGTGAATCTGTTAAACCATCCACAATGTTCATATACTATACATTAGGGTTATAAATAACCCGGCAATCACTATTTGAGGAAATTTTATCATACATCATTAGTGAACCATCAATCAGATTTTGAACTAGTTTAGTAATATTTCAGAGTCACAGTTAATCTACGTAATACATTGATGACTCAACACTCCATTATTTGATTTCAATAAAACATCCTAAAAGATCAACTTCACCATATACAACCAAACGTCCCAATGACACACGTGATTTAGTCCAATCATGCAAAACACACCTAGTGGCATTCCTTTATATACAGTAACTGTTAAATAAATTATAAAAAAAAAATCTGTACATATTTCTATGGGCATTGACACTCTTTAGTCATTTGAAGAGCCATATCATTTGCAATTTCACAAAGACTTTGGTCCTTATATATTATGTTTTTGAAGCAAAAGATACCCAACCTGTGTCAGAATAACGTAGGACCGTCTTCAATCTGATCCCTTCACATCTATGTCATGTAAGAACATTAAATATACATTTTATGCATTATACATTTATGTCTATAAACACTTACAGGAGTAAGTTTTTTTTTAAAGCGGTTTACATTCATAGTTACTTAAGCGAGCGCAAAATCATAAATTTATCAATATTAATTCATAAATACTGCATTAACAAAATAACTCCAAATATATCAGCAGTTTGAGAAGGTATCCGAGGGCGAAAGGGTGGACGGGGCGTCAAACTCTGCCCTACTTTTGGAACAAAATGGTTCCTCTGAAGTGGGAGACCATCAAAAATATTTGTATTAACAAAACAAGAATGAGCCCCAACTCCCGCCCCAAAGAGAAAGAAACAGAAAACAAGAAATAACATTAAATAAAGCAGGATGCAGTTAATTACATGGGATGTACTAAAATATTTACATATGGTTGAACTTTTGACACTTTCTGCTGTCATATACCAAATGAATGACCACTCTTTCTGTAAGATATTCACCTTTACTCAATGAATCTTTCACTAAACTGTGTGTCATGTGCATGAGAAATGGCTACATAAAACAGCTATGAGAACAGTACACTGTGATATGGGTTTTCCTGATGAGGTAGTCAACCATTAGATTTGCTACAACAAAAAGTAAGGAGCACAAAAACTAAAATTACCTATCAATAAACCCAAAGCGATTGTACTTGTGTAACGTATTAAATAAAACGCATTAGAAAACAAATTGTGACTTTTGAGTAATGTTAGATGATTGTCAATACAAGAATATCTGTATTAATGACCGTGCCTATATTTTACATAGTGGTGCATGTGTCAGTGAAGCACCTTCGCTGTGTTTTTATATAAACCATATTAAAATAATAATAAAAAAATAAAAATGCATTTAGAGAAATAACTGTCAGTCTGCAAACAGAGAAGCCCAAAAAGTTAGTTAGTAAGCACTATACTACTGTTAGTGTTATAAATATACAAGTGTGCTTGCATCCCTAAACTATATTTTACTGCTGAACCAAATCTCCCTTTTAGATGTTTACAATCTAGACACTTTTATGTAATACATTGCAAATATACTATCAGAGTTAACTGCATTAAATTTAGCTTTTTTTTTTTTAAATTTTTTTTTATCAAAACATCCATGTTCAAGCAACACTGTACATCTAAAAGGCTGCAATATTTGCAAAAACAGTATTTCCAAGATTTGCTAGAGCTGTGTGTCAACCTGATGAAAGAATAATGGGCCATGATCCCATATTCTGGAGTGTCCTGAGGTAAATGTGATAATGCACAATGAGGTGTCCTGATATAGCAAAATAATGGACAAGGCTGAATCAAAAACCAGGCAAAAATCCAATGAAAGCGGGGCCGGGGAAAAGGCCTTCTGTAAAGGTTTTGAACCGTGAGCCTTAATGTATCGTAACCGCAACATTATCCAATCTCGGTACAAATTCTTAGGAAATTGTATCGACCTGAGCCTCCTTGTTGTAAAACGCGAGTCACAAGGCAGAGAAAGTGTCAACTCCACACCCTCGCGTGGTCGGCTTCAAGATGAGAATATTTTTTTGTTTGATTTTTTTTTTTTTTTCCCCACCCAATGAAAAGCTACTTTTGGATGCCAGCAATCAACTTATAATGATCCTCAGTAATCAAAGTATTTACAGTACATCTGGGTTTATATATACCTGCACAAAGTGATCCGATTATTTACTAAAACGCAGCTTTACATTTAATAATTCACACTGATAAAACAGAATTTTCATTGAAATTTTGCCTTGGTAACTTTTGAGATATAGGGTGGATGTGTACTGAGGTATGATTGTAACCAGGTTAGCTAATTTGGCTGGCTAACAAGTGTTTACAAGCTACAACAAAATAGGCCTGAAGTAGACCAAAAGAGACAATTCTGCATCACATGTAGTGGGCATGTAAATGTGTATAGTCTACATATGTATAGAAATACTATGTTTCTGCAGTATTCTGACCAAAAAAAAAAAATAAATATCAAAAAAAGAAATTCGACCTTTTTCGTGTCGCTTCCCAGAGATAATACCTTATCACACAGAACTAAAGTATCTGAAGGCCGACACTGGCCCTGAAATGCTACCGATAACTACTTAAGGTAGGTTGACATCTGAGAGTAAGACATGCACACTTGTCAGCAAGACATCCTGAAAGGTTACCTCGAACGGCTTATTTGGGTATGCTGTACCCGTTAAGGAGGTGACTCGTGAGGCAATGATTTCGCTAAGCATATCTGTAGCTGAGGTATATTGATGTGTGTACAGTGATGCATTATCTTTGACTGACAAGTACTGCATTCCCAGCTGAAGTTGTGTCCTGAGTGCAGTGACGGCAATGAAAAAAAAAATATATATATATATATATATATATACAGTGGGGCAAAAAAGTATTTAGTCAGCCACCAATTGTGCAAGTTCTCCCACTTAAAAAGATCAGAGACGCCTGTAATTTTCATCATAGGTACACTTCAACTATGAGAGACAGAATGGGGGGAAAGAATCCAGGAAATCACATTGTAGGATTTTTAATGAATTAATTGGTAAATTCCTCGGTAAAATAAGTATTTGGTCACCTACAAACAAGCAAGATTTCTGGCTCTCACAGACCTGTAACTTCTTCTTTAAGAGGCTCCTCTGTCTTCCACTCGTTACCTGTATTAATGGCACCTGTTTGAACTTGTTATCAGTATAAAAGACACCTGTCCACAACCTCAAACAGTCACACTCCAAACTCCACTATGGCCAAGACCAAAGAGCTGTCAAAGGACACCAGAAACAAAATTGTAGACCTGCACCAGGCTGGGAAGACTGAATCTGCAATAGGTAAGCAGCTTGGTGTGAAGAAATCAACTGTGGGAGCAATTATTAGAAAATGGAAGACGTACAAGACCACTGATAATCTCCCTCGATCTGGGGCTCCACGCAAGATCTCACCCCGTGGGGCCAAAATGATCACAAGAACGGTGAACAAAAATCCCAGAACCACACGGGGGGAACCTAGTGAATGACCTGCAGAGAGCTGGGACCAAAGTAACAAAGGCTACCATCAGTAACACACTACGCCGCCAGGGACTCAAATCCTACAGTGCCAGACGTGTCCCCCTGCTTAAGCCAGTACATGTCCAGGCCCGTCTGAAGTTTGCTAGAGAGCATTTGGATGATCCAGAAGAGGATTGGGAGAATGTCATATGGTCAGATGAAACCAAAATAGAACGTTTTGGTAAAAACTCAACTGGTCGTGTTTGGAGGAGAAAGAATGCCGAGTTGCATCCAAAGAACACCATACCTACTGTGAAGCATGGGGGTGGAAACATCATGCTTTGGGGCTGTTTTTCTGCAAGGGGACCAGGACGACTGATCCGTGTAAAGGAAAGAATGAATGGGGCCATGTATCGTGAGATTTTGAGTGAAAACCTCCTTCCATCAGCAAGGGCATTGAAGATGAAACGTGGCTGGGTCTTTCAGCATGACAATGATAACAAACACACCGCCCGGGCAACGAAGGAGTGGCTTCGTAAGAAGCATTTCAAGGTCCTGGAGTGGCCGAGCCAGTCTCCAGATCTCAACCCCATAGAAAAGCTGTGGAGGGAGTTGAAAGTCCGTGTTGCCCAGCGACAGCTCCAAAACATCACTGCTCTAGAGGAGATCTGCATGGAGGAATGGGCCAAAATACCAGCGACAGTGTGTGAAAAGCTTGTGAAGACTTACAGAAAACGTTTGACCTCTGTCATTGCCAACAAAGGGTATATAACAAAGTATTGAGATGAACTTTTGTTTTGTTATTGACCAAATACTTATTTTCCACCATAATTTGCAAATATATTCTTTAAAAATCAGACAATGTGATTTTCAGGATTTTTTTTTTCTCATTTTGTCTCTCATAGTTTAGGTATACCTATGATGAAAATTACAGGCCTCTCTGATCTTTTTAAGTGGGAGAACTTGCATAATTGGTGGCTAACTAAATACTTTTTTGCCCCACTGTATATATATATACACCAATCACACAGCAGAAGAAAACGTACAGAAAAAAATTTGGGTAAAAAGAAAGACGACAGTGCTTGTGATTGAAAAGGGGAGTGAAATTCAGGATGACGGACTATACTATCCCAACAGACGAGAATAATAAATACACATTTTAAATATAATATTGTTTGGAATTCATAAATGTGTTTGTGTTTGGACATACTAGTACATCTCCAGTGTTCATTTCAGTCATATAAATGCATTTGTAAAACAGTGAGAGTCGTTCATAGTCCTCCATAAACACTTCACGTTGATATTTTATACAACTTTCACGGCCTGCATATTCAAAGAACATATGACCAGTACTGAGAGAGGACACTGAGGGGCACCACATCCTTTGAAAGTCTTTTGGCCCCGTGTGTGAAGAAAACGTTTATAGAGCCAATATGTCATAGTATATTAAAAATTTCTCAATAAATAGGGAGCATGCCTTCCAGACACATGCATGGGGAGACACTTGCGTGTTTAAGGTAGTTGGTCACATCAAACATATTGATCTATTAATGACCAGAAATGAGGGGTAAGATTATACGGGTAAGATAATGATAAATACAACTTCTAAGGTTTTACTGAGAACCAGAACTACTACCACCGTTTGGCAAACGCAATGGCTAAAAAGTACATCATTGTTAGTATATTATGGATGTTTCACTCATTTGACAAGCGGCTTCCATTATGGAAATCAGTCCCGTTCTCTTCGGATGCACTCTCTCCTTTCTCAGAAACAATGTGCTGGGAGTTTTGGAGTTCTTTCCTTTCAGGGGACGATGAAGCTCCCTGTTCATCCACCTGGCTTATCAGCTTCATTTTCTTTTTGGGGGGATGTTTCAAGGTTCCCAGACGCTCTTTCACTTTGTATTCCAGGGTGCTGTGTGGAATGCCATAGACTGACTGGGCTTTAGACACGCTCATTTTCCCACCCATCACCACCACAATAGCCTCTTCCAGCAGCTCCGTGTTGTATTGTCGATATCTCCCCCGTTTCTTCCTTGGCTGCTTATTACCGAGGTCTGACTCCGAATCCATACGATAGTTTCCCCCCAAGGCTTGGCGGTCAGTGGGGAAAGGCCAGTATTCCTTCTCCGAACCTGAGCTCTTAAAACCTCCGCTGCTCTTTTTTTGGATCTGCTTCGGTAGAATGGAAACAAGCTTCTTTCCAAGACCGTTCTCACAAAGTGAACCTGAATATTCATTGGAGAGGGAATCCCAAGACACATCTGTTCCTGAGGCCGAAACTCGCACCTGAGGAATCTTGAGGTCAAAAGACGATGACTGAGAAAGGGAAAAGCTTTGGTCCCTGCAGGCCTCCTTTAGGTTGCCTTTCTCATAGGCAAATGATTTTGTAAAAAGTCCAGCAGCTTCCAACAACTTGGGAATGTCTTTAAGGTGCTCACTAGGTTCGCTGCTGGTTTTGAGTTTGAGGAGGGCTCCAAAACGAGTTTTGGAATTCCAGGAAGCAGACACATTTTTGAAAAGGTCAGTGGGGCTGCAGCTGTGGTTACGGCTCAGAGGTGACTCTGGGTCGCTCTCCAGATCGGTCTCCTCTTTGATGTGCAGCGAGTATGCAAGAGACGAGGAAGGCTTATAAGAGGTGGAGTGGCCGAAATTCTCCCTCCTCCTCCCATCCTGTAGGCTCTTCATAAACAGCCCGACTTGTCCGTCCGCTCTCAAGGATCGCCTGATTGGATGGAAGGAAATTGGGTGTAAGCAGAGCTTGCACAGTGCCCTTTTCTCTTTTCTAAAGGAGGATGGGTTGGGGAGGGGAGGATGTTGGCCACTCCTTTATTATATGACCTTGCTTTGGTAACATCACTATCTTTAAGAACAACTGACTGGGTGAATGTGTGTGTGGCTTTTAAGAACAAAAAAGCTCAAGTTTGACAATTTTTTTTATTAGCTTGCTTCGATAATTGTTTACAAATGTTGCATCAACATAAAAAAAAAGAAAACAGAAAAACAAAGGGCAAAGGGGGGAAAAAAAAATAAAAAATAAAAAAGGCACTTATTGGAATACATACAAGCCTTAGTATTCCTGTGGCTCAAAAAGCACAGCCAGGAGGAGAGACTATCTGTCACTGCAGTAAGGGAGCTTTGCATGTAAGCAGGGCACAATAACTGTGCCACAAACTATCGAATGCAAATAAAGATCCTAACATTTTGTGTGTGACGTTACCACTGAACAAGCGCAGCAATAAAAGAGTAAGCCAGCAGAGGGTTGTTGTGTGAGTCAAACTATCAAACTCCAAACCTAACTGACTAACTCGAGTCGCAAAAAAAAATGCACAATTCATTAGCAACTGGTCGTCAGATGACTTTTTGTTTTATTATTTATTTTTATAGTAATATTTAATAGCAGAATATTGTTTTTTATACAAATTATTGATGGTTAATACCAAGAGCTGTCATTGTATGGACATTTCTTGGGGGTAAAATTGCCTGATACCAAGCAAATATGCCCGAATCAATCGTTACACATAAAAAAATGTCTAACAACTCACTAGCCTAATTCAGGTTTTTACTACTTCCTTACACCATATCCCTTAAAATTCCATATAGACTTGATTCATTTTCATCAAGTTGAGGACAATGTGCGTGCTGTATATCCAAAGTAAGATGAAAACCAGCGGCGGGTCGATTCTGTTAAGAATAGATCCTCTCAATTCTCCAAGCACCAGAAAAGGAGAATGCAAAGCCACTGGTGCTCAATTCAATTCAATCAAATTTCAATTACATTCGCGTTCAAGTTCACATAAGTAGAAAAGTATGAAGAGTGTTTGCTTTCAAAGAAAAGAAAACAGAACCAAACTCAAAAATAAAATAATAAACCAAAATATTTTGTCAAATGTTTGATTTATTGAAACTACATTAAATTGCAATTTGGCTACAGATAATGAACTAAAATTTGGAATTACGGCCTTGTGGTCTAGGTGCATGACAATAAAGGAAATGCATACTTGTTATCAGTGGCTACAGGAAAAGATGGCATCATGTTCACGCATGACATTAAAACTACATGTGACCTGTATAACAGTGTACAGGCAGCGCTTACATTTCTATGGTTTTAACGTGATTTTTTTTTTTTTTCTGACCAGAGGTGTTATGGATTACTCACCTTGCATTTCATGCAAGAATATTAGCAATACTGCAAGTGCTGCATTAAATTATGATCACAATCAGGCCTGCCAGTGTCGCCAGAAAGCGAGAACAGACACCAAAAACATGGCCAAGCTAACAGAAAACGTCAACCTACAGTAGCTCATAATGCTGCTTATTCAGTCCCAAGCTGGTGATACCAGTAACTTGTCTGACAAAAAAAAAAAAAAAAAAAAAAATGAGAGGGAAGCAGGTGGACTAATTTAAGAGCTGCAGTGTCCTAAGTGTTGAACAGCAGTGTCAATCAAACTGCAATCTTCTAGGATGTGCGGGAGTGAGTTTTAAAAGCAGAATCAAGTTGTACAAGCACATGAAAGATGTTTTCCTCTGTTGCAGTTTTTTTTTTTTTTTTTTATGTTTCTTTGTATCATAAAATTCTGTTAGCACAACCCTGTTTGTTGCTGTTCATTTCCATCAAGCCACCAACTGGCCAAGTGATCTCCAATTTCAAGACTGAAATTTCAGGCCTCGGCTGATGCCAGCTTATTGATGCCACTACAAATAACCTAAACACCACTTCATTCCAAATTAATTTTGGTCGTTCTAAACTGCAATGTAACAAATCCTCAAAGGCATTACTGCTCAGAGACGGGGAATTAAGGACAAAGAAACTTTTCTTACCCCTTCAGCGTGGATGTGGCTGGAGAAAGGCAGGGACTATGGACAGACAGGCTGCTGCTATAGCGATTCTTTTTGATAGATAAATCAAGAACTCCATCTATTAATTTAAAAAAAAAAAAAAAAAAAAAAAAAAAAAAGGCAGGAAAAACTCTTTTTAGCTTCAATATTGAATTCAGACTCGAGTTCAGTAATGAATAAACATGTGTACTACGCTACCTTGTTCACTGGGATCCGCCAGGGGCTTCTTAATGGTGAGGTCAAGAGGAGCATCCTGGTCGGCCATGAGGAGCTTGCTTAGGACGGGATTCTGGTTGTGTGCTGGCCCAGCCAGAGTGGCAGCGGGGCTGGGAGAGGGAGCCCCGGAGAGCAAGGGTGCGGCCGGCAGGCTTTCGTCAGAGTGAGGCTGGGAAACTGAGCGACTATCCTGAGGGGAGCTGGTTTTTGAGGTATATTCGGCAGCAAACTGTTTGATCATTCTCTGAAGAATCTCTCGAGCCACTACTGGAATGTGTGGGTCTGAGAAATTTGGCACATCTGAGCGGGGGGAAAAAAATGTGGAGGTAAAAACAGTTCAGTCTGCATTCCTGCACTGAGTCATAAGTTATGATTAGTAAACATGCCACCAAACATAGAAACTGCATTTGAAGAGTGTGAATATTTTGAGAGCAAAATCTGTCGGATCTGTAATGCGTAGAACATTAACATTTACAGAAAAGCTTACTAAGCGATGGCTGACATCCTTGTCTGCAGGCAGGTTTTCTTGTACTGAGATCATTAGTGTCATAACGGAGCAAAATACTGATGCACTACATCTACTGAGACATCGAGACTCACCTTTTCTGCCGAGGACCGCATTGAGAAATTCCTCGGCTTGCGTCTCTAGTCTGCTGATTGTGATCTGATCTTTAACCAGGAGAGGTTTGGGTGTATCTTCAAGCCCCTCGTCTTTTAAGCCAATTAAATGTTCCTGTCAAATTGCAAAACTGTTATGAGCAGTGGCCTTTCGACTTTAACAGGATTCATTTATATTTTATACCTTTAATGCACTTCTAATAGATATTCATCATGTATGCCACTTCAACAGTTAAAGGTCCTGGGACAGTCCTAAATCTTTTTTCTGGACTCTGATCCTTATTTCCCAGCCTATGCTCTTTGGCCACATTTACAGACTGGAAACGTAAAGGCTATTGGGTAAAATCATCGAGTAAGACAGCTATTTTCAGTTTTTGGACCTACAGTAAACGGAAATCTAAGCACCAGATTACTTACTTTTACTTTGTCTCTTCTCAAACAGCAGAATAGACAATTTTCATCAAATGACCAATCAGACACTGTTATAGGCTCGAAGTCTGTGGACACAAAACAGATGGCAGGAAATTAAATACAGTCGTCAGTAAAAAAAAAAAAAAAAAAAAAAAGTCGTTCTAAGCAACTAAGTAATGTGTATTTTTACATTTTAATTTCAACAGTTGAAAAACAGATGACTGACCAGCACAAAGTGCTTTTTGTTTCAAGGTTCTGCTACTGCATCATCAAAAAAGCGCCGATCATATGATTCGCTGCACTTAGAGTAAAATGGTTCCTTTTGAAACTAACAGTGTCCCATATTCAGTTTAAATCCCATTTCCATCTGCACACAACAATGACAAGACCTCTGACAGAAATGTATGAATGAAGCCATAATGAAAGCGTTCTGATTTGTTTTAGTGAAGCTGACTGAATCAGGAATACACTAATTCAGCTCAAATACATTTTCAGCACCAACTCCCATTGAAGAATGTAACTGCAAATGTAATGCAACCCCAGATAATGCGTTCTATTGTCTCACTAACATTATACATTGTAGAAATGTCTCTAGGGCACTGTCGACTTTTGCACCCTCCCCACGCCATCCAAAACACCAACTTTTATAGGAACACAAGCCGTCTTCTCTTCTGCATTCAGTGGGGCTGTCTTGTCTTCAGTGAATGTACAGGGGTACCAGATGGTACAATGGAGCAGTATTGTCATAATGAGCAGACAGAACAGTCTACACCGAAACCACAAAAATGTAACAGACACATTCATGGCCTCTGTCATTATATAGAAAATGGTCTGAGGTACTTACCCTTAAAAAATGTTAGGTTTTCTACCTGCTCCGGACCAAACAGACTGTCGAGAATGCTCTCAAAACCTGAGAAAAGACGTGAAATTGAGTAAATATGTGGTTCTCAGTGGTAATCACAGCCGAACACAGAAACATTTCGAACGAACATTTGTTCATATTTAGTACTAACTGAGCCTCAGTGCTGAAGCTAAAAGCAGCAGAACAGAGACACAAAATGAATCACTGTTTAAGGGCCAAAATAATTTGCTGTACTGCAGAAAAAAAAAAAAAAAAAACTACGTCACTGAGAGTTCGTGTTATAATGTCTTAGCCATACACCCAGGCTTGTCTTTGCTTTTCCATTTCAACTTGACAACCGATGTAACCCTTTGCCTCTTATGACACACAACAGCTTTCACCCCAGGTTCTTACTTCAACTGTAAATACATGCACTCCATCCTCCTGTTGCCAAGCAACTAAAGCACCTACAGAGTTGGGAGTGACTGCAACATAAAAAAGAAAAAAAGAAAAAAAAAGAAACAGCCAGTAACAAGACTGCTAGGTAAGGATGTCAAAGTATCTTGTATACAAACAAAAAAAACCAACTAATTTTCACAATCCACTGACTGGCAGTTTATATAAAAGCAACTTACAACTTGCCTGCATTACTAATGTGATGGTGGTATCCTACAGGCTCAGCTGTTTGAAAGATACAGTGTGTTATGCTGCACAAGACCGTGCTTAACAGTGCGTTAACACAATATGCAAAGTCTGCTTACCGCTGCAGGGTCAGAATAACCAATCCAAAACAACTACACGCGTTAAATCAAGCACTAAAGAGGTCAAAGAGAACATCTGTCTGCTGAACAGGATCCCAAGTAGGACTGTGTTCCGAATGTGCCACGAAAAGGCCAAAAGTAATGACTCAAACCATTCAGGTAACATAAAACACACGAGATGTGACAGACGGTTTTTAAAAAGCAACATAAAACCCCGATGAACTATTAGCACTGAAAATGTGAAACATATAGGCCCGTACAAACGTGTAATGTCACAAGTTAAATTAGCCAAATTAAGGGAGCTGTTCATCCAACTACAAATCACAGGAAACACTACATCTTCACAGAGGAGTTAAGAAAGTAGTGAGAAAATGACCAGCCCTTACCATCCACTCCCTTCTTCCAAAACTCACAGCGGATTCAATAAAAGCTGTCATCTGTTAAAATGCCTCTCTACAAATTCCCACCCACTTTTCAGCAGCCAAACATAAAGAGAGAGAGGGGAGAGGGGGGGGTGAAGCATATCCTTGCCTATAGCTGCAGCGTGAGTCTGTTTCTGGGTTAGTGCATAGGACTTCAGCTGAAGCTATCCAATCCCATTTCTGAAATATTTCAGAGGCATGAGGAGGAAAGTAGGTCATCACTTTCGTTTGACAGAGCAGCACCATGACATCAAACTGCTCTTCAGGAATTCAGTTTAGGGCATTTAAAAAAGAAATGTGTCACATTGTGAACCATGACTTTAGGGCAATATTTGACTGTACCACTAGCAGAGCAAAAAGAGCCTCTACTCAAGAAACCAGACCATTTTGGAACCAGCAACGCAATTTTAGAAGAGCAAGCTGCTTACATGTGCAAAAGGATAAAATATTAATAGCGCGAAGAATTGTCATGTAAGCTTTAAAACATAAATGAGGACTTCAAAACGTGAATAATGGCCAAAGTTAAAATGCCAAATAAACAGAATGAAAACACCAGCTAGTCACCGTAATTGGGTGCCCTGCATTTAACCACGGCTGCCATACGATAAGCACTTTTGGAAGCAGAAATACCAATATAAAATGTTCAGCTTTTAAAAGGTGCGTTTCCTGTCCGTAGGTATATTCGCCAATTAATTAGGCTGGAGAAGGAATTAGGTCACTACTGAGCTGCTTGTAACACTTATCTGATTTGCTGTATGGTGATCAGATAGCCCCCAGATACAACAATACGCACAGGGTACAGAGGTACAAAGTGATAATGACAAAAAGAACCCGGCACTATGTGCCACTGGGCCGAACACCTAATAATATAAAGATTTAACGAGGACTAATGAAAAGATATTGAGGGCAGAAATATCCGATTCATGAGGCGCAAAAATATTCATCCTTTGGAAGAAAAAAAAATATGGGAACGTGTCTAATTGTTTTGACAACATGCCGTTGAGCCGCATTAGTTAATATACTGTAGATATATATCCGGGTTTGTTAATGCATTTGCTTTTTGATATCATTTATATTTTCAGCTAGAGCGGAGCGTGCGTCATGTCAATCATCTAGCTCTACGTGAGGAGAATGATGATTCAAAAATGATTTTGCTACTTCAAACCCTCGTTGGCGTTTTTATTTTTATTTACTCCAAACACACGCTGCAGATTTCCTCCGGGCAATTTATAGTTGAGTGAGGGCACAGCTTAATTCTCAGAGGTACACTTAAATGAAAAAGAAAATCATTTTTGTTCTGGAGGAGAGAGCAGATTTTTCTTTTACTACAAACTATTGATGATTATTCAAAATACATTTTCCTCTTTTTAATAGAGAAAAATAAGTATGGTTCTGTTTGTCTGACATTGCTGAAGTTAGACTTCACACACAGTTAATTTGATCATTTATCAAACCAAACCTTAACTTGTGAGTGTATCTATTACGAGCTCTATTAAGAAATGTGTATAGTTCACCATAGTTGTTACCGTAACACTACAACAGTGAGTATTAAGACATGTTTGAAGTGTACAAAAGACTCATTTTAATAAGTAGAAAAAAAAAACCCTCCTCAGCCATCATTTTTCTTTACAAATTCTTCTTCAGATAAAACCCTTGCATTTGACGTGAGAATTGACAATCGAGAAAACTAGAATTATCAATGAGCACCAGAGAAAGCCATTCGTGGGGGGCATTTCTGTAAATGACTAGCTTTCTGTCAAGGTTTTCCACGCAGGAAAACTACTGAGAGAAGAGCGATTCCTCTTGGCCAAGCGAGATTTTCTGACACACTTACATTTCTGCCTAAATTTAGGTTTAAGACAGGTTTGATACGAGAGACATGATGGGAAAATGAATCAGCATAATTCAGATGACACGCAACTAGATAGAATGAATTGGCTACCGTTTAAATTCATGTAAATTCAAATCATAAAAGTCAAATAATTTCCAGGACTTGACAAACAACATGGAGCTTAAAACTATTTCTTAAAAAGCAGTCACGTATAGCCAAGAAAAGCAAGCTAATCTTAAGCTTCTTCTTTTTTTTTTTTTTTTTTTCCAGATAGTGAGGAAACTGTGTTGTGTCTTGAGAAATGTCACCCATTAAATATCAGCCACAAACGTTGACCATGAAGCTTTCTAGGTCTTTTCCTGGAGCTTATGTACGCTCATGGTGAGCAGCAACTCGGGTCAAATCTGCCTTAGCCTTCTTGTGACCTATATCTCCAGCCAATCAGAGACAGAACGATTTGGAGTGTGTGACACCCACGCCCTTCCCAACAGTACTTGGAAAGAGAAATCCCACAGATCCAGAATCAGCTTATCCTTCCTAAACCCAAACCTTAACCTGTGCTGCATGTCCCTGTGAATGAAACATTATGCGAGATAAAAAAAAAAAAAAACCTAAAAAAAAACCTCTCTCTACTACTTTTTCCTGGCACATTTAGTTTGAAATTGTAGCCAGAGGGTCAATTTTCTTTCATGAGGCCATGCGCAAAATCAATGAGGGGACCCCTTGTCATTTTGCAGCGCACTGCAACTACATGTTCAGTACAGTGTGTTAAATGCAATACTCGGACAAATTAAACAGACACAAATATGTGATTCAAACAAGACTCGTAAGTCCGCGTTTTACATTAATATAAAGATGTGACATAACGTTCTTGTGTCATTGCTTGAAGCACTTTATGACTGTTGACACTGCTTAAAACCGTCGTCCCGTTAAAGAGAATCCAGTGCCATATCTAAAGTGATGGTAGACAGCTTCACAGCTACACAGAGAAGGAGGTTTCACAAATACTTTATACCCACTTTTGCAATGAAATTTGAATTTTCATAATATAATTTTCATAAGGAGAATTCCTCCACATAATCTAACAATGCTTTTGGGGTTCTTATGTGGCCTCTGGTTATAAAGGTTTCAATTGGTCAACTATTTTCTGAGAAATCCTGTATTTTCAGTCATTATATGACACTATGCTGTAATACATGAGCCTCTTTGCCAGTTGTTTGAAGGTAGATGCCAACCAGGTCCCGAAATAGAGTCTGATTACATCCATAGCCAAAACAATATTAGTATAGATGAGGATTTAATTCAATATTGGTCAAAAACAAAACTGAATTTATTCATCAATCTCTAGTTTAAGTGTGCCGGTAGATGCTACGTGGACAATTTACTGCAAAAATGTAACCAGCAGAGGTAACCTCAACCCACTTCTCGTTTACCCATGTCGTGCCTATCTACTATACAATAACATTCAGAAAGTAGGCCAAAAGTTTCACCTCACGAACCACAAATGTTTTTTCCAGTTCAAGACAATTATACCCTCTCTAACAAGAAGACGCTTGTGTCTCTGGTCTACAGCAGGAAGACACAGAGTGCACAAACACCTGTGAAATTATGAGTAACTTAAACACGAGTTCCCTCGGTGTCTTTTTGTCACGCCATGATCTACATACACGGCACAAAAGCACATTTATAAAGCTGCTGAAATGCTAACACGAAGCCTTCAATGTGAGATCGCAGTGCTCTTCCTATCAGATGACCCACCCTTCCCTCTGCTGCATCAACCCCCACTCAACCCATCCCCCACGCTAACTACTGTACACATACCATCTCAGAAGGAGTGACCACGAGCTTGTAGAACAGGAGCTTCACTTTGCTGACAAAATTTTGTTTTTTAAAAAAAACGGGCATTTTTGGCCACAGCCTTTGGACATTCTCGGTAAATTGATCATCAAGATCTTTCCTCTTTTAAGACTGCATCGTGTTTCAAAATTATACCAATGCTGACGTTGCGATAAGATAAGACTGACTTCGTTAATCCCGCAGTGGGTAAATTTGGTCGTCACAGCAGCAAGAAAAAAACAAAAAGTGCACACAATGTGAAATCTTTTTTACAAATAGGTATAAGAAATAAAACAGATAAAAAAAAATCAAAAAAAAAATCATTATTTTAGAATAAATAAATACACACACAGACTATATACAACTTTTTTTTTTTTTAAAAAAGCTCATGAAAGAATCATTTTCACGATTTTGAAGAGATGGCAAACTAGTTGAGCTGCTAGACATAACTTATCTTTATTCCAAGTCAGCCCACCAATAGAAACTGAGCCTTAGGCCTAACCATCTAAAAAAAACAAAAAAACATTTACTGTTGCCTACTATGCTATCCACACACACAAAAAGCAACTGTTGTATGTCAACAGATAAAGCCAAGACATTCCATGGACATGAGCAAAGCGGTGCTTGACATTTGGTTTGGCTTCTGCAGATTTTGGTCATTACAAGCAATATGGAGTAGTTTGATCAGGCTATACAGAAGGCAATGAGGGGCCAGTTTTGAGCAACATCTACACTGGGGGAAAAAAACACTCCATGAATACTTAACGTGATATGATGCAAACTGACAGTCAAATGGTGTAATGCTGCACAGAGCACAACTCTGAATAACAAATATGGGACCAACATGATTCAAGGCAATATTGGGGGGTGGGGGGGGGGTGAAGGTGCACACAAATGCCCAAGTGCAAACACGGATGACCACGCAGTCAAAGATGGGCATTAAAGCTGTTGGTCATGTCTTGCATAACGCCAACCGAAATCAGCCAACTCTTTTTTTGTAAATTAGGGGAGTGAAGGCCAAAAGCCAAACAGAGGGGGCCTGCTGGAGCAGAAATGAGCCATTTCAAAGTTACATTAGAAAGAATACAATCTGCCTGATGTCAATGTTTCCTTGTTATTTGTCTGAGCAAATCCTCCTTCCCACTCATGTCAAATGCACGAATAACTGAGATTCCAGGCATTTTCGAATATCAGCTGGTGCCGTCTCAGTCCAAATTTGCCCAAATCCAGACACACACACACACAAAAAAAAAAAAACATTTTCAGCCACACAGTTTGCATCTGGGGGCTGGTGGACCATAAGCACATGTATAGACAAAGATACAGACAATTGTTGTCGCTGTTCTGTGGGACAATTGCGCTTGTCTCTGCCCTGCAATTTCACTGCTCACATTAAGTACACAAAGACAAAATGTCCAGTTCAGCATCAGCGGGGTGGTGGTGGCGTGCAGCCCTCTCCACCAAAAAGCCAAACAAAAGTATGTCCTTGTTGTCGTGGACAGAATATGCCATTCTACAACCGGCAGACTAATGCTGTTGTCATGTACTCTGCAGCTTTACAATTATAGCCCAAACACAATGGACATTTGTCAATCATAAAGGGGGAACTGACTAACTGAACAGTCCTGGGTCGACAGCTACTGACCAGTTAGAAAGCCATTATGCTCTCTCCATTTTCTTTTCAGTGACATTTACACATCCCACCTTGCATTGTAGCCTCTTCGCTGGAATAACTTTGTTTTAGATCGTCTCACAAATAACAAATGTTGTTGTTAAAACTCATAGTTTACAGTACAGACACCATGTAAATAGGCAGTGCCGATAATCATCTGCGTGGTCATATGCCGACTATTATGACAAAAAAATTAACATAATTGTGGGCCTAAACTTTTGTTAAACTGGTCACGTTCAACAGGCTGATCTGTGGAACCTGTTTTTTCTGCTCCAGCTCTTTATGAAATGAGGATCTAACATAATCTAAATAAGACAAAAGAATTAATGTTTCAACCTGCCACACCACAAAACTCATAAATGACAGGAAAACCTAAGATATTTATTTTTGTGCACACAAATACTAGATGTCTTGGATATACACTACATCTCAATAAGATCCATACATGGCAGCTACTTGAAGTGGAATTGATTTAATGTGACATTTTGAGATCAACAGCATGAGAAGCAGTATTCAGGGGGTCCTGCGATTTAAACAGCGTTTCAAATGCTGTCTTCCATTCTGCCAAAAAAAAACACAAGGAAAAACACTACATATATTCATGTCTCGGCATTAACATTCAAATTATATTGCATAAATGATCAACCAACCCCTGCTCAACCCTGGGTTGACATGTTCTTTCCCATCGAGCAAAAGGCAAGCAGCTGTGCGTGGTATGGAAATAGTCCCTTAATAAAACATGCTATATTCCTTTAGGAATCAATACAGGAAACAATCCCTGTAATAATTCCCATCAATATTCCCATATGTCCCTGAGATAGATAAAGGTTAGAATGACCCAAATAGGCATTATGATTAAATCAGGAAAAAAAAAAAAAAAAAAAAGGAAGGAAAAACTTTTTTGAAAGTGAACATCTGTTTCACACCTAACTCTTTGCTCCTCATTTGCATGATCATGAAAAATATCCACACTGGCTGTTGCTACGATACGGAGTCACACGGAGAAGGCTCGGAAGTCATGGATTTAGAGATGGCCTCTCCCTCTTCGTCAAGCCTCTCCGTCAACCAGTGCACAACTACTGTAAATGTTAGCCGTTATGCGTGGTGCACAATAATTAAGACAGTGAAACATAAAACGCATCGCAGGTAGATAATATTGTTTCTTTTATGCAGGTATTTTCCAACTCTTTTTGCCAACTGTCGATGCACATATGGACGTAGACGTATCTTTTTCCACCTAATTGCAGAGAAAGTCATGTATTTCTTGTAGTGTATATATATATATATATATATATATATATATGTCTATTCTTACAGTGATGGCCTCTTGGCAGATGCAGGCATGAAGTACAAGGATTTTCAAACTGTACATATTTACTGGGCAAAATAAGAAAAAAAAAAAAGTTAAGGTTATACGAGACCTGCCGTATTTATTTTCATTTTCCTTCACACAAAACTATAAGATTCATGCTATTTACATAGGCTTGGATGATACCCCTACCAGAAATAACTGACAGCGACTTTGCTGTCCATTTCAGAGACTTCACACTGGAACCTCCCCACCGCCGACATATTGTTCACAACACAAAAGAAGTGATTACATCGCGGTACGCGGGCAACCTCGCACCACAAACATGGTATTGAGCATTTACTCAAAATTGAAGCATCGTTTCATTGGCCTGTCATATCAGCCGATGCCGTTATTTCCTTTTAAAGCCTTTTTCAGCCGACACCAATGATGTATCATGCATCCCTAATCACCGGGAACTTCACATAGCCCATGGGCAACAATATAAACAACCAACATATTTAATACTTCTACAGTCTGTTCGTACGTCATTTGTAAAGAAAACTAAATGAATTGTGGATTTGCACTGCACTATTCACAAGTCCTATGCTACTATTCAAGATGAACACTGTTAAAACCTTCACTCTTCTGTGATTATATAAGAACAAATGTGTCTTTGATAGTTACTTTAACTACTTTAAAAAATATAATAATAAAAAGTACATTGTGTGGACCGGACCAAATGGCAGGTTATGTCTTTTTGCCATCCATGTGGAGTTTCTTGTGCTAAATAGTATGTTCAGCTGCAGGATTAGTCCTTGGTAGCACATTTACTGCACCACTGACCAGGGAGGGTAAACTTTAGATGTACTTGGACTGACTTACATACTTTATGTGCTCAAATTCTCCTAAACTGAGCTGTTGTTGCAAAAGATTAAGAGTCTGCAGCCATGTTTGCATCTTGGCGGGGCTGTATTTGGGAGAATCTTTGAGCTGAATGATAACATCACGCATGCTAAGATGTTTATGTTAAGTGGGTACGTTTACCATATAGTGCAAGAAGAGTAGTAGTTCAGCAGCTCTCACGCTCCTCCCCCCCCCACAGTCAACAAATGCTTTTCGAATTACTTGCTTTCAGGGACTGAATTGAACCAAGTACATTTACACAAGTATTTAAAGTAAGTACAACCTTGGAATAACTACAATGCACATTAATTCAATGGGAAAATGAATCCAAAAAACATCATATATAACATTTAAACACTGACAAGAAGCATTGACTGCATAGTGTCTACTTTTGCAGCGGGGACACACTCTGCATTGCATTTTGCTGATAATACTTACATACTTTTACTTGAGTAAGGTTTTGAATTCAAGTCGTTAACTTGCAGTGCGGAATTTGCACAGGACCTGAGCACTCCTTCCACCTCTGCATGTTTTAGGAGGGCCAATTGAACGTTACAGGAGTTTATTGATATACCGAAGAAAAGGGAAACTGGCCCAGTGGGGTCTCTGTCACTTCCTCTCTGCAGTAATGCGCGTCCACGGGTGGCAATTTGAGAAAAGCAAGCAAGCTAAATGTTAAGTGAACGCATCACCTTCTCTGCACGTCGCCCTCCCCCCAACCAAAATACAGTATCAGCACGGGAACGCGCATTTTAAGCAAACTGGTCGCATTTGGCCGACGCGTCGCCCAGAGACACTCCCTTTAAAACAAGCTCGGTGCCCTTTAAACAAACTAACGCTACGCCAGTAGATACCTAAAGTCTACAGCTAAGACTTTACGGTCGATCCAAAAACAAACAAAAACACAGCAAAGATGCACAAGAAGTGGTGAAACATGATCACAAACAGCAACATTTGAGTAACTGCTCCGGCTGGCTGCCGTGAGAAGGAAACAGTTTGAGGACAAAAAAAAAAAAAAAAAAAAAAAAAAAAAAAAAGCGAGTGCGGTAATAGCTGGTTATTTACACCGATAAAAGGCGCACGGAAACGAAATTCAACCTGTAAAATGGTGCGCCGTGTAATGGGCATTATCCTTACCTACACAATGAATGAGTTTGTGGCGCCACGAGTCAAGTTCCTTACGAAAGCCTCGCCTGTCGATTGTACATTGGGGCAGCTTGCACTGACTCGCCATTTTGTAACTCTTCTCTGGCGGGCACCAGCACCAGCACAGGAAGAGGAAGCTATGCTGTGTGAACGCGCGCGTCCCCGCGCCGAGGAGGAAGTCGCTCACAGAGGAACCAAACCAAATAGTTTGGTTAAACCAGTCAATAAACCAGTAACTACCTGAATAAATACACTAATAAATAATCCATAGGCCTAGCATTTGTACTTCCCCCAACGGGAGTTGTGTTTTCAGCATGATTTGTTTTGTCAACAAGAATACAGAAAATGTACTTGCCTGATTTTCATGAAACTTGGTGGAGGTGTGTGCCATGGGCAAATGAACAGCCCATAACATTTTGGGGGTGGATCCACTAATTATTTTCACATTTTCATTAACATGGGACGTTTAGCATACTAAATTACCCGAAGAGCCCCTATCCAAATTGATTGCATATATATATATATATGAGTCTTGGTATGCTTCATAGAGAATTGTTTCCAATTGTTGTATCCTCCTTTGCGTAGATCTCGGGTTATGGGAGTGGTCGTTAACCAATAAGTATACGCCAAAACCAGCTGGAACTCTACCACTGCTGCAACTACATTTGGAAAAAAAAAACACTTCACTTTAATGTCATCTCACTTAACCACAGACACTGGACACTGATTGGTCTGCCCTTCAGAGTGTCTGGGCCAACGTTCATGTGAACAGCATCTCCAGACTACAATCACCGTCAAGAAAACTGAAACTGTGAGCAGCAGTACTTAATTTCCAGCATGGTCATGAAGGTAAATACTAAGAATATGATGATCTCACAATTGACATTCACAGGTATCAATAATCCTCTGGGATACACGTGAATTTATTCAAACTTAATACAGCAAGCAATCATTAAGGACCCCCCTTTTTGTGAAAAAGCTTCACTAACTTAGTTGATGGTTTTAAATGTTGTGCAGACATTCAGCTTCTCTGACTGTTCCTATACAGTGCCACCAGAAACGTTCATGTCTTGAAATTTTCTTGAAAAGAAATATTTCATCATTTATTGGATTGGTTGGTATGAAATTTGGTACGGACATTCATGGTTACCAGACTGGCCTTGGTGATCCTCTGATTTTGAACTATTGAATGTGAAATTTGGTATAAACACCCATGATCCCCATTATCCTGGCAAGTACCATAGGATAGCCATAGAGGTGAAAAATAATTTATGCTTTGGCTATATAACTGGCCAGTGTGACACACAGCACCGAGCAACCACGTCTGAGAAAAATGCATGAGAAAAATCCCCAAAAGCCCGTTGTAATTGTCTATCTTAACTGCAGTACGTAATGTTGCCTTCAGTGGCTGTCGTAATCGTCACAATCCCAAGGTAGCGCGCAAACGCCAACAAACGTAAACACGTTTTATACGGATGGATTATCTCAATATAAAATATTCTACGTGGAGTCCTTCTGGGTCAAAGTGAAAATTAAGTAAGTCAAAGGGTGAGACATCTAAAATGTGTAATGTAAGGAAAGCATTTCTCAGTTTCCGTGAAGCTTCTCTAACACAACCGTTTCGGCCAACTTTACGAGCAGCCCCTGAATGCAGCGTGCGTTTCCCAGCCGGTGTTTTTACATTTTTACGCCCCTCCGCTTTTGAACGCTGCTCTCCATGCTTCAGAGACGACAAGCGTGGTGTGCAGGTAAATGATAGCTTTGTAGGTGTTGTCGCTTTTCCCTCATAGATGTGTTGCTATAGGTTACAGTAGATTAACACCGACGTATTGCCATTAAAAAAAAAATAAAAAATAAAAAAAACAGCCTGTTCAGTAACGTGTAAGGCTGCTCTATATTGACAGCCTAAGTTAGATAGATGTAATAACGTGAGAGTGTTTCAGTCCTGGTGTGATGAAGTATTTATTCGATGGCGACCGCAAGGGTAAAATTACACCTGACTGCCATTCTGTAACACATTCATTTATATCAAGAAAGAGAGTCCCTGAGCAATGCTTTTTGAAATGGTCACCGTGCAGTAAGGTGTTATGTCTGCAGTCATGCTGCTGTCACGTTTTCCAGTCTATTCTTGTGTAGAAGGCGTTACTACAACCAACATGCACTGTGCATTAAAACAGTTGACTGCGCTGACAGTCATGGGATCAGGTGTGTAACTCCATGGACAACTTCAAATTGACATGCACTTATACTAACCACAACAAATTGGAATCATTTCCACCCTATTTAAAAAAAAAATTATAAGACATGAAACCTTCAGCAATTTAATATGAAAATAAACTACACATAGTTTATGAGGAAATCAGACAGAGACCACATTAGGCTGTATTGTACAGAGCCTGATGTACTTCTCTCTAGGTAATGCCAATGACTCTATGTTTGTGTGTTTTAAAGACCATATGTCCTAAATAAACTCCCTCTGAGAGACTAATAATAATGTCATCAATTGTCATAATTGTCATCAATAAAGGTGTGGGTGTTTTTGCTCAGTGGTCAATGAGTGTATTTGTGTGTTGAAAACAGGGGGACCATGACTCTGACCAGAGGATCTTTCACCTATGCCAGTGGGGAGGAGTACCATGGCGAGTGGAAAGAAGGCAAGACCGTCTTGCTTCTCAGATTCTAAGAAAGCTTACAGCATGTGAAAAGCATCGCCGTCTCTGCAGAAATAAGACAAGCTGTCACTTTACTTTGGTAGTGTACATCTAGTCCTCTTAATGTGTCTCCGAGGCATCACTGTCTTTCTTATCAGGCGAGTGAAAGATACGGTAAAAATGAACATGCTGGGAAAGGAATTCAGTGTTTATTACATAAAGTCTATATTTAAGACTATGTAAACCAGTAATGTAGTCTTGCATACTGGTAACAAATTGCAAAAACTGAACATGCACCTCGTTATTTCGGCAAGCTTGCCTAGCACAAGTCTGTACCTTTCTAAAGAAATTGTAATTACCCGTACGCAAGAAATATTCAAACATGATCTCATGCACACGTGCAGGTAAATGGTGACCATATTTAACAACACTGACACATCTTATGGCATTAGCTTAGGTAACAACTGAGCTGCCTCAGTACTGGCTCGATGCTCATTAAACCATCTGTGACGGGTAAGAGAAGGTGTTTACAATTTTAATTAGGAAACTCCAGTATACATTTGACAAAGTACTGTGATTGGCTCCGTATTATTTCTTCACATCTAAAGTCATGAATATAATATTTTATATTACGGAGAAGATACACCTGCAAGTGTCAATGAGAGCAAACATCTTAGTGTTCTATTCATGAATCTGCATGGAAGTGTGCATATTGAAATCTAAATCTCTCCGTGAAGGGGAAAAATCCTGTCAAAGTTTTCACCTGTGGCACAGATTATGAGGATTATAACTCTCTCTCACACACATACTGTGACGCTAGTGACATGCAAGCGCCAGGTATTTAGTCAAATCCCAATTAGCTAGCATTGGTAGCCCAAGACAAACCGAGCCAGATTTACCAGCTCTGGCTTTGTCAAATCTTCCGGATTAGACTTTGGGTGTGTTTGGGAAATCTTAGAGAGGCATCATGTCCGCTGCTGTTGAGAAATCAAATCAATGAAAATATGACAACAAGACCATCCTGTGGGCATTAGGTTTGTGATCATTTTCAGCTGCTTTTAGATCAACTAAAGTTTTAACTTGTGTACTCCTTCACCAGATTCTACTTCACCCACTTTCCCAGCGTGGTAATTGTGGGCATAAACCAGCTGTAGGTGTGTCCCCTCTGACGTGATTATAAGCTTCAGTGGTGGATCACAGGCTACTAGGAGGGGAATGCAAGTAAATTCCTTGACTATTTTCGCAGTGTGGATCCTAAAGTAGAAATCCCTGCTAAAAAATCGTCTGGATTAGACTGCTGTAATTCCCACTGCACAGGAGGCAGATGGGACTCCTAATTCAGGAGTAAACCTTTGTATGACAGGGGGGGGGTGAAGGGGTACTTAAATCCGAGCACGAACTGACTCATGTGACATATGTTGTGGCTCTACAATATAAAACCTAGTGCTGCATTGCAAGTTCAAATGTCATGCTCAGTTGTCCATCTCTTACAGTATTTTGCACAATATTATGAAATTGTAATCCATAAACGGCTAAGTGGTCAGATGAGGCATGTTGATAAAGTGCGTGCTGGGAAATGGAATCAAGCTTATGGTGTCAAGATTTCTTTGGGCCATTACTCACTCTGTCGGTGTGGGACTTTCAGGTCGGAGGCACGGTGTTGGCCAGCTCAAGTTTCAGGATGGAACCTGCTACACCGGCCAGTTTGAGAAGGGACTCTTCCATGGCTCCGGTGTACTGCTTTTTACAGATGGATCCAGGTGTGTGAGCAAGAGAGAGACCAAAAGTAAGCAGGTTTTATGTACTCCGTCAAAAGTGAAATATGACACTCTGCTCTATTTTGACCATGTCAGGTACGAAGGAGAATTCACACATGGAAAGTTTCATGGTACGGGAGTCTTCAGTCGATACGACGGTATGAAGTTTGAAGGAGAATTTAAAGACGGACGTGTTGAGGGCTACGGTAAATCTGTTGCCACACTGTAACAGCACATCCATCAGGATGTCAATACTGTGGTTGGTCACAGTGTGTTGTTTCTGTGCCTCCAGGGCTATTGACTTTCCCAGATGGAACTCATGGCGTTCCACGAAACGAGGGCTTGTTCCAAAACCACAAGCTGCAGAAGAGAGAGAAGTGTCCAGGAGTGGTGCAGCGTGCGCAAGCGTCAGCCTCCGGTGCTCACAGCCTGGCACTTTGACCGTCATAGACCCCGGAGGAGACGCGTTCAGGGTTCCAGCACCTTCCAGAAGGGCCTCAGGGACGTTGCAAACTCCCCTCCAGCTCTTCACTCTGTGTTTTTATCTCTTCTGTCACCATCACTTTTTTCTTTGCATCTTCCTCGTTCCGCATTCACAGTGGCTTGAAATGCACATGCAATTTGACCAAATGACGTTTTTCTGGATGACTGACTAGAAATGCACAACACCATGAAGCACACCTTTAACTTCAAAAGTCCTGCAAACAGCAAACGCTGCTGTTTTTCTCTTGTTCGGACTCATAAACAGTGTTTTCCTGTAAAATAGTTAGTCTTTGTACATCCAACCTCAGAAAATGGGATACCTCTTCTTACATTGTTATTGCACATGTGGTTCTTTCAAGAGTTTGTAAATTAGGTCTAGAATAGATGAACTGACCTTAAAAATGCTGCAATCCATTACAACAGTGAAACCTAAAGATATTCCTGACTGCTATTGAGCGATGCTTTTACATGTGGGTCTCCATTTTGTGTTTTTTCACAGGCATGAGGACGCACATGAATGCGCAGAAGCATGTGAGCAACATGACACACATTCTTAATGATGGTTTCACATTATTCTGCTGACGAAGAGTTGTTGGTGGTAACGCAGCAATAGCCCCACAAAGCCAGTGAAGAAGACTGTGGGCTAACCAAACATGGATCTAACCAATGCATTATTTAAAATATTTCAAAAATTGGCTTTATAAATGTTTTATGAGGAAGGAAATGCATTCCACACATTTGTAAAGCCTCAGCGATGGTGAATGTAAACATAACTTTTTTGTTTACACAGGGCACCCTTTAGGAGTCATCTTAATTAACAGTGCCGCTGCAAACTTTATCATTCAAGAGATCCATTTCGTCACTGGTGTTTTTCTTTTTCGAAGATCATTATTCACGTTTGCCTTAAAGACATTTTTTTTCGGACAAGAGATCAGTTGAAGGGTGTCTAATTGAAAATCAGATGACGCACAGTGACCTGTCCCTCCACTCTCCGCTGCATCACTCGCCCTACGGTGTCATCCTAATGAGTCCGAGGTCTGTTTGAAAATCACCTTCACTCTGAGGGACACGTTGCTAAGCTGGTGCTGAGTTGCTGCTCCCATCACTCACATGTCCAGAAGATTTCCCCTTTCCAATAAACCTCCACGTTCTCAGTGGTAATCATTGGAGAGGAGATTTAACTCAGCTGGATAATATTTTGTCAAGTTTTCCCCTGTCCAACCTGAAAGATCTGGATCACTGAACATCCTCAAAAATAACAACAATCACCACTTAAAGCATTGAAGTAGGGTCATAGATCTTAATTGAGGCAGTTGAATAAAATAATTTATAAATCAGATATATATTTAAGAATAATGTACATGTTTTACCTGTGGGGTATATACAGTAAATATTCATTCTCATTGATTGTGTTTGGTCTGGACTTTGAAATGAATTAAGGATTGGTCAGGTAAAAAGTGTATTACAGGGTTATTTAATGCAGTGTAGTTTAAGAATTTATAACCAATATAGCCAACCAAAGTTATTTGGTGATCATGGATGAATTAATTCAGTGTACTTGAACAGTTAATAGGCCTTAAAGAGCATTTGTAAACGTGGTATGAAAAGGGTTGCTTACATGGAACTTCAACCAAAGACAATCAAATGATACTACAAGCAAAGAAGCCTGAAACAGTCAACATGTCTTCTTTCTTACAGCTGAACAATAAAGACAAATCAATAAAGACAAATACACCAGGGCTTTAAGCACACAAGGAAAAAACAAAAGGGGCGAAGATTAAACAGGGAATTGATATGACATTCTGTTGTAAATATTCCTTAAATCTCTGGCCTGGATTATTGCGGTTGCTGATTTTCATTGTTGCTATATTCTATAAAGGAAAAAAAGAAAATCAATACTTAATATTGTGAGCCTGTACTGTTGCTTGCTTTGAATGCCTGTTTTGGTATGGCAGTATGCTACAAAGTACACTCAGGACGAACCGAAGAGAACGTTAGAGACTGAAAAGTGGATCAGTGCATGCGTCTGTATCACTATCTAAGCACACATTCATGTTTGAGCAAAGATAGTAATATGCTGTATTTCAGAACATGTAATAGTATTTCTTTTTTCCACTGTTTCCACACCTACTGAAGCCTCCTTTGCCTACACACTCCTGCCTGAGTGGAACTGATTAGACGAGAATCACACATCCATTTCCAACTGGAAACAAATGGTGCTTTAAAAGCGTGCCTGTCCAGACTTTCACTTGCCTGGAAAATATCATTGCCATGGTTACCTTTTATCAGTAATAATATAATGTTGTTTTGAGTGCTTGTAGAGAAAATAACTGCACAGTATCCTCTCATTCTGCTGGAATAGTTATGATTATGAATGTTTGATGTGTTTAATAAAGCCTTGTGTTGTAAAGAAAGATGCATCACAATGTTTGATTGAGACGTTGAAACATAAAGCGGTTCAATTTTGCAGCCATTCCTGGTGTTCTAGTACAAAGGCTGAATTGTGGGACATTTGCATCTAAAGGAGGAACTGTATCACCTATTATCTATGGATAAACAGGTTCCTCTGGATTTTGGCTCCAACACAGCAGGAAACCTCCAATTTCCCCATCCCCCCCTTCTCACTCTATACCATCCCAGCACGGCAGCAGGCTGCTTGTAGTTCACATGGAATTGAAAAGGAAAAACCTGAAGCTGTAAAATATGCATGAGTCCTGCAGATTTAAGTCTTAATATTTGAGCCTGTTCTCCTTTTCTGGGTTTATAAACAGTTTTACAATGGCAATATTCAGTTAAATCTCTGTCAGAGTTTAGCCTAAGACATATAGGACAACACTCATGTATTACATTGAGCATGGTATGTGCTCCCACTGTCCCTGACAGTTGCACAGCCTTGCTTGGAACGGGAAGTATAATGTGGGGCAGATAATGTATCTGATGAGTTTCCTACAATGAGCACATCGATACATAACAGAAATCTGTAACAGCATGCTTTTCATGACAGCCGTTTACATTCACATTAAGAAAACCTACAACAATGGCATGATATCTGTTGAACAAACTGAACAGCCAGTTTTACAACTGTACTTTAAAAACTACAGTCTTAGCAGAGTAGCTAGTTGTTGGTTTCCCCAGCAAGAATGACAAACTTCCCTCAGGAACATTTGAGCCACTGATGATAGAAGGAAAATATGTCCACTGAGCTCCCGTTGAATCCCTGACTTTAGCAGGGCCATACCAGTCATCTCTGCTATCGTCAGCTGACATCACCAACACAGTGCTACTGTGTGCGCTGGCCTTGTCTGTTGCCTCGATAAAACACGGACCTCTTGATGTATATTCAAACACAGCTTCTCTGCAGCACCAACTATTAGCATTGATATAATTCAACTTTCAAAGGCATCCAAAATGATACGAAACGGAGTGCTCCTAAGATTATGAGGCTCTCTAAAAGCAGTTATCAAAAGGCCAAGGCTGGCTTAAAGATTTGAGAAATTCAGCTTTGTTTCCTCATTCATACTTTTTTCTTTTTTGTCGTTTTTAAGATAAGCAGATCATTTCGAATCTGTCACGTCCAGGCTGATATTTACTAGTGTCAAGAGTTCGCACTAATCTCAGTCATGCCCTAGAAAGACAGATTTTGATGCTGCACACATGTCACATTACTCTTATAAAATAATGAATCCCCTCAAATTCAATATACACAGCACAACAGTGGCTTCGCAGGATGTAATATGAACCTGAGGCAGATTGTCATAGAAAGTGACATTATAAACATGCTGTATGAGTCAAGGCTGCCTCAACCAAAGTGGGCACCTTCCCAGTGGTCTTTTGTGTTTTGGTAATCAAATGCATTCTCAAGAACTTAAACCACTCATTGACAAAATCAACCAAGGCAGCCTTGCAGTATTAATACCAATTTTGTGGCATATGGAGAGGCCCTGTGTGTGTTCTCTAGGTACATATTCCTAATTAAAGTGTCATTTTATCATATTACCACGACAGCGGCCCAACAGGACATTTTCCGCCCAGGATCCCCCTGACAGGTTAATTCGGCCATGGCAGAAGGCTTTACATTGCATTATTCACTCCTCTGTTGAGGTGTTTTCAGGCGGTACCATTCCCACCTCTCTCAGCTTCTCCAGTCTCTGCAGGGTCTCCATGATGTCACACTGCCATTGTTTTACCTGCTGCACTGCAGTCACTCCCTCCTGTAATCACAGTCAGTTTGTTAGCATGGAGCCATATTGTCTTCTATATACAGTGTTGAGATATAAAGCACAGCATGTTAGCTCCCTATATGCGATCAATAACTATCCTTTAAAGAAGTCGTGGTATAGTTTAGTAAAAATGACATATCAATTTTTGGGAGGCATTTTCTCTTTATGTAATGAAATATAAGACATAAGCGTGGTATTGATATTTCATTGTAACTTTTAAGAACAAAACGTAGTAGGCGTATTTCCAAAATGTCATACAGTTATATTAGATTGGCATATTTAGGCTAAACCAAAAAAAAAGCAAAGCAGGTGGCAAACCTCACATGATTTTTAATTTTTGTGTCGGCTCCTGCAACGACGAGCAGCTTCGCTATCTTGTATCTGTTGAGACGCACTGAATCATGCAGGGCTGTGTCGCCTTCCTAAAAGGAAAAAAAAAAAGTATTTTATTAATGGCCCAAATAGTAGAGGGGATGAAACACAGAAGTGAAACACGCTGTCGGCTTGCTACATACTCTGTCCCTGGAGTTGATTTTAGCACCACAGGACAGCAGGTACTCCACAACGGCGGTGTGGCCTGTTCTTGTGGCCACATGCAGAGGAGTGCTGTACAGCTGCAGTACAGACATTGATATGCAGTGTGACTGGTTTATTTATATGCAAATCCACATTCAAACACATAAAGGACCAACTGTGCATCAATAAGAGACGGAGCGTGTTCACATACACAGACAGGAGTTCTGGTAAAAAAAAACTGCAGGCAAGAGTAAAAAGGCACATTCACCTTATCTCTCACGTTAAGATCAGCCCCGTGGCTCTCTAGGGCTTTGACAACTCTCAGGCTTCCTCCTCTGCAGGCCCAGTGTACGGCTCTGGAGCCCAGCTGAAACACAGTAGGGGGGCCCCATCCTATTAGCAGTGCTGACTGCAGGCCACGAGGAGCTGGAGCTTTAGTGTAACAAGATAATCTCACCCAATCTCATCACCATCTCCACAAACAAGCAGCGTGCTCACACATCTTACTTGATCTGTTAAGTTGATATCGGCTCCTTTTTCTAACAGCATTTGGACAACTGCAGTGTGTCCCTCCAGAGAGGCACGGTGTAGCGCTGTCCTTTTCAACTGGAAAGGTTACAAATATCATAAGCAGAAATTGGTTTAGTATACCTTAAAATCGATTTATCTGTTTTACTGCAAAACAGGGAAAGCTCTACCTCATCGTGGGCATTAGGGTCTCCACCATCAGTCAGATACTTTTCTACCACATTCACATTGCCTTGACAGGCTGCATTCATGAATTCAGCAGTATCCACAGGTTCTGTCTGTCCAAACAGAATCATAATCACACACATAGAAACACAAAGAGACAGGAGCGATAGCGATTCAGCTTTAATATCTCTGTTGTGCAAATGAAGATAAGGCTTCTGAAAATTGCAGCTCACCACATGGATTTCTCCAGAGACCACTGGCGGGTATGTTTGCTTGATCTTTTTTTTCTTTGTGCACAGCTCTGTGATGTTCTCTCCTGCACTCAGCTCCAAAATCTCACAGTGCAAGTGTGATGAGAGTCTCCTCACTCTATCCTCTGTCTAGAAAATGAAAGAAATATTAATAAGGTAGAAAACCCTGCTGGAAACCCTGAGATGAGAGAGATTGTATTGGTTTGTGAAGCAGGGGTGCCAAATAGGCTAAGGGGTGTTGAGAGCTGGGAATGACGGTGTTAATGTCAAAATAAATTCACTGCATAGTGCAAGGCCAGGCTTGGCCATAACAATATAATCATTCCTAATAAACTCCCTTAAACTGGCAATAGGATTTTACAAAATGTATCCGTGACATAGAGTTAATCTGTGTGAATGTAACCCGTCTTCTGGGTGGTAGAAATGAGTGAAAAGCAAAATAAATAAATAAAAGTAATAACGACTTCCGTTCTACAATATACACTTAATATAAAACTGGGAAATCCAAACTAAAGTCACAATAGTTACAACGTGTCTCTCACCTACCTGGGCTTTCTTTTCCACTCCAGGTGTATGGTCCATCACATTGGCTGCCAAGTGCACAAGCTTTTCTGTCTCTGGAATAAAGAGCAAAAAGATAAAATACAAAAACAATCAGTAAAGAAATGTGCAAACAGCTAAAGCTTTTTTTTTTTACCATAATAATGTGGGTAAAATAAAATAAAAGTGGCGGATATCACATCTGAGTGCACGCCACTGTGTACAGAAGTGCTGCGAGCCCGGTGGCTTCCTGGCTGGAATGCCGGGTTCATGGTGGGACATTGTGTTATACCCCCACAAACAGGTGTGTGTGCACTTTGGCGTGCACAAGCATGTAAATATGTCTGTACTTGCCAGGCCTACATTCTCCCTCTCTCTTTCCATCTCCCTCTTTTCCTCGCTGTCAAGTTCATATGCAAGTACATCCACCCTTCAGGGTGTCATGCGCTGAGGCTATGCTCATTCCACGACCTCCTGGTTTTACTCTGCTCTGTGGTTGCAACAGTGTGTACTTCTCTTTTACAGAAGCACAGGCCTCATAAACACACCGTTTTGGGGGATTATGCTATTTACAAAGGTTTCATTGCTGTCTAGTGATAACGTGCAACAGTGCTATCAAACAGCTCTGGTCATTTTTTTCATTAACCCAAACCATTTTATAGGTAAACTATTTATGCACGTGTGCATTGGACAAATACGTTGATCTACAAATCAATTCTAGCTTTCAGTGCTTTAAACTTTGAAAGCGTCATCCACAGTTGTTGTTTTTTCATTATGGTTCTCTCACGCTGCACAGATTTTCTTTTTGACATTGGATAGTTTTTGTGCATGCCATTGTGTGAATAAGTGACATGTTAATGGTTAACCGGTGTTACTGAAGGAAGAGTAGCAGAGTCCAGTGGAGTAGAAAGCAGCAGGAGCAGCAGCAGCAGCCATTTTAGCTGCACAGGACATGCCACTTGCTGCTACCCTCGCAACCACGGAGCACAGACAAGGAGACAGTTAACTATCAGCTTACATCTCGACCAGGCTGGCTGTGGGTTATGTTGTTTGTATTATTCAAGGTGATGTTTCTCTTGATGCTATTCTGCCAAGAAATAATTTAAAAAGACAGTGCTTGCTGGCATTTAAATAGGTAACATGTTACTCTGAGCTCTATAAAACGATCATGTTGGTCTCTACAATACAGACAAGCAGCATTACTTCATGACATTAATGTTATCAAATGATTTAGATTAAACTCAGTATTATGGTGTCAGTCATGTGTGTGTGTGTGTGTGTGTGTGTGTGTAAGTATAGGTGCCATGGTGACGCTGAATCACTTGAGTGCGGAGGACCCAGACGATGGCTCCCCGCTGCTGACGACAACACCAACACCAACACCCGTCTTCCACAGACAGAGAGTTATCACAAAGACTGACTCCTGGGACTTTTTTCTCAGCAGGTATATCTTTGCAAAGCACTGTATTCATCTCTTTGGCTTGTTATTAATGCTAGAGAGTTAATTCACATATTCTCTGATGTACAGGAGGGAGAACTTTGCCTTCAGCCTGCTGCTTCTAATCGGATGCTACTTGGCTATTCTGGTTCCTGCATATTTTCCCTTGGATAAGTTGGCACCCGTCAGCGATGACCACCAACATCCCAAAGATGTAGTACGTACTGTATACATCTTAGAAAGCATTTCAGATCATTTCTTTACTCTTACCAAACTTAACTTAAACATTTGCTCCTCTGTTCAGGGCTTACTGAATCGGTCGGCCTCGCTGCTGTCAGAACCCTGTAAACCTCGCTGGTGTCTGAACCAACCGAAGTCCCAGCTCTGTTCTGCAGGCCTCCTGGACATCCCCGTGTTTGTGCAGCAGGACAGGCGTGAGCCGTGGAATCTGTCCCCTCCTCTGGGGCTCCAGGGCAGCGAGGCGCATCTGGCCCTGGCTCTCGCCTCTCTGCCTCAACCGGGCCTGCCTCCATCACTGAGGAGAAAAGGCAGCTGCAGGCGATGTGTGGTGGTGGGCAGCGGCGGGGTTCTTCAAGGAAGTCATCTTGGATCCCATATAGATCAGTATGACGTCATCATCAGGTATGTGTGCCACAATTTGAATGAGGCTAAAATTAAAGGAATGAAGAAAACACACTGCATCAGCAATATACAATCACTTTCATAGATAGATCTTTGTTACCAGGCTGAATAATGCTCCGGTGCCTGGCTTTGAGAGGGACGCTGGTTCACACACCACCATCCGCCTGATCTACCCAGAGGGAGCGCCTCACTCTGCAAACGAGTACAAAAAGACCAGCATGGTTGCTCTGGTGGTCTTTAAGAGCCTGGATCTGGACTGGTTCACTTCTGTCATCACCAAAAAGCCTCTGGTGAGCCTGCATCATAAAAAACATTGCACACTGAAATGGTGTATTACGTAAGCCACGAGTGTCACACCAATGTTATCACATTATCACACTCCCTGCCTCACATGCTCAACATCCCATGTATTTGTTTTATAGAGCTTCTGGTCCAAAATGTGGTTCTGGAGGGAGGTGGTGGATGACATTCCCCTGAAAGCAGAAAACTTCAAGATCCTCCACCCGGAGATTGTTCACAAGACGGCAATAGTGCTCCAGAAATATACTCTGAAACAGGGAAATGTGAGTTTTAACATGCACACTCTATATTTAATCCCTTTACGACAAACATGCTCACATTCTGCTCGTGTTTGGTTTTTTTTGTATGGTTTCATATAACACTCCATTTAAACTGGAGGAATCAACGACAGCACATCTGCCTAAGACATGAATTGAATGTAAGCTGAGAAATTGTTAGGGAACGACGAGCAACCGTCAGTTCAAATATTTATTCGCCACCCTTAGGAGGATTTTTGCAGTAATGCTTTATAAATCCTATTGAACAAAATATTGCTGAATAGTTGGTGCTTAATAGACAAAATGTAATTTCTTCTCTTCAACAAGACGGTGCCAACAACAGGTGCCATTGCAGTGGTGATGGCTTTGCAGCT
This sequence comes from Brachyistius frenatus, assembly GCF_029030835.1. NCBI lineage: Eukaryota > Metazoa > Chordata > Actinopteri > Embiotocidae > Brachyistius > Brachyistius frenatus. Next base: position 171,045 of record NW_027210612.1, read on the forward strand.
GTGTGACCAGGTGAGCCTGGCAGGGTTTGGGTACGACATGCAACACCCAGATGCCAGGCTTCACTACTACGAGACCATCCGCATGGACACCATGAAGTATCACGTAAGTTTCGACTGATGACCAAACAGTGGCGGGGAGACTCGTGAGCTTCATGTTTTTACTCCAGTGGTTTGTTTCTATTTTTATTATCGTTCAGCAGGTGCATGATGTCGGTGCTGAAAAACTCTTCTTGAGGGAGCTGGTGGCTTCAGGAGCTGTGACTGACCTCACAGGAGCTCTCTGAGTCAAAGACTGATTATATACTGAAGCCTACATGCACTCCCCCCTTCTCGCTATGTGTATACAGGCGTATGCACTCGTCCATATTGTGCCCCGCCGGAAGAACCATACACAGCGGGACCTGACCTTTAAAATGCTCACAGTCTGCAGGGTTGACTGATGAAGGAGCACATTAAACTCCACATGTTATATTGTTGTAGAGACCAACTTAAAGTGTTTCTCATCCCGGTTTGATTAAATGTGTTAAATCAACAGCTGTTACAATTGTCACAGAAGTGATAATTGTGTCATCACACACACACACACACACACACACACACACACACACACACACACACACACACAGGACTCTAATAAATGCAATAGTCAGTGCAATTTCAATTCTGTTTACAAAGACTCGATAAACAATGGAATGTGAGACTATTCGTATCATTTTCCTAAAATAATCGACATTAAGAAAGATATGCAATAATTACTTTTGCATGTTTCATTCATATTTATATATATATATATATATATATATATATATATATATGACACTAGTAGCAATAAAGGCAAAAATGGTCAGTATCTGAATTTTATTAAAGTAGCAAATTTTAATAAGTAAAAAAAAAATAAAAAGTTTAACAATATACATATACAGCATTCCTAATAAATAGAAAACAGGTCACAGTAAGCAATCAAGCATATATTAAAATCTACAAAACTTCAAGGGCGAAATTGTCAATATACTTCATAAAAGCTACGTAATGGTGCATAAGTGCACAACAGCGTTTGATTGTGCTAATATTAAATGCAAGTGCTTCCGATAAATTATTTCAGACCTATCATAGGAAACAACCTAATACACAGTAAAAAATAAATCTGGAAGTATGAAACGCAGGCTCATGATATGCTATATCTATAGTGAGGTCTTGGCAATACAACAAACGTGTACCTTGGTCACACTGACTCAGTTCAAGTGTGTGTGTGTGTGTGTGTGTGTGTGTGTGTGTGTGTCTACAGCAGCGGGTTGCGTGAAGGCTCCCACAGTTTGCTTGCTAGCTGTCTGCAGTGCTGCAGGATGATGTCGGTGGGGATGACCCCCAGGTGAACCGTCAGCAGCTCGTAGCACTTCACCGCCTCACCCTGGTGATTCTTACTGTAGTAACGAAGAAGCTTCCTGCCAGAGACACTTTATTTAGCCAGGAGAATGACCTTTTAAATGAATCACATCCACTTTTGTCATGCCAGGCTGTTTACCTGTAGTAGTCCCAGGCAAGCATCCCGATGGGCGCAGAGTCATCGGGCAGGGTGGGCATTTCCCCTGCCTCTAACTTGTAGCCCTGATTAATCAGATATAGACATTATGTTTAACGTTAAGGGTTTTAAATTGATTTAGATTTTTAATATAGTTGCAAAAAAACCCAAAAAGAAACATGAAATGCCAGTAACTTACCGTTTCATTTTCAAACCAGAGGAAGTAGCAGAAGTAAAAGTCTCCATCGCGCAATGTGACAGTGGAGTAACCCTTCTGAAGATAGCCCCGTGTTGTGCGGACCAGGCTCCACACCTTTAGTATGGATTGGTAAAGAGAGATTCATTTAAGACAAAAACTAACAACATATACAAATTATGCCCGTTCACTTTGTTCTCCGTTACCTGTACAAGTAATATGAAGCTACAAACTTTTGACCAAAGCTTTGTACAAAGACAAGGGGAAAGGGGCTGAAACTAATCTAGCTGTCAAATGGTAACAAAAATCCACCAACCAGCTCGTATAAAATGTGACTAATAAACAGGTTGTTTGTTTAATCTGTACAAAAATCAAAGTGTTAAAAACAACACTGTTTGACAGGTGTTATATGCAGAAATATCTCTTGGCTTCGAGCTGTAACTTCCTGGAGTCTCTAGAGGTCGTCCAGGAACTCATTCCCATGTTTCCAGTCTTTATGCAAAGCTAATCTAATGAGCTGCCAATTCTAATTACATTTTCACACTACAGATGTGAGAATGGTATCATCATCTTATTACTCTCTTAATGAGGAAACACAAATTTATTCCTGAAAACATCAACTATTCATGAAGCAAAAAAAAAAAGAAGATGTACGAAGAATTCTACAGCTGAAAGCTTGTTGAAACCTAACAAATCCGATCAGCGGCATTAAAATTCTATTTAATAACTTACTATTACTCTTATTTGCACTGAAAACAACAATAGACTAAAAATGAGGCCTTGTTTATTTGACCTTGTTTTTGATGTATTGAGCTACTGGTCCCTTCCCGAGTTCAGACGTGGTGCGTTCTGTGATGTTGAGCGACGGCGCGATCATTTGGCCGCTGGATCGGTCCACACAGATAAAATGGATGAGGCCTGGGAAATCCTCCAGGTAAGTGAGATTAACTGGGTCAAGATCAATACACTCAAGATAACAGGATACTGCATAGGGTTTTCTGGGTGAATGCATGTTGCTAGGAGCCCTAAAATACGCATGCACTTCCAGAAATATAACAAAATGAAGTGTTGTGGAAAGCAGTGCTCAAAAATCACAGGGAGCAGGATTATTTTGCTGATAGGATATGACACCATGGTGATATTCCTCTTGCTTTTCACCAACAGGAAGTCCTTCCAGTCCATCAGTTTCTCTCTGGGGGGAGGGGGGGCGAGAGAGAGTGTGACAGAAAAATAAGAAAAAGGCAAGGAGAGGAAGAAGACACACATGAACAATGAAGGATGCTGCTGTGAAGTGTCTTGCAGGGATAGGTTTACTAAGAACTGACTCAGATTTGAAAACAAAACAAATAAGGTAACAATAAGAAGACGCTCAGCAGGCTGATACTCACTGCACCATGGTCTGGGCTCTCTCCTGCAGGCCGGTGGAGAGACGCCGAGGAGCGTCGGCTGCTCCAGACTCGACAAGAAAACACTGTCGGTATATGCCACACAGCTGGGTCTTCATACTCTTACACCATGGGATAAGGCTAAAACAAAAACACAAGTGCAATGAGTCAAAGGATCACAAAACTGCTTTGCTGTGGGGCCACTTGGCCAGCAGAGGGCTGCAGCAGACTTACTCTCTGGTGAAGCCAGGTCCTCCTCTGAAGGCTCGGTTCTTGAACTCCATCCAGACATTTTGTAACTGTGCAGACTAGAGAGAGGAACAAAGATGAAGGAACAAAGAGCAGATCTTATTTTTGTTCACATCTAAAAAGTGAAAAAAACAACAACAACAATATATATATTAAAAAAAACACACAAATAAACAAATATATATGATGTCACCCTCCACTTATACATGTACTATATATCTACTTGTGTGTTTTACAAAAGAATTCCATTTGTGTTGGATGCACTGGTGAGATGTAAAAGCTTGATTCAAAAGAAGACAAATTGTAGAACACAAAAACAATGTTGGTACACAACACACACAAAAAGCCATACCTGTATCTCACTCGGCCCCAGGGCTTTGATGAATTTATCCAGTTTGCTGCGGATGTCATTTATCGTAAGCGGGCCTCTAGCAGCAGCTGAACCTACTTTGCCTTCACTTAATCGCTTCTCCAGCTTGGCGAAGGCCTCCAAAAATGTATACACCGACATGGCCACTGCACTGGTGGGAATCTGAGATAAATATAAAGTATAATTGGCACAACAAGGGAGCAAATAGATGCTTAGATACTGTGTGAAAAAAATGTGTCACAAACACGCCCCCTCCTGGCCCCAAACTGCAACAAGTCCAGACAGAAAGAAGGGCGTGTGGAAGATACTGTGGGTGCACGTAAGCTTACTGGGGAAGCAGGTGCATACATTGTTGTTTGTTAGCATCCACAAACCTTAGTTAGCAGCACCAATGTGATGCCAGGCCACAGCGGGAGACAGTACATGGAGTGAGGCATCATGGGATACAGCCCATCTTTGAGTAAGACCTCCAAGAAGACTCGGTGAGGGGCTGACTGGTCAGGTGGACTAACTTCCAGAGTGTGCAAGCTGTCCTCTGCCATCTGAAGACATCAGAATTTTTTTTCCAGTTATATCACAGATGCCACTGCAACTAAAAATAAATAAATAAATGGTTTATGTTGCATTGAAATATGTTCTCACCTGGATGTCTGGGTCCACAAACTCAAACACAGGAGTGCTTTCTCTCACCGGCTTGTCTGGTGACACACACAAACACACAATAAAAGAAAATACATACAGTATACTTTAATGATAAATAATATACTCTGTGTATGTGGACCGTATGTTTGTCATATGGTCGAAGACACAAGACTTAAAAGAGAAGAGAAGAGCTCTCTTTGGCACTTACGCCCCCTCTCTGCCTTAAACAAACTGTCTTTTACATAATGACACATACAGAAAGAAATAAGTGAATAAATCCAAATACACAAACTCTACTCGACAGCCCACCTAAACTGCTTGAGTCTCTGTCAGTAGGGGAGGGTTCTGGGGTGTAGAAACTTTCAGGACCAGAACCAGATGTGTTCTCAATGTCCTTCACAGAAATAAACACAGAAACATGCTCAGAAACAAGGTGACCAGTTTTTTTTTGTGGAGGTGTTGTTCGAGTGTCTGTTGGTGCCGCGCACCTCAGGACTTGCGTCATCCACGTCTACGTTGCTAGGATACATATTCTGTGTCATGATGATGAGGGCCAGGAGGTCTGAGGTAGTGAGTGTACTCGCATTGCGGCTGGAATGAAAGCAGCGAAAAGAGGAAATATTTTACACGAAAAATACAAATCAGATAAATGCAGACTTGAAAATGAGAAAGAGTGCAAGTTATGAAATAAATGCGATGGCTTTATGGAAGCATCTGTACCTGGAGTAGAAAGCAAGCAGTTTTGTGTGCACCAGGATGAAGGCATGCAACACCTCCTCTCCTGCTCTCTCCGCACTGCTGTTGATCTGCTGAACTAATCGCCGCTCCAGAAATTCTATGCACTGCTCGCACAGCGTGGGGTGGATCAGCCTCTCCACCGCCTGAGAGAGAGGGAGGAGACGACATGAGAGCAGTCAAGTTGTTGTTTTTCCCCCCCCCCTCGACAAAGATGTGTTTTATTGGATGAGAAATCAAATGTTCAATACGAACGGCAACAAAGCCACGAAAATGATGTCTGGAACGTAACTTTCACTGTTTCGAAACCATGAGAGAAGAGAGAAAGAAACTCGAACAAGTAAAAGATGGTGAACGTCGGAACAAAGAGAGAGAGCGAGAGAGAGAAAGAAAACGGAGAGCTTTTTTTTTTTTTTTTTTTTTAATCCAGATGTATGGATTCATTCATCCAAAATTACTTTGACCGAACACGGTAATTCTGAACTCAAAGCCTTAAAAGGGGAATCCAATGTAACTTCATCTTGTTACTATGTAAAAGTGAGGTTTTCTGATAAGACTTTGAATAATTCTGAAAAAAAACAGAAAAAAAAAACTTCACAACATTTTAAAAAGGAGAACTTAAAGTTGTAAACTGCTTCACTTAGAAGCTGAACAGAAAACTTTGCAGATAAAGCCTGAACCATGTGCTTGTCATTTCTACTTGAGCACTCAAGATTAAAGATCACAGACTTAATCTCAACCATACATAGATGAACGGTGGACACACACAGTTTGTTAAAAAAAACTAAATGAAAACAGAAATGGGGAGCAGATACAGTAAGAACAATATATTTTGGTTTCTTGTCATTTTTCCAAAAATCATAATAGATGATCAGAGCTTCACTAACAAGTGATATTTTGTGCATTGTCATAACACTGACAGCTCAATAAGTTCTTGCTAGGCTTTATTGCATTCAAGACTCCTGTGAGGAGAAATATATTGGCTTGACTCTGTATCAAGATGGCTAAAGTCTGCGTCTGCGCTTCACTGTAAAGCTGAATACATTTTGCCTCATATATAGTAAAACTGGTCAAAACTACAAAAAAACAACAACAAAAACGCAGAATTTCCCCGTAAAACATGCTGTATAAAGTAACAGAGAGCCGCACCTCCACTAAGAAGCTCTGGTCGTTCTCCCGTAAGTGGCTGTAGGTCTCCAGCAGGCTCTGCAGATGCGTCCACAGCCTCGCCCTTTGTTCCGTGTCCTGAGGACGCAGCCTGGGGACAAACATCACAGATCGGGTATCAACCGCAGGCCCGATTCAAAGTGTCCTGCGCCAAGAAGGAGCACAACAACATGTCTCACTCTCTCCTCAGGAGGCTCCCGCTGAGTGTGACCATGCCAAAGCGGACCTCGATCATCTTCTTCATCACGTAGATTTTCCTCCTCAGGTCATCCTCCTTCTCCTCACCATCTCCATTCACAGCAATGTAGAGACACTCGTCGAACTGAGGACACAAAATAAACCCGGAGAAATTGAATATGGCCCCGAGCACATAAAATGGAAAATAAAGTGACGATGGTTGTCTGAATCTCCATCCTGATCTTTGTCTTCTCTTAGGATTAAATGTTCGCACAAAAAAAAAAAGGCTGCTGACACTGAGTGAACCTGAAACGCGTCCAGTGTTCGGACTCCGTGACTGTATCATGTGCTGCAGGAGGACAAAGCCTGGTTTGATTCCATAACACAACTCACATGACAAACGTGACGCTTCACTGAGAGAAAGGCCTGTAATGAGGTCAGAGCGCTGCTCCTGAAGTTTAAGTTCTTCATACTGTACATTAGAACAGTTCAGAACTAGGTCAAAGGAGATCTGGATTACAGCCTTTTTTTATTATTATTATTGCGCAATGAATTCAATGTCATCAAATTATAACATGAAGAGAGTGAATCTGGAGACTTGGGCAGGGATGAAGAAGGGCCCTACCTGGTGTAGCACATAGATGTGGTTGTTTTCTGTGGTGAAGGAGGTGTAGCTGTCCCCCTGCCTGTCCATCATGGTGCTGTGGGAGATAATGATGGGAGCAAACTGAGTGCTGATGCTGTCCTCAAAGGCCGGAAGCTGACCGTCCAAACACAGAAAAGAAAAAATGTAGTTAGAAAAAGTTAGAAATGAAGATTTATTCTATCAACCACAGGAGGTAAGTTCAAAAGCAGATGTATCTGTTGCATGTGATTTTCTTCCGCCTTACCCCCTGGCCCTCCTCCTGAGAGGCTCCATACTGCTCCTGGATATTCTGCTGAAATTCAAGGTCTGTCCAATAGAAAAGGACCTCGGCGCTCTCACTGGCTATCAGCAGGCACTTCATCTGGACCACAGATGCGCTCCTGTCCTGATTTAATTTGCTCTGATTTAATGTGCGGTCCTATTTACTCCAACGACTCCACGGGCATATGGTTGTGAAGAAAACTATAAAAAAAAAAAGTATTGAGACAAAAGACATTAAACAGAGTCGACGGAGGAATTTTGTCAAGCATTGAGATCTGGCGTGTAAAAAAACCCTAATGTCTATGTATGCATTTCATATTTGATTATCTGAAAAAGTTGTCATTAAATAAGGATAAAGTTTAAAAGTTTGACTTGAATCTCTATACAATCTTCAGTTTAATGTAAACACCATGAGCAGCACACACAGGCCTTCGTCCATTCACACTGACCACAAAGAGAGAGTGAATTATCAAAACAAAAACAAAAAAATCATTCGCAAATGCCAATGAGAAATATTTTTACGTTTTGATTAATTCATGCGCACGAGATGAGTTTATATAAAAGAGAGACAGCACAGCACAAAAGGCTTTGTCCTCTAAGCCTGAAGTGCACTGCACCTGCTTTAAGTGTCACCTGACCAACCATAAGGTCGATGGCATCTTCAAAGTCAGCATATATAACCCATAAACTCTCAATATCCTCGTTAATGGATTTTTTTTTATTGAATAATAATCCCTTGCAAAGCAATTGTTCTCAACATATTTTGATAACTCATCCCAAAGCGAAGTTGCACCGTAATGCCTGTATTTACGGACAGGTAGGCGAATCAAAACGTGGGAACTAATTCACCGAAACGTGGGAACCGTATCGCTGTTCGATAGATATTGAACTCGCCTGAACGTCTTATTCTGTTGATGCAAAAACCCAAAGTCTGGATGTTTTGTTTTGTTTTTATCACGTGAAGGTGGTCCGATCCGTAAATGCAGTCCGTGTTTTACCTGAAGTCTTAAGTTATTTCCTCTTACCAACTTTCTAACTTCCTCTATGCGTCCACACAGTTCGCCGACGTGCTGAACACACATTCAAAGGCCATGTCACAACAACTCACTCCGGGGTTTTCTGCGCCGGGTGATCACAGCATATCTCGGTCCAGCGTCTCCGTTTTCCGGCACGTCTCAGGTTTTCGTGCAGCTTCTGGCCGTTTTCATCGCGGCTTGACCCTCTTCCTTCCCCCGCCGCAGCTCCACACAGCACCACCGAGTCATGTGACATCAGCGGCCGGAAGTCGGTGCTTATCTAAATACACTCAGAGCTAATAGAGCGATCGGTGGGGAGGGGTGTAAAGACTGCCTCTGGATAAATTGTTCCTGGTAAAGACGCCGTTTCCTTTCTGCGGCTTGCCCCCACCACGGGCCTGACGATCAGTTGAGGCAGGAAAAGTCATGTGCTGGTAAACCGGGCCACATGACTGGGAGGCTGTGTGGTACAAAATAATAGTTTGGTATTTCGGGAATGCAGGGTCGTGGTCGAGATTGGGATTAGAAAGAGTTACGTGCGTTATTTTTGCCATGTTGTGCAAATCTATTAGAAAATATGCCTATTAAAGTAATCCATTGGGAACAATTGCAGGAAAAAGTACACAAAAACAAACAGCAAATCTTATTTCTAGGAATAAAATTGACCACAAGCCTCTGGGATATATTTTTTTTAGACAAACCTCTGATATACTAAAACACAACATTGTTACATGAGAGAGAGTTAAATTAACGAGACATTGTAAACATAATGCTATATTTGTTTTGACATACATACTTTTCATCAAGGGAACATCTTGTGGAAGACATAGACCTACATATCCCAATTTATTTTCAAATGTGTTGCCATCATCAATTTCAAAATAAATACTATTTCAGTTTCGACACCTGACATGTTGTCTGTTTGATCTATTTTCCAACTCAATATGGGTTTACGGGATTTGCAAATCATCGCATTCTGTGTTTATTTACATTTGACAAAATGTCACAACTTTCTTTGGAAACGAGGGTCGTACACGCTTGCAGGAAAACAGCCGACGTAGGAAGGCGTCTGGTTGGTCCCTAATTCTTTCAGCAGCATGACAGCAACCCCAAACAGACAACCGTTACATGCAAACTTACAAGAGGTTCAAATGAATGTCTTCGCACATTCAAAAGTAACATGTTCAAAAGTAACGTCTTAACATATTAACTATTAACGACTTAACACGTCCAAAATGAACGTCTTAAGGCTTTCAAAGTGAAAGAATGAATTCAGATTATAATGCAGCTTAATTTGACATGAAACGTTTTTAAAAAGCTGATGCGTGTGCGTTTAGGCATGGGCACGTGACGCGTGACTGTTTTCTGCACTTCGTGTAAAGGTTCATTGCTAAATCAAAAACACTCAGGGCATTATTTATATATATAGATATATATATATATATAAAAAAAAGCATCCTCAATTGTAGCGCGTGAAGGCTTTGCAGGGTACTGTACATTACAGGCTGCATACAGTACACACAATTACACCGAACACCGGGCTGTTTCTCAGAGAATGTTTTGATGGCTTCAACAAATCTGTGTTATATCATAATACCCTGCACAGATTGTATGCTTGGCTCCTGAGCAGAGCAAAGAAACCCCATAGTAACATAAATATTTATGTTTTATTAACCCTCGCTCGGGTCAAAATGGTCCAAAATGCCAAGAGTTCTATTTTGCGGGCCAAAGTCTAATCTAGTCCATCAGTTTTCTAGAGATCCAGCATTCATGGAAGTCTTATTTAAGCCGACTCCTGTATATACAGAGTAAACATCATGAAATCCTCAGTGTTTGCTAACAGGGCAAGCGGGCCTTGCATGTCTCAAAATGGATCACGGAGTATAAACAGTGTTCGGCGGGCCTGGGTACCGGTTACCTCCACTAAGGAGACACTGTCACGCAGAAGTGGCCAGACACGGTGCAGTCCTCCTAAATCACAACACAATTCGATTTTTTCAGAGGAAGTGATGCCCAGCAGTTGTTATCACAAGGTACGGGTTTATATGAACCGGAGTTAGCCAAACAAAAAGATTTCCATGGATTGGCTTGATAAGATCCTGGTCTGAATGTCAGAAAGTTTACTAAAGCCTCATTGTTAACTTTGTCTCGGGTCGATTGTTAACCCGTTACTTTCAGGTAAGAGGCAGTGGGTTTACTCAACAAGCATACTTTCGATTAGACATGATTTAGATTGAGTGCTGGCCTGGCATTCACTTCAAATGTGGAATCCATATCAATATATAGCTGATCTAATGATATTTTAAACTCACACTGACAACTCATTTAAACCAGTATTCTGGAGCAAGTGCAACTCCAATTTCAAGATACTTATCTTTCTCTCCCTCACCGGATCTGCTTTCTCTTACTGGGCTTTCAAAATATAGACTGCACTAAGTGCATCTAAGTGTGCATATGCTGTACGCTCTGCATGGTATTTTCCTCCTCACAAGACCTCAGATGAAACAGTCCAGGTGTGAACAAGTCTGGTTTGACTCTGACATGTCAACAATTTAAAGTGAACCACATGTGAAATGAGACTGTTCCTGAAGTTAATTTCGGAGACCAAACATTTCTGCTTCTTACATGAAAGCAAGAGCCCTATGTCGCCTGAGTGGAACTTAAAACAAAAATATAATTAGAGGTACATGCTTTGGATCACGTCTCTTGACGGACCGCCAGTGTTAACGACTAACTGCCATGAAACGTTACAGTACAGAAATCCGTTTCTAGGCCTGTGCGGGAGAATCTGAAGGCACCCGAGTGATAAATCAAAGATGCACACAAGCTCTAACACAAGTCCTTCATTTCCCTTCGACACGAGCCTACTAAGCAGACCCCAGTTGTCTATGCATCAGCAGACATTGAGCGAAGCGTGGCTCAGGTTCAGTCTGTCTGGGCCAAAGCTGAGCTCTGGACATTTTAATCCATCCTGGCTTCATGTTTCCCATCAGCAGCTTTCTCATGCAGTGACAGGCGAGCACTGTCCCCACTGCAAAGACTTGCTCCAGCTGCTTCCACATCTGGGACCAAAGAGTGTAACAGTTTTGTGTTTGAGTGAGTGAGTGAAGAGTGTACTATGGCAGCATTGTTTAAAGATGATGCTAGAATTTGAGATTTGATGGCATTTCTCTACAAAGATATTTCTGCCCTCTCTTTGTGCTCCTGTGAAAGTATGAATCACACATTTGTTTGTTTTGCTTCTACTTGCCATCATGTGCTTCTTCAGATCTCCATCATGTCTCACATGAAAAGTATTAGCCGGTCATGCAGGAATCAAATTTACCTCCAAGTCATCACTTTGCATGCAGCATAATAAGTTTACAGGCAAAGTTGCATTTTTTTTAATTTTTATCTACAACAGACTACATTCTTTGCTTTAGTCCAGATTGTGGCACGAGGAATTTTTTTTTTTACTGAAGAATATACCGGACAGATACAACTACTTAGGTATTTGTAGGTGTTTATTATCCATGTAAACTTTTTTTTTTTAACAAAAAATAATATAGGCACACTTTACATATTAAAATAATGCTCTCCAGAAGAAATATGAACATCTCCACATTAAGTATAAACAAATTCAGAGGACAAATATTTGATATATTCAACATGTTCAGACACAGAGCCTGCTCTTGTTTATCTTCCACCACATAAGAGCCCAGAATTGTTGTCATTAGTCTTTCTCATGTCGGCTCACTGCACAAAATAAGTGACCAAATCTCTCCAGGCAGCGTTTTTATGCACTTTAGTCCAGAGAATAACAAGCTCATCACTAAATAAGATGGTCCAAATATTATGAAATAAATACTAAGTAAATGCATCTTAAGGTAATTCCTTTTTTCTTGCAAAAACTGTCAGCACCTGTTACCATTTAATTAGACCCACCACAGTTCATATCTTAGCTCAGTCATTTGGTCATCTAATTATTCAATCAACACCTTCCTGCAACTATTTTGAAATTTTGCTTTGAAGTTGGGGCATTATTACCATTTTATAATAGAAATATAAAGAAAAATGCAAGGTATTTTGTCATATAAATTAGGTATATACTGTATGTAAGTAAACATGGAGCTTAAATCCCTTTTTCATCACTCTTTTTTTATGTACAATATATCATAATATATGACGGAAAAACTGTACAAAATAATGTAAAATATACAATATATATATTTAGTACAAAAGAAACCTAGCAGCATTAAAGGATTATAAAATGGAAGATCACAAAGAAGAGACTGTAAGATAAGTTAAAGTACCCCAGAAAATTTGGGATTTTAGAATTTTAGAATCTGGGCGATGAGGGTTTGAGGACGCAAGGCGATGTGATGATGGGTTCACATTATTCTGTAGCTGTGCATCATTGCAAAAACAGCGAGAGCGACACATCCTGGCTTTCATACTCTGCAGTTAAAATGAAACGTGCCGTACAAACAAAAACCAGCCTTAAAAAGAGAAAGATTTTCCATTTAAGACACCTGATACGGCAAGGGCAGAAAAGTATACTTTCAGCGGCACGTCCAACACACTGAACAGACACATCAGTAGCTTTAACAATAAAACACACACACACGGACACACACGGACACACACAGACACACAGCGTGGCATTTCCAAATACGGACACACCGGGATTTTTCTCTTTATGGAAGGGATCAAGTCAAACTGAAACTGACTTGTGTACGCTTCAGTTTTTCTGCTGCTGGTACAGACTTGTTTTTTTTCTTTTCTTTTTTGTCTCCTGGTCAGTGAAAGATTAGAATAAAAAGACTGGAAAAAAACAAAACAACCTCCCTTGTTAAAAACAAAAACCTGGACTTGACAGTCTAAGAAAAGAACATTTTGCGAAGAATGTGGACTTTTTTGATGGAGCATCTCTGTAAAGACAAAACACAAATGTAAGCCTTTATAGACAATCACTGTCTGTAAAGGTTTAGTAGCATTTGATAAATTCCTGGTGAAAAGAAATGTAAAGTGTTCAGTGCAGCCCTTTCTATGCATCTCGGGCAAGTCCTTGTTGCAATAGAGAAGAGAACGAAGGAAGGGGCGGGTTTATTTCTTATTTGGTAGAACTGTGTAAATATCATCACTGAAAAGTGTTGTTAGTCAGAGAATTGTACCGTAGTCAAGTGTTTGCTCTGCTGAAGTGTCCTTGAGCAACATACTAAAATCAGGTCAGGTTGGTAGTGTAGTTGCCATCACGCCTGTATCTTGGGAATATGGTGGGTCGATGTTATCTCCGGCAGGCATATGCGTTAATATTTTTGATGACATAAAAACCTATGGTCATGGGAGGCATAGCTATTGTCCGTCCCGCCCGCAACGTCTTCGGCTTCAGCTCCGGGAAGGTCTCATTGTCCACCATGAGCAGCTTCTCCCCGTTCAGCTGGACGTGTCTGCAAAGAGAAGACGACAGCACATACAGGCTGTTTGCTCAGTGAGATGCAGTGAGCTTTCTGTTTCGCGACAAAAGTGTTGCCGAAGGTGATTTTCTAACTGTTCTTCACCTGCCTTTGGACACATGAAAACGGTGGTCGCAGAAAAGCACGTGAAAGATAGAGGAGGCTATTAGTGAGGCTTTGAACCTCGTCAACAAAACGCAGAGGATCCGGATGGCTTCATGCAACTTCAGTGAGGATGATGATTCTGTCGTTTGTACACTTGGGGGTGCTGCTGTTACAGTATTGCACTTAAACAACAGCACAGCGGTACAACTTGGCTTTTTCGAGTGGAATCTGCTCAGTGTGAAACTTGACATATTTCTCTGGTGAACAGTTTGGGGTCAGTAGTGCGTTGAAATAGTGACTCTTAAAGACTTCAAGCAAAGAGAATGTTCAGCTTCAGCAACAATTATTACAACTGCTCTTCGCAATAGGAGTAATAGAGCAACAAACATGATGACTGATGTATTTCAAATAAGGTTTTCAAAGACAAAATATCACGTTGATATAATTGGATTCGTCATGTTCCTTAAAACACAGGTTGATATAATTCTGTACATTCAACATCGGACAGAGTGAAAATGAAATGCAGTAAGTTGGGTCATTGCAAACAGCTAAAATGCCCTCGATTCGTTTCTTTTTACTTTGAGAAAAAGGATATTTTCAAGAGAAAATAGAGTGAAATAAAATTTAAAAAAATGCTACTCATTTAACAGAATGAGTTGTTCTGTGTTTAGTGGAGGCTGACAATAGTTTCATTTATTAATTCCTTTTTCTCTCGTTCAACTTTTGACATGATAATAATTTACAATAGTAATAGTTTCACCCAAACAAAACAATTACAATGTCAAATGTAATTTAAGAGTAGCTACGACACATTAGACTTGTAACGTTAGAGCCACTGTGTATACTTTTACAAATGGATTATGAGACGAATATGAGGATAACTATCAAATAAATACTCCACAATAATCAATACAATTTTACGAGGTACAGCAGGAGGTTTCATATGTTCTGGATGGACAACTTTAAAAAAAAAAAAAAATCCAGCAGCCACCTTAAATTTGCATTGTTTCTCTTTGTCCATATAAAACACTGATTAAATATATTAACTGTGAAATGTAACCTCATAAACCATGTTTGTAAACAGAGTCTTCTTATGCTGTATTTTCACTAATGCCACCGTTACCACTCAAACTTTTAAAGCTCCGCTCTAACAAGTAATCCATTTTTTTCTGTGAGATGATAAAGTTCACCATAATACAGGGGTAAAAAGCCCGTGAGCTGGAGATTTTTACATCCTCAACTTCAATAAAATATCCATTAAAATCATACTGAATAAGGAGAAGTTATGAATCAAACTAAGACTTCCTTCAACAAAAATGGGCCTGAAAACTTTAAAAAGTTTCACAACACAGACACATTTATAGACATCTGGTGTTGCTGGGTTCATCATAAAAGTCTCCCTCCACTGCCTGTGGTAAAGGAAAGCACTTAAGGCCACAAAAAGGCCCGTCGTTAACTTGCTCGCCTATTAATTGCCTTGCAATCCTGTTCTAACACCTAAAACATCCTCCGTCATTACGCTGTTATTGAAAGATCATGCCTGAGCCTCCATTAAAGCCGTATGTCGGTATCATGTAACACAAAGACACACACACACACACACACACACGCACACACACACACACACACACACACACACACACACACACACACACACACACACACACACACACACACACACACACGCAGTCCTGAGTCATTAGGCTGTTACTCCAGGATTTGAGGCTTAAGTCTGAGTCAGAATAACAGGCCAGAGGCTTAAAGGAGAAAGTACAAGACCAAAACCATAAACTTTATATTTCTAGGGACATTTTAAGGAAATAGGAATTATATTACCCTGTTACATAGTGTAATATATCATTGCTAGTAAAAAAAAATGACCTTGAGAACTGCACGGAGGCGTAAAATGGAATGATGATATAATGACAAATCAATTTATGAAACATGTGTTGCAGGCTATAAAAAACAGATTGAGTCAGGATCGCGCCATCAAAAAAAAACAACATTGGAACTTTGTTAATGACTCTTTGTTAATATTTCTCTTTAAAACTGAGTTGGCAAGTTTTTGTAAAGCTGTAAATAGTAAATCTAAAATGACTAATGTCTAAAGAAACAGCCTCAGTAATTATTTATTGACTAAAGATAAACTATTAAAAAGGTTTAACATTAGCTTTCTTTTGTTTATTTCATTCTGTATGAGGGAAGTTTGTTGCCTTCACCCGGCTGCATTCTAGATAAAGGCAAGAAGAAGTGGCTGCATGTAAGTGTATATTTGAATGGTTGATGTGGTACAAGACATTCTGCTCAACATAAATTACAGACTGTGGTCACAAAACGGAATCACAGTAATTCACCGCAGCTCTTTGGAGGGATAAAGTTTACCACTCTATTAAAGCTGGACCCATAAAGTGGATATTCATGAAATAGTTCTTTTTTTTTTTTTTTTTTTACATTACTTTCCTTAATGTTTTTTTTTAGACCTTTGAACAAAACAAGTAGTTTATGACAAGGTTGTCATCAATAGAAGACAACTATTTTTGTTTTTGTTTGTTATATATAAGTAATAATGGGATTGAAGTCTTGTGCAGTAATTACTAACCAGCATCTCTGAGCGGTGCATTTGTCTTGTTTGATCAGCGTAAATGAATAGAACAGGGTTCTCAATAAGAAGACCTCATTGTTGTTTGGACACAAAACATTACTCGATACTGGCATGCGTGCATACTGTATGTGTATGTTTGCATATGTGTGCCTGTATATGAGACAGACAGACAGACAGACAGACAGACAGACAGACAGAGAGACAGACAGACAGACACTAACCTTGCTCGGAGTCCATCAGTGCCGTAGGGCTGCAGCAGGTACTGATGGACAGTCTTGTTCCGTAACGTCCCCGCCAACTTGATTTTCTTTCTCGACCGATGCAGGTTGATGATGTAGATTGTTATGGACCCTCTCACATAGTTATGACTGGTGCCATAAAGAAAATGATGAACAACACTGCATTAATTTCCCTTTACATTCACAAAGGACTATCAGGATGCAATAAAAAAAAAAAATAAAAAAAAATCTCCCCTCCACATCTGTTAATGGGGATTCATTATATATTACAATGCCACATTGAATACAATTCTCTATAATTAAAGATGACTACAAAGAGAGGAACATCTTTGATATTTTGATTCCATATAAGATAAAAGAACAACTCCTTGATCTAATCTGGATCAAAAGGCTTGCAGGAAATTAATAAAGTGAGATAAAGCATTTACAAAAAGGGAAATCCTTTACGCAGCAAGTTGCCCTTTATCATGGCCAAAAACCCATCATCTATATTTAGTATCAACCATTTGAAACCAGACTCTTCCTTGAAGTTTTTAATCATTCCGATAAAGGCTATCTCAGGCAAAAATCTGCTTCTCTTGTAAAATATTCAATATTAAAACCTGCAGCTGTCTAGTGGAGGGTCAGATGAAGGGTGTGAACACAAAGGGCAACACTTCTTGAGTTACACAGACAACAGTGTTTGAGTCCCTCTCCTTAGAGCAAAGCACTGGGGACACAACTTGATAGGACGACTGGCCAAAGATAAATAACTAAACGAGACAGATAAGACAAACATGATAAAATCTAATAAGGGCCCAGAAATGAGGACAAAGACAACACAGCTGTAGTGAATACCACATGTCAGCCTCGGTGTTCAGGGCTCAGGCTCAATGATCCGGTAGACACCTCTCCCAGTTACCACCTCCAAAATCTCATACCTTCAAAGCAATTTTGGTTTTTGGCTCAGTGTTTATCTTTGGTCTCTTAGGCACAGGGTGCACCATCCATTTAATTAACCCCGCAAGACTGCTAATATTCAATATATTTATAGAGAGAAATAATGTTGTTGGGAACGCTGGATATCTGGCTCTGTGTTAAACTCTTGGAGCCGTGTTTCTGAGAAATGTGGACCACGGTTTGGAGTGATAGATCAGCTGGTTAGATGGAGGAAGAGATAATGAATTCTCAGGCCTTTCAAATGGGGAGCTTCTTAGAGATCCAAACCAGGAACATAAACATGTGTTGCCGTTGTTTGATGTTGGAGCATCACTGGAAAGTGAAAAAAGTGCCGCGCAAACCACTAAAAGGGATAAAAGGGCAGTGAAAGTCAAATTTCTAATCTGCAAAGACTTTTCAAACCACTGACTGCCTGGACACATTTATATCCTTTGCTGTCTGATACAGTGCTGTCAAACCACCAAGACTACAATGGTTTGTCCACTTAAGGACTGACCTTGTAACACCACAAAGTGGCAGAAATAATGGCAACTGAAGTGGCTTTGGATTTGAGAGGAACTGATTTAGTGCTTCACCGTCTGTTCATATGAGTCCAGTGCTAACTGGTACCTTAAGTATAGCTGAACAGCACCACGTGCCATCAGCATCTCTATACTTCCAAATTCACCATAGATACCAAGCGACTGAGTGAGTACACACGTACTTGCATAAATGCCATAAGGCTTCATGCTTCTGTGTTATGCAACTCCTGCCTACTTATCAACCATCTATCCGCGCAGTGCTCTGCTATTTTTCTAAGACATGCACCACCTGTGAACAAGCCCCGTCTAGAGTAAGACCGTAAGTCTAGCCTGGTGCTGACAGCCACTGGCCTGGGTTAAATGATAACCTTGAACAGGCCATGATGGCACTTTTTATCTCCTCCCAGCACAGACTGCCTTATTGTCCCTCCCCCGCCCCCTCAAATCTCCCCCTCCAGCCAATCTGAGATGGGATAAAGGCCCAGCACACCTTTCAGCGACTCTTTGACGGCAGGGAGACATAACCCACACACCTGATAAGTGATACCCGTTAAGTTTTATAGGCTCCGGGCTGTGGATGAGCGGGTGTCTGCGCTCTGCTTATTTATGGGAAGCTGAAAGGGCTGGCTCGGTATTCTGTTCTTCCCCAACGGACAACGAGCCTCAGGTGTTCGCAGGAAGACACGAGGAGTTGTTTGAACCGCAGCCGTCTGTTTTCTGTCATTCCTGAAGCAACGCTACACTTCACTTAAGCTCTGCAAGGAGTAGTGTGCTTCCTTTGTCAGCCTTGATATGAAAAAAACAGTTACAAACAAATCCAAACTAGTTAAGCCGTGGCACATACTTGTAGTAGCTGGTGCAGTGGGCATAGATACGTAGCTTGTCCCGTATGACTCGCCCTGGTTGCGGCTTCCTCTGCAGTCCAGCCACCCGCACGGCTAAAACCCTCGGACCGACCAGACGCTTGAAGACCAGAGAGAACCAGTAATCCTGCAAGAGCAACACCATCACACACACACACACACACACACACACACACACACACACACACACACACACACACACACACACACACACACACACACACACACACGCGCGCGCGCGTGCAAATTTCACTTTACTTTTATGACAGCATGGGTTAATTTTCTCATCATGTATCTCATATGGTTGTTGTTTATCAATACAAAACAAAAGCAGGCAGGTATGGAAGGAAGAGCTGATTCGCAGCAGACACCACAAAATGATTGCCAACTCCACAGTATTGAAGTGCATGGTTAAACCTAAAATAGGGTTGTTGTGTTTTTTTAATAGAAAGCAACTGCTCATTACAGCCGCGCAGGTTTCTGGATCTCCCCTCCTCCCACCCCACCCCCCCGAAAGGGAATATTGCTAAAATCTCCATTTTGTTTATGCAGCCATGAAATGTCCTGGCGATTGTAGAAACAGATTAGGTTTCGTAAACTGTGAGAATTAAGAATGTGCCAGCAAAGCAGCTTAACCCGTGTGAAAAAAAAGAGATATGGTCCACAAGAAACCTCTCCTCCAAACATGTCAGCACTTTGACACTCAACGTTTAGCTGGAGTTGACTGTCCCATGTAACATGTCACATAATATCTAACCACTGCTGACCTGTTCAGAGTTGACAGGTCTTAAATATGACATTTTTTTCAAAATATTAAACCACATCATGTATCACTGGTTTGTGTTATCATTGTTGAGTGGTCCACTATACTGAGTCGCACTCTATAGACTACACAGACTCAACACCTCTCCGAGAGACCCAGAACAACATGTGTTCCTCAGGAAGTTCCCATGCAATCCTGCATATGGCAACATTTAAGGGCTTCTTTTTTCCACGCAGGCTTTAACTTAATTTGCTGCCAAGGCATCGAAGAGGCAGAGCACAGTATAGAACAGTATAGTGCTGGCCACGGCCGGGAGGGATCGATGGATGGTTGTACGGACGGAATTGTGAACCCTGATTACTACGTAGTGTATAAAACATAGAAAAGTTATGATTCTAGAGTTATATTTGTGAAAGATGGCCAGAGTGAGTCAATACTCTTGACTCGTGTTTCAATTTCAAAACGCAAGTAACATAAACCTTCAATAAATTGATATGTTGTATTCTTTGCCCGAGCGGAACAGAAACTGGCAGCATGTAATACTGATTTATTCTTTTTAGGAGTATCAGCTGAGGTCCTAAATCCTCAGTGGTGTGACTGTTTGCCTGTTTTCTTGTCTAATTGCCTCAGTCTTTGTCGCCGTCTTTTTTGCCACAGACTCCTCCTACCCTGACAGATGAACAGACAGGAAGACAAACATTAACTGCAGCAACAACCCTTTACTTTGACAATAATATATAAACCAAAGAATAGAGAGAAAGACAGGGGGGAACAAGTAAACCAGGAACATGTGAGGACAGCCAGAATAGGAAAACCAGACACCAATCAAACCTGGGCTGCATTGGGTTTGATGTAATGCAGGACGGTAACAAGGCAAATAACATTTAACCCTTAATGTTAACCCTGAGTGGCTAAATAGGACAAATGAGAGTCAGACTGCCTGAATGAGACACTGTTAATCTCTGTGAACTCAATAATTAAAGCATGAGGTTCCAGTATATTTCTGCATCTAGTGGGACATTCAACATGTCAGTGTTCTTAATTTATTTAATCAAGTTTACAATCTTCAGTCTTCTACATGCTCTTAATGCATTTCCAATAAATTGATAAAGAAAACAGCTGTTTAAAATGAAGATAGAACAATATATACTGGAAAAGATAAGAAACAAAAGTACATCCACAATATCCAGGGCTGGAGAATTAAAAATGGCGATAAGGGGCAGTTAGAGACTGACCATATTGTAAGCGCACGCTACTGCCTCATCTGCTTTTTATCTGAAAAATAACTATTCTTCCTTCTTGTCAGACAGGAGCAATATGTCTCTGTTCACTGGAAGACGGACAGATTTCTGTCCCTTAAAAAATGAAGATAATCCATCACTTTAGTTTGGGAGCTTAACACCACTTCTGGAGGGAGATACCCGACACGTGGACTGAAACGACACAGAACAGGAAAAAGAAGCATGATTGAGGAAAGAAGGATTGGTAAAAAAAAAAAAAAAAAAAAGTGTGGAAAAAGATTAAGTTGTTGACTCATTTGGTCAGTGGGGGCTTTGACTGGATTCTACCAAATGGCAGTCACCCTATAGGGCAAGGGGCCAGGTCATAAATTCCCCATGTAGAAGACAGGTTGGCCCTGCTTTGAATTCTCTCAGCAGGTAGGCTGGTGCAGCCTTCAGATATCCAACCATGTTAAAAGCATTGTGCTCCCAGCGGGAGATCGACATTCCCAGAAAAAAGACGGAGACAAAGAGGGAATGAAAATGAGGCCATCTTTTTTTTTTCTTTTTTTTTTTTAATATCTTATAGTTGAAGTGAGGCAGAAGTAAGTGGGTGGCCACTGCAGAGAACTAATGAGCGGTTTGATGAAAAGGTACTGAGATTTTGCAGAATTGATTAGTTCATAAACCAATAAGATTACCAGTTAAAATAATGTTTTGTGATTACCAAAACTCATTCCAGTTGTTATTTCTGATGAAAAGCAAGAATAAATGAGTCCTGAATAACAACGGGTTTCTGATAAATGCCCTGACTTCATCGTCTTTCTCCTTTATTGTGGGAACAATGATTTAAAGTCCATGTCATTAATATAGGCCTCTCACCCCTGCTCCACCTCAGTTTAATATAAAACATTTTTATGAGCTCAATAAATCTTTCTTATGAACTTGGAACATGGTGCTATTTAATCACTTTTTCATACTTATGTATTTTTTGCAGAAAAATTTGAATAGATTAACACTAAGACTAAAAAGGTTTTTATTAAAGAATTGAATTAGCATTTTTTTTTTCATAAGAAGAATTATGACCTTTAAAAGAGAAGCTCTCCACACTTCTGTTAAAATTGTTCTCCCCTCACGCACGACCAAGTATAAATACCTGTGTATTTCAGATGGTTAATACTGTGTTGGGGACTGAGCTTTGTGTATTTCTGTCACAGAGAAACTTGGCGGGGTGCAGCTCCATTCCTCACAGTGTTGCAGGCTATTTTACCAACATGCCTGTGTATCAGAATCTCAGGTTGCAGATCTCTCACCGGCCGACTGTCCCGCACAGAGAAGCACAGTTAAGATGGGGGCTGAGGGGAGCGGTGACACTGTCCTGGGCTACTGATAAAGGGCTAAGGTTACATGGCATTTCGCCCCCGCGTCTAACCAATCATCACCACTAAACGCCTTTCATCTCAGCTAATAGCTCCCACGGGAAAGAGCGAGAGGTGCCATCGAGGAACTGGGTCTGGTGCAGAGGAGTCCAGAGCGTAATAGGACTGGTCAGGTCAGATCCTTGTTATTGTGATCAATCGGAACATACAGTGAAACCATTCTCATCTTTGCTGAACTGAAATAGACTTACTGGTAAAGGGTTAAAATGCTGGTCCACGAGGTGTGTGTATCCGTAGTCAAAGAATGAGTGACGCAAGACAACATCAATCCCCTGCACAGCAGCCATACCCAGCGTGTTCGCCCACCTGGAGCACATATAAACACAGGAACACAGAAAAAAAATATCAGGAAGCAGCAGATACCCTCTGTTGTGATGCTTAAAATAAAATATAATATGTAATAGGAATTAATACCTTTTACTTAAGTTATCTTGTGTCCCTGCTTCAGATATTATCTACAGAACAAACCTCGATGGTTTTCTAAAGAAACAACAGTATGATAACAGTACTTACAGAAAGCCGGCAGCATACGTGTCAGAGAGATTACTGATGCCTCCTGCCCACGCCGGCCCCAGTCCACCCAGCCACACCTTCTTACCAGGAGTGTGTGTGTTGACAACCTGCGGTGAGTGATGGAAATGCAGGTGTATCAACAAAATCAAGACTGAAGTCAACTTTGTGAGAGTTGATTTTGGATTTTACATTACGGCCTTTTCGACACTGGAATCATAAAAGGGCTAATGCAGGTAAACTCTAATGATTGTCTCTACTGACCGAATATTTCTGGGTCTGCAAGCTAATTGAAAGTCATTAGAGCTGGCAACAAAACACTTATACACAGAAGTGAGAAATATAACGACGCACACAGAATAACAATAAACATAAACCTGATCTCAGTGGCTGAGTGGGAAAGCGCAGAAGAATCCCACTCCTGTTGCATTTCAATGAATGTTTTAAGTTTTGTTCTTGGTTGTTACTGCTTCTTTTTTTTTTCCCTGCGGCACCTTTGGCGCTGTTCGTTTTCCAATATTCAGCAAGTTTGTCACAGCAGCCAGTGTTGATAACATTACCTCATTGCAGACATACAGAAACCTTTTTACCCAGAGGGCTCTCTCTCTTGTAGTTTGCACATGTGGCTTCTTCATCACAAAAAAAAAAAAATTAGGCCGAATGATACATAACTTGGCAAAAGAAAATCCCAAAATATTTTGTAATGAACATGGGTCATTTTTTCACATCCTTCCTCGAGATGGTCTGAAAGTCTAAACTGATAAAAAATAATAGATGTTTATTCGGGACAAAATTCCATAATATGACCTCTGTAACATACGCCGGATATTAACCTAGTCTTCTATCTACAGTACTTACTTAGGTTATGACAAGGTGCTGTGCATTTTTCACGGTCTGCAATGCGTATTATATATATATATAAACTGAGATTTTTTTTTTTTTATAGTTTAGGTTCAGGATTGAGGATCAAGAAAAATTTAAGTACCTTGGTGACTTTAGTGATCTGCTCTGTCAGCGTGTCCAAAAGACGAGTTTTCAGGAAATCCTCGGCTTTGTTCACTCTGCCGTCCATGTAATAACTGCAAAGGAAAAGCACGGAAAACATTGTGAGAGAAACACAGTCTTGTGAGCAACAAAAACTGGATTTATTTTACCGTACAGATGGTAAAAATAAAACTGAAATGTGCACACTTCATTTTTATTTTCTATCCATCCATCCGAACATTCACCCATCTGCTTAAAAAGTCAAACCAGTATTGATCAAATTTGTAACTGTTTCAAATTTAAACTAAAACTATATATATACATGTTATAGTGTTATTATATATTTCTCCGTGACATCAAAACATGCAAACTGAAGTCTTTTAAGTCAATTTACATCAAAACGTTTTACAAACTGTTCGCCAAACAAAATTCATGCACTCTCATACAACATATTACAGAAGGTGGATCAATGACATTTCAATTGAGAAACAACTTCACAAATGTAACACAAGCGCCTTTGCTGCGGGTCATTATGGACTGCAGATTTAAATGTAAACCACTAAGTATGATTTTCATTGGTCTCAAAGATGTAGTACACAATACATCAATTCACTCTAACAGCCATGATAAAAGGAACTGCCATTTTCAATTATGTGTAAGTGTACTGCTCATCCAATTTAACGTCAAAATGTGGGATTTCATAAGAGAGGAATTGGAAGACTGAACAATGCAGACACCCATCTGCGGTGATACTCTGTGTGCGTGAGAGAGAGATAAAGACACAAAGAGAGATGGAAATAAGGATGTTAAGAGATCATGATGAGAGGAGAATTTATTAGTAGTTGCTATGGAGCCAAAGTGCTGAGGAACATCAGCCTGCGGGCAGACAGAAATCCTCTGCAAGAGTCCAAGAGAGGAAACAAGAGAGCCTCGCTCTTCGAAGCACCAAAAAAAAAACAACAACATTAACATCTTATTTGCACTGTAGAAGAAAACTCAAAGAAACACTTTGAGGCATGATTCTTAAAATCTGACTGTAATGTGACTTGAAACAAATAGCCCATCATCTCATAAGCCAGAACATTATGTGGATGGCTCTTTGAGGTGAAGCTATTGTTGAGTTGTTTAACACTGGGAAATATACAAGCAACAGCATTACCGAGAACACACAACACTTTTACGACTGTCGATTTACGAAGTGGCAAACAATGTCCCAGGGTGCTCTTAGATTTCAGAACTTCAACAGTGAACAGGGAGAAAATTGGGGAACTTGAGAGCTCCATTAGTCACTATAACAGAATCAGCACCTTAGATTGCCTTTCAGCATCTCATTCAGACATTGTGAGTCAAAACTGAAAACAGACTTATTTATCTTCTCCCAGTATTACAATTTTGATCACTTGATCAATATCAGGCCAGAATTTAGCTGCTTCACTAAATATGAATTATTTACTCTTGGTAGGCAGCAGGTTTTGAATGCTAATCTCTGGGTATAGATACAAAAATATAACAATTTTAATGGGCATCCACCTATAAATGTACAGCCCTTCAGGATAATCCTTCCAATGACATCAACCTCAGGATGATGCAAAATAAACCCAGTGATCTCATTAGAGACTGGATCATCCATTGCACATAAGCAACAGAAAACATAGTGTGCATAAAAGGTCAAATGAAAAAAAAAATTGGTTTTTATTCTTTTTTGAATTCTCTAACACAACAAATGTTATTATACCAGATCAACTAGTTTCAGCTGGGGCTACAAATGTCTTGTTCCAATTTGTATTTTGTTTTCCCAAAACTGGACATAACTATGACAAGTAATTTACACTCGAGGCAATCAAGTTACTTACAGAATGCAAACCAGTGCATTTAAGTTCAAAATGTTGGGGGATAACGTCAAGGAAGATTTGCTTTGTATTCTGAAGTTGGGTAGAAAAGAAAACCATATAATCAAAACAACTATGGGACCATGAGGTCAAACCTCTACTGGACCTGTTTTGTAAAATTCTGTGGAAATGACAGATGTGTCAACAAAAAGGCTGAGAACGGGGCTGATTTTAGTTCACTTAGGGTGAAGCTGTGTTGCAATCTGAGCATAACCTTGTTGAAATCTTCCTCACAGCACTGGAAAGGTCCCAAACTCCTGGCTTCAAACTATAAACAATGCACGGATTAAGTCATAGCCCTACACAAATTATTTGGTTATCCTGTCATCTTTCATGGACGCTCACAATCATTTTTTTTTAGTCTACACAAAGAGATTCCAGTTCATATATGGAGAAGCAGAATAAAAGACAGCCCAACTGCTTATCACTTAATCTTGCGCTGCAAATCAGCACTGATTGAATTTCGGCAGGAGTCTAAAAAAGCATCAGGTAAGAAAGAAGGTCTGCTGGTTCATTAGAGCGGAAACCCCTAAAAGAAAACAATGTACAGACAATTGTTCGAGTAATTTGACCAGGATTGAGAGGCTCATAGCTTGGTATTCAAGTGTAAGCTCCTAAAACAGGACCAAGAACTTTTCCTTTGTTCCAACATTTGGCATGATACTTTAGCTGACCAGAATTCAATAAAAAAATCAAAAATGAACAACACTGAGTTTAAATGTTTTCCGACAAAGATTGAGTTGGTCAGCTTGTTTTACACCGCTCTGTCCGAGTGCCAGCACCACATCAAAGACAGCCGACTAACAAAACTATCTAACACTCTACTAACACCGAAATATAGAACGGAGTAAAGACGCAGATGGGATCAAATCAGACAGGGATAGATAGAAGTAGAGGCAGAAAAGCATCAAAACCAAAAAGAATAGAAAAATATTCTACTGAAAGTTATAGTCCTACATTTGAATTTTTGTTTGTTTGTTAAAGGCACAAAAGTATTAAAAGTATCCACGAATAATGGCTCTTTACATGCCGATGTTGTTTTAGATACTTATCACAGTCATTGACTGTTTCAGTCTTGATTCTTTCATATTTGTTGTGAATATCTCCGTATTCTTCTACTTGTCTTTTAAAACCTCTCCTTTGTAAACAAGCAAAAAAAAAAAAAAAAAAATTTTTTTTTATAAAGGTGTAGTGGAGTAAAATGTAAATATTCTTGTAAATTATGAGAATAGTCTGAAACAGTTTACTTGTAATAACTGCATGAAGTGTCAAGGAATGTCCATCTGTATCAGGAATGTCTGGTGTAGTGAGAGATTTGGGGTAAGGAGAGGGGTTGCCAAGTATAAAGAGGATATGCTCTTTAATGTGGATCAGGAGGTTACATTAGATCAATCAATTATCACATAACAGCTGAATGATATGTAGCCTCCCTCGAGACTGCCAACAGTACATTTTCAGTCTTTCTGTGATTTGTCTACCAGAGATCACAAAACTTGAACATCCCTTTCGTCCTCCCATCGGCAATAAATAAGCAGCACACAAGGCTCTCCGGGATGCCTTGCTAGTGTCATTCGAGAAGGTGTGGGTCTACTATGGTCTCCCTGGCTTGTCTAAAATGTAGCTGTGTAGCTGCAGAGTAAAACCTAAGAGTAAAATCTTTGTTTTTGCAAAAAAGTAAAAGAACAAAAATGCTTCTGATTCACTTTAAGTGCTCATTTATAAAAGCTGGGGTCATGAAAGTGCTGCGTTCAGCATGGGGAGTTTGCTTGTTTGCTTCACACTTCCATATTCACACCACTAATAACCCACTACTGGAACAATTAGGCTCGCGTTATGTGCTTTGCTCTGGGGCATCGAAACAGCAACTCTCGTGGAAAAGAGGCAAATTTGACTCGTTCCCTTTTTCTTGCTCATATTTTCACATTTAGAATTGGCAGCTGTCGGGTCACGCACTTTTAAAAAGCTCAAATCCCTCACCATGAAGCAGCAGCCCCAGTAGGTAAGGCAGTTTGCTATACATGATTAGAGCGCCTTGGCGTGGCTGAGTGTTTATGTTTGTTTTAAATGTAAACGGCATGGCGTCATTAGTCGGAGAATCAGCATGAAGATTCATCCTCCGGAGACCATAAATGTTTGTAAAACATTTGACAGAAATCTATCAAATTGTTGTTGAGATGTGTCACACTGGACCAAAGAGGTTTACTGACAGACAGAACAGCGTTACCATTCCTGTGGCTCTATCTTACATCTGGCACAAGGCCGCGCCGAGCGCAACACAAGTGTCTTTGCTAATTTCAGACCGATGCAGTTGCCATTTTCCCGTCCAGCAACCGTGCTGCTGATGTACTTGAGCCCATCTGAGCAGCCACGGCAGCGTGTTGTTCTGACAGTGAGATGTACTCAGGTCCTTTGTTAGTGCAATGCGAACTAAAGGCAGCAGAAAGCAATTGTGCAAGTCAATCGCACAAAATTCTCCTGTTATTTTAAGGATGCGTTATGAAGACAGGCGAGTACACTCGGTGCACAAGGATGCAAAAGATGCAAAATAAAAGGATTCAGATCTGTTCCCACCGCAGAAAAGAGTCCTTTGCTAAAACTTTGCAAATCTGCAGTTATAATATAATCACAATATGCCACGGTGCAAGTGCGCCGGGTTTTTTAAAGAGAATGGGAGAGGACACTCTGATAGGTGAATTTCATGCAAAACCTGAAAAACACCTATCATTACCTTGAGTATTAAGTACAACCACTTTGAACCACGTTCCTTACTTTGCGCTCAGATTATCTGCCATTAACGGAGCGAGTGTGTATAAAGGTGTACAGCTGCCGTGGTTAAAAAAAGAAAAGAAAGGAGCATGGCATATTAGTCCTGTCAATGACACAGTCACCATTTCCACTGGAACTATACATTTCATCAAAGACATCTATTTCTACAAAACTCTTGATGGCAACACAGGAAAACAAATCTCCAATAAATTGGTGGAGAGAAAGAAATCTCAAAACATGAGCAAATAAAACCAAAACAAACCACTTGTGGTGTGCGAGAAAATGTTTTTTCATCACGAGCATGAATCGACCGTTAGACTTATTCAAAACTTTTCGGGTTTAGCGTTAAAGTGCTCTGCACGAAAAAATAAATAAAAGCATCTCTGCGCAGTATTGGGTTTTCTGTCACTCCACGGAGTGAGCCGATTTTTCCAAAGATAATAGTAATATGGGAGGAAGGAGAAGAGACAGAGGAGAGAGTGACTAAACATTCTGATCATGTTTTGTTAGTGAATTCAAAAATGGAGACGCCGTAACTGAGACAAGATGCTGCAAATGGGAAACTACAATGTTGTGGAAAAATGTCATAATATAATCCCAAACCACATATCAATGTTCCAGGGAGGTACACAAATATTTCACTGCACAACCAACATATTTCATCACCACAAGCTCCAACAGAGCACCTCTGATGGTAAGCCACAGACAGATGTAACGCTAACAAATCCGTATCGCTGTCTGAACCAGTTTCTAATGACTGCTGCGTTTCTTACCTGCTTGGCCTGATTCAAAATAACTTGAGACAGCTGCAGAGGAGTAAAACCTATGCCGTAGACGTGTTAATGAGCGTTCTCCACTTTTATTAGGTTGGCTTCTTTTGTAGAGGTCAGAGTTTCTGTCACGCAGCCTGGTTAGACTGGAATCTGGACGTCTAGTGTAAAACGGGCTAATTGACGAAGGGAATGAGCCAGAGCATATGGTTTGATTTTAACACTGTGGGTGGTGTTTTTCTAAGCCTTACTGACAGCCCTTCCACCTTCCGTTTCTTCTAATTTCTCCTAATTAGACCTGACCTTCACCTTCATGACCGCTCTCTCCGTCACGCGTGGCTTCTCTGAGCTTACAGTGGGTGTGTCGTTTCCAGCACACACACATGCGTGTCCAGAGATACGGATAAAACATGGGGAAAAAGATCAAACCACTGATAGATTTGTATGCATTCCACCACTATGTGCAATAGACAAATGACAGGTGTTACTAATTTAACACACACACTTTCTCAGACTCCTTTTCCTGTTGTTCCATTTGCAGGATACACACAGTTCTCCACATTATGCACCAGACTCTCTCAGTAACATGGTTAATAATAACTGTTACTGGCTACCGCATATACTCAGTGGGGCATTTATGGTGCAAAAGCACACTTGGTTTATGGTTAGTGAAGTCGGTAGTCTCTTCTATGACTGCTGGTCATTTCTGGGTTTTTCTGCAGACAAAATAATAAAATAGAAAAAAAAAGGGTAAAATACCTACTGTTGCCACGTAACTGCATCTACGACAGAGCCAGCGTTCTTCATGAACCTGAAAGTCAGAGAAAAACAAAACACGTTGATTGGCTTGATTGGATTTTTCTTCAAACATGAAAACACCTGAGTATTATTTTCACAGTCAGGCCATTATGATAACATTTTACCGAACAACCCAACTGATGAGATCTGGAGATGTGTGCATATTGTAAGAATCTGCAGGGCAGACGGGGTGTAACACAGGTTGAGTTCATTTATCCCAAATTATTTGGAAGGTGTGAGCAAAAATGAATTCACCTAAAAATGACTATTTTAACTTTTGCACTAAAAAGAACTGCTGAGTATAACGGGTTCATTGTGAACCAGGAAGTGCAAAAGCTGTCTAGTTGACAAATCACACAGTTTTCCAAGGAGGCTGATATGTATACATACAGGAGTAATTTGTTTTAAAGTGTTAATTCTTTTTCAAAGTAAGCTTCTAATTAAGTCTAAAGTCAAACATTAGAAAATATCCTATCAAGCCAAAATGAGGGACATAAATGTGTATGAAAGGAAACGGCCACATGTTACATGTTGTTTATCTGCCAGTGAAAGATTTACAGTTGCACAGCTGAGAAGGACTTCCTCCAGTAATTGAGGTCGGCAGATTAAAAAATATTGAAGAGCAGAACAAATGGTGTGAGCTGTGCAATTTGTGACGCACGAGTCTCATTTTCTTCTGGAGTGTGCCACATTTTATGCAGATTTCCGCGTAGTTTATGCAGCGCTGTGGCTCTAGCTCAAATCAGTTTGTGGTGGCATAGTTGCAAGCGTGACATAATGATAAATACTTGATTTTGAAACCTTTATGTATGTTAAGAGTTTTAACAAAAGTTTACATTCATTTTCAATTGATGTTTTAGGTAATATGGTAAAAACGTTCAACTGAAATATTAGAGAAAAATCAGGTTAACGAGGAACTCGTTTTGTAAAACAGTAAACGCTGGGTGTGTTTCTGTTGCTTTCACCGTGTTTGCTTTCAGTTAGTTAAATACAAACTCCAAACATCCGTTCAAGACGCGCCAAAAAATGTCGTGAACCCAGTCTAACTTTGAACGGGCTCATCCTGTACACAAACACAGCACAGATGCAGCTCCTCCTTCAATCTGCCTTCCTCCTCCCGAGCGTCTGCATCTGTGTGTGTTTCCTGGTCTACCTGGCCCAAATCTCTCCATATTTGGGGCTAACAACTTGTCAGACATGCCTGAATGTGTGTCTCTAAACATCATGTCACAGAAACACAACTTTCACCGCTCTGGCTTGTTTAGTCTGTGCAGCTCCGATATTTGGACTGTTGAGCGGCTCAGCGTCCAATTCATCTTATTTCCTGAGAGCAGCAGAGTGGTCGGGCTGTCAAACACAAGAGCCAACCCCTCGTAACAGTGTCAAACACACAAGAATCGCCCCGTCGTTAAATGTGACACCCGTGACCCGCTGATACCCCGGCTCTCCACTCCTCGTCCCCTCACTCCTCCATCTTCCTCTCTTCACCACTCATCCTCTCCATCCTCCCCGTCCTCTGTGACCACTGCTCATTAATCAGTCTGAGCGGTACTGTACACACACACACACACACACACACACACACACACACACACACACACACACACACACACACACACACACACACACACACTTTTTTTTTTTTTTTGTAGAAGAGTAAATTTGAACTTCCACTGCTCAGGGAGATTAAAAGCAGTTTCTAATGGTTTCGCTGATGTAAGTGGTTCAAGTACAGAGCGGAGGGAGACCCATATCAAATGATTCTTTCCCTGCTGTCTTCCAACTACCTGTCAAAATGTGTGTGTGGCTGCGGAGAGGCTGTAATATACTGAGGCGTTAAGCTGTTCCTGTGCACGCATCCACACAAGAACTTGCATTTGCGCGCGTGTTTTTAGCACACATTAAAGTCACTTCACGGACTTTATTTTAGCTAGAAGGACTGCTGTTCCTTGTTTATTCAACAAGTTAAATCTTGAACTGCCGTATCCCTCCTCTATCACTTTTAATTGTCTTATTATTGGTTTGAATCTCCGCAGTCCTCCCATGTATCTCTTAAACCTCTTGTTTTAGGTAGGTAGGTATTTACTTTATTAATCCCCGAGGGGAATTTTTTTTTTAAAATGTTTTTATTTATTTTTATGGGTACTGTATAGAACCACCTCTACCCTGTCTACTTAAAAGTAAAGAAATGTATGTCATCTTTATTTATTCACCAACGGCTAAAAGCAAAATCTATATAACATTACCATGGACACTGAACATGTAGGTGCTTGCCACCAACTTACGATCAAATTGGTAAAGCTATTAATAAATGACTCGGCTTCTTGTCAAAAATACACTACTTTGGTGTTATTAACCATTTCAACAAGTCTTTCTTGTTGATATCTGTTTGTGTACTGTTTTTCTTCTGCTTTAATTATAAAAAACAAACAAACAAAAAAAAAACAACTAACATAGATCCTCCTGGCTACTATAACACTGTGTGGCTAAAATGTTACTTGTTCATTGCAGCAGTATCAATAAACCGTATTTAATGTCGCTTCTTTTCTTTTTTTTTTATTAGATTTTGTTATTAACCTGAATAATATCAGGGCCTGTCCAGAAGCTAGGAAAGTCAATCTGAAAATGTATGTTCACCTTAGAAAAAATAACTAGTAAAGACTTGTAAATAACAAGCAGAAAACAAAAGTATATAGGATTGTATTGCTTGCTTTTTTGCTCCAAAGATATGACTACAAAGTGTGATATTTCAATCTCAGGGGAGGACAGGCTGCAGTTGAGAGAGAGCAGTTAAATAAGCGACCATAGATCGAGCTGAAACTGCTGCAGCTTCTGGGTGAAACCAGCAGGTGGGACGTTGTGCAGTCACATTATCAATCAGATGACACTTTATTTAGGCTGACAGGGTATAACTGAAGCTGAGACCCCAAAACCTGCAGAGTGGAAATCCATAAACACTGAACCTTAGTACAATGTGTGTGTGTGTGTGTGTGTGTGTGTGTGTGTGTGTGTGTGTGTGTGTGTGTGTGTGTGTGTGTGTGTGTGTGTGTGTGTGCACCAAAGCTCAGTTAAAGTCTCAAACTGCTGCAGCATACTTTCCACTACCTTCCCCCTTTTTTTTTTTTTTTTTTTTTTTTTTCCAGCAGGATAGCCTAACAAGGAGTGGAATCCTGGCCAATCATTGTTTTACTTGGTGACTCACCCATCTAACAGCAAGATGGCGTTCTTCCGGGGTCGTCCTGCGTTGGGGCCGGAGAGGTGCGCTCGGTGGTAGTAGCGCACAGACTGCAGCAGGGTCCGCAGTTTGGTGTAATCCTGAGCCAACTGGGTGCTGTTGACTGCACGACCCACCAAGCTGCGGTAGGCATTCGGCTCTAGGAAGAGGAGATGCAGTACACTGAGCCAGACAGATCGAGTTTATACAAGCAACAGTGGGGAGGTGGCACGGAGTATTGTTGTTGTTGGAGTCTGATCTTGCGCTCTTCGAGAGTATCCGACAGCCAGTAGAAAGAGGATAATTGGGCAATTCGCAGTAATACAGACAGATGGACTCGGTGTCAGGGGAATGGTCCAAGCACACAGGGTGGCCTCACAGATTCTAAAAAAACAAAGGGAGAGAAGAAGCTGGTTTCCCCAAAAGGAGGAAAACTAAACTTTTGCAGGCCCACTGCTGTTTTAATGACTCAATTGAAGATTATTGAGCACCAGGTGGTGTTTAAACTGCAAAATAAAACTTTCATTATGTATACTTTGCGTGTGTATATGTGTCTGTGCTGTATTCCTGAAAACTATAAAAATATATTCGCTAATTCCAACAGATCATCTTTCATTGAACTCTATAAATTCGCTGTGTGTCTTCACTGCCTGGGCGATTGAGTTGAAATGATGACTTTCACCACGGTTCAAGCCCTCTCTAAAATTTTCACACAGTTCAATTAATGGATTTTGCACAGTACTTTCAAGCTCAGGCCAAAATAAAAGTTCCTATTGTGAGCTTTATTATCTATGAAATTAAATGGAAAATATGAGCTGATGTGCAGCATACCAACACAATTCCTTGTATCCCTGAATTAACCCTTGAAATAACTCTTAAACTGCTAGACTAACTTCTACAGTTCGCTATCTTAACAGTATAAAGAATTCCTTCCTTAAAGGTGAAAGACATAAATTGAAATTCTGTGGTAATCATTTATTAGATGTGACAAAGTGTTCCAGAATTTCTTTAGTGTTTCTGAGTATAAAGGTTTCCAGTAAGGAGCAGACAACTGTTAAGTTTACGTGTATTGTAGGGAATGTTTTAGGTTAAAGTTGGTTACCACTTAGTTAGTTTGGTTAAGTTCAGGGGAACAATTTCATGTCGTTTCAGTCTAAAACTGCTGCCAAACGATATTTCATGGTTTGTTCCAGGACTAACTCTCCTTCCTTTTCACTTTTCTGACTTATGTGTTTAAAGCACAACTTCAGATGTTTAGATTCTAATGTAACACGCCTTTCCATCTGGAGCTGCAGACAACATCCCCAAATGTGCAGCTGGAGTCATGAAGATCTAATTTTAGCAGCAAGAAGAACAAGTAATCCTGCAACAGATGGTTTGGCCTCCACTTAGCCCTGATCTTAACATCATTGAGTTAGTATGCATTATACACAAAGACACAAAAACAGGTGAGCCTGAAGTCCACAGATACTACAAACAACCCACCTGTGATGTGCCATTAAAATTAGTGGTGTAGCGGAGACATGTGGTGCCAGTTAAACCCAGGCCGCCATACCTAATATTTTTGGGTTTTTAATTCCGTCTGTTTAGTGCACTTTGTATGAAGTTAACTGATACATCAAAATTCATGGCATTATTTTTGGTAGCACCCTTTTTAACTTTTACTGCCTAAAACTTTTGCATGGTGCCGTATAAAAAGCACATTTTGGAGAGTAAGATTTACACCACAAAATATGCCAACTTTGGATTGTATAAAAAGTAGTTCAATAAAATGTAATATGCAGTTAAGTGCAGTTAAGTAAAAAGTTCCCATCAAGTAAAGTGGAAGGACTTCAAATCTGCACATTGGCGTCATCAAAACTTACAGAAGCTGAGGAAAGGCTGAGGAATTGACTTCTTAGTACAGACTGTAACATATTTCAAAGGCACTATGCGGCACGTGGCTGTACTGACCGTTGCCCAGCTCCCAGGAGATGTTGTATTTCTTGCCAGCGCTGTACTTCAGGAGGCTCAGGGTGGACGAGGTGTTCCAGGAGTTGTCTGGGTTTCTGTGCAGCGCGTTGAGCCCCAGGATTAGATGCAGACCGGCGCAGTCGGCAAAGTTGTACAGTTTGTCTAAAGACCTGGCTGGGAAAAACCCACAAAGCAGTTGTAACTTTGATTCTTCTTACATCTGGCATCCTATGTCCATATGAACATGATTAAACATGTGGAACTGATTGATCCACTGATTCTCGTGTCCTCTCTTTCTGTGTGCTTGAGTAAAGCTCTAACACCATACCTGTGGTCCTCTCCGGACCACAGCTATGTATATTTGCGACCAGTTCTATTTCCTTGTCGTCCAATTAGAGAGAAGACGGGAAACTTCTGCATTTGATTTTACTAAGTACAATGTGATGGCATGCATACAGTCACATTATGCAATGTTATTTAACTTCTTCTAAACTCATCTTTAATCAAGACATACTTGACAAGACCTAAAGGTAAACAAAAGAACCTCTAGCATGAAGAGATTTGTGTTACAATTTAGTTCATGAATCTGCCAAATCCAATTCTGAATTAATAGTTTAATCTTTTGGTATCAGAAAATAGTAAGAAAAACCAGCTGCAATTTCCCAAAGCGATTACAGCTTTACAGCCTTCATCTGACCAACAGCCCACAACACAAAGGCACCGAGTTACATATGGCAATGTGCTTGAAAAAGGACTAAACAATTATCCAAACAGTTCCCTCTCAGGTTTTTTTTTTTGGCTCAACTAATCTTTTATTGACTCATTGTAGCTCTACAGCTGACCATCTTGCAGAGATGGATCCAATGCTAGGCAATGTGATTATGTGAACAATGGCAGTATTAGCATCTATTCTAATGTGTATTTATCCTTTAACAGTCCTTTGTGTAGTTTTTATAAGTCAGTGGTTCTCAACTGGTGGATCATGAGCCAAAAGTGAGTAGCAGGACCATTTTGAGAGGGGCGCAGATATGTGCATGAAAAAAAAGAAGTAGAAGCAGGAGAAGTAAAATGCACCTTTTATTTTGAAGTTTACACAATTTCTGATGCTGTGCTTTTTGAAGGACAAATATTTGCTATTAGTCGCTGTGTGCTGTTGGCTTTGTTATATCAATAACTGGCAAAAGTAATTTAGTCAAATCAGTAACGCTGACTTTTTATTGAATTCTTTTCATTTTATTGGGTTCTGAGACCTATTTGCTGTTCTTTTTTGGGGGGGGGTTATATTATGTTTTTAACAGTGCATGAAGGCATTGTGCTTTACTGCACTATTTTCTGTGTAAAAATTTAAATGGCTAAAAAAAATTTTTTTTTACTTTGGGTATTGATTTAATAAGGAAAGGAAAAATGTGTGTCTGCTGTAAGATCAGTTGAGAACCACTGTTATAAGTACCAGTGAGAATAACAACAACAACAAAAATCAACCAATCAGCTTAGAGGAGAGTTTGTCTCAGTCATGAGTTGGGTATCAGTGTGGTTGGCTTCAGCTTTAAATTAAACTGTAAAAATGATAAATCATTCTACATGTTCTCAGTGCTAAACAATTGTCACAAAAATCCAGCAGTAAAAAAACAAACCATAAAAACTGCCTATTCATTGAACAAACAAGGGATTTGTCACCAATTTAACCAAAGAATATAACATTTCTTCTTTAGAAAGTGTTATATGAACTGAGCTACACCTGGGATGTCTTCTACACTCTGTTGTCATTCACCAAGTGCTGAACTTTGTGTTTTTGCATGCGTGTCTTTTTAATCCACACGACAGCAGGGTTTCATCTTCAGCAACATTCATTGAGAACTTAGACAGACCGATTTTCCCATTATGGACTCCTGTGGCTCTTTTAAAGCACGATGCACAGGATTGTTCTGTTCTGCAGCCGACTGCTCGCTCTTGTTTGTGTCTGCTGTCTCCATCAGAACACACCGCTCTCCCTATACAGTAACGAATGAGGGCCTGCTACAGATGTTGGCATTCGTTGAGAGTCCTGAAAGTGTTTGTTTATATTTTAATGTGTGACTGCAGGCTGCTCCTGGATACCTCAGGCTCTTGTTTTGAAATCTAATCAGTTAGGAGTCACTCCATTAGCGTAAATATTACCCTGATCTCCGACCTCTTACTTCCTAGGGTTCAACAGGAACCAGATGACGAGTGTGCCGTTCCAGTTCCCGCTAGAATTTGCCCTCAACTCTGGATGTGGCACCAGGTGAGCTTGCCAAACGATTGATTCAGCCAATATGGAATAAAAACAAAAGCATGTGAGGTCATTCTTCTGGATACGTGTCAAGCTGCTGAAAGGTTCAAGGTTCTTCAATGCAACAGATGGATGCAACTGTCTGACTTTTTGACAAGAATACATCTGAATAATGAATAATGCTTAATGTTGTTTTTTTTGTTCAGCATTTACTCCCAGCCCATATTTCCAATAGCTCACTGGTCATGTATAATCCAAAGAGCAAATAGAGTGAACAGAAAGACTGCTGGTTGCACCTGGCATTCATCTGCTTTCCAGCAATGGCAGGACAAAGCCTGAAAAAAAAAAAAAAAACACTGGCAGTAACAATAGTTTTATTACACACAGCGCTCCACCTGGGTATAGGTCTCCTGAGTAAACTGTCTGTTGTCCATCTCATTAATAACCACCAATAATGTTATTATCATAACCGTTATTATCATAACTCCTTCCCTCTGTGGCTACATCAGAGCGGTGTCCGTTTGCAGAAGCAGAGTTTTGGGCAACGGGGCAGAGAAAGTAGCGCCAGATGTGGCTGTCAGGGAGAGTGATTCCAGGCCTTTCCTCACCTGGGATGGCGCCGAGCCTTGCAGCGAGATACACAGCGAGATACACAGCGAGCAGGCCTGTACACACATCATAAAGGCTTCATGAGCTGCATCAAGTTGCTAAAAAAAAAATACTTTTTGTCTGCTGGCAGGTCTGAGAGAAGTGCGCACGGTCAAATAAACGTCTGCATGTTTATGTCAGTTTGGTTTCCGAGCAATTTTACTACCGATTCTACTTAACCAACTTCAGACAAATTTCTTTCTTCCGCCTCTGCAAATTTGAAAGGGTAACGGGAAAGTTAGAAAATTCAATCCTATGCTGAGAGTTTAACATTTTGCACTCATTACCTTTACCTTTAAAAAATATTGTAGCTTGTTCGTTGGCATTAAAACATGGCCTTGAGTGCTTTCAGGTATCAAGTTGTACTGGAAATAACAATAATAATAAGAGCAGGCCATCATACGCTCGCTTCCAAAGAGTAAAGGGCCGATTCACCTGCCTGTTGATCACAGAGAGCACACATGAATGCGTTAGAGACATTAGAGAGCCCTGAAGCGTACAACTCTGCGATCTTGGCAAGACAGAATTATTACACTATTAATCTGTGTGGGAACATGCCCACTGTACATGTATGTGAGATGTTATGGCTCACCGTAACATCTGTGACACGGACCCCCCCCCCCCCCCCCCCCCCCCCCCCCCCCCCCCCCCCCCCCCCCCCCCCCCCCCCCCCCCCCCCCCCCCCCCCCCCCCAAGAAAAATGCAGCGGGAAAATGTTGCAAGACTCAATGAGACACGGAGACGTATTGAAAATTTAGAGCGGAATAGCAGAACTTACTTTTTTTGGACAGTCGCTCTCCCCAATGGGAACAATAGAAATGATCTACTGTTTCACAAATAGAGGAAGATAATCAATCAAGCCAACGTGAAATTTCCTTTAACGCGGTGGAAAAAAAACCCAAAAAAACAGTCACGCTCATCCTGGTAACACTGAAAAATGTCATTGTTGAGTGTGCTGTTTTTTTTTAAGCCAAGCAAATGCTTCAAAAACATTATTATGCAGTAATATGGCTTAAAATGGGTCTCAAAATTCTCACAAATAACACAATGAAAGCGCGTCTGGGAGACTTTAGTCGACCGTACTCGCTCAGCTACGAGCTTCTCTTTTATCTTACAAACAGTCCAACCAAAAACAAGCAGAACAAACCCAGAAAGCAATGTGCGCGCGTGTGCGTGTGCATCTGTTGGCGTGCCTTTGTGTGTTTGTGCGTAGCGGAAAGAGAGGGGTCTGGACATTGTCAAGCTGTCTATCTGATAGAAAAGCCAGTTCTGTGAAGCAGAGAGGCCGGCAGCATCAGTCAGCGCTATGCCTCATTTCTGCAGCTCTGCATATTCCCTCAAACACCGAGGTACACATACGTCTACGTACACGGGGACTGCACTCACACAAACACTGTTTGCTGTTTTACATACCACCCACATGAAGCAGACACCCATCTGAAGTTTCCAGTGAGGTCACAGTTTTCTCGGTTGCTGCACCTTCACTGGGTCACTGCTGGCTGAAAAGACAGGTGTATTTTTTTTTTTTTTTTTAATAGGTGACAGTTTCTGCCAGTGCAGCTTTAAATTGGGATTTATGTCACCTTTAAGCCTAAAGAATCATTCTCATTATATCAGACATCCTCACCG
The DNA here is from genome assembly GCF_029030835.1 of Brachyistius frenatus. NCBI lineage: Eukaryota > Metazoa > Chordata > Actinopteri > Embiotocidae > Brachyistius > Brachyistius frenatus. The sequence goes on from NW_027210612.1 coordinate 210,946, forward strand.
ACAAGGGAAGTGCATAGCGCCGTTAGTTATTATGACACAGACCCGCTTTGGAGAACTTTGGAAAGTCTTCAGCTTGAAAAACGGCTTCACTTTACGCAGTCATGAAAGACAAATTGAAAAGAGGAAGATACGCTGTAACAATGTGTAATGCTGTGTCATGAATATTTCAGTACTATAAAATTTTTTTTAAAAAGGCAGGAAGTTTAATAAACTGCACAAAGCATGTTACTAACCTCTAACATTGTACATGTTCACGTTTGATTTCAGAACGTAGGCAAAAAGTAAATGAAGTCAAAGATGTACAAAACTAAATTATTAATTTTAGAATTTAAAGCATCATCCTTGTCATGGATTTTTTTTTGTTTTTTACCTCGCCATAAACTTCTCGATAGTTTCTTCCGTGATCCACTCTGGCATGGATCCTGCCTGATGTGCACATTGCTTTGGACAAAATAGTCGGTCAAATGATTCAATTAATTGTTAAGATCTTTTTTCAAATGTTTCCATTTACAGCAGTAATAAATGTATTATATATAAAGGGATTTTTTAAAAAAAAAAATCAAATAGGAAATATCTTTGAATCTACATTCATACAGTATTTTAAATTGTCAATTGACATTTCATACAGTTCTTGATTTGTGAGAGGGCTTAAGGCCAATTCAAGGTTTCCATGTTTCCGTGCACTGATCGATGCAACTTTGAACTTCATACTACATATTGTTGCTTTACAACATGCGAGCCAGAGTTTCTTGCCTTCCCCTCCCGAGCATCGTGGGCATACATAGAACATGACTTCTGGAAAACCTGGACCTTCCCACTGTGTTTGGACGCTTTTGATGGAAAACATGAACAAATCAATGCACCTCCAAAAACTGGCAGTGACTACTTCAGTTACAAATGGACCATCGCCATTGTTCTCCAGGCTACATTTCATGCATATTTACTGCTTCACAATGGCAAAGGTTGTGAGAGTGATGGTACCATATTCAAAGAGAGTGGTTTAACCGCATGTGTCCTTGAGCTCCTTTAATGATGAATTACAAAGATGTGTATCGGTTAATCTCCTAATACAGCCTCTCCTCCAAATAAATATTCATTTTGTTTTCTTGGTGTGTGTGTGCAGTTTGTACACTTGCAGTGCTTAAAGTCTGTCCAATCACAAATTTTGGGTTTCACACAGTTCCTTTGCGTACTTTAGTCAGCTTAAACCTGCTCTTGAGGTTAAGCTGGGGGCACGAGTATAAAAATGAACTGCTATCCATTGAAACCGGCTTTGTATCATATTGTATGGGTCAGTGCACTGAGAGGAAAGTTAACACAGCCTGAAACGAGGCAGAGAAAGTAAACTACGGGTCCTCCCTCAAATTTAACTTTACATGATTTGTAAAAAAGAAAAAAAAAAAAACTATTGTTGTCTTGGATGAAAAAAAAAAAAAAAAAAAATCACATTTTTGAAATGCTGATATATTTCTACATTCTCCATCATTTACGCCTTAGGAGAGAAAATGGCGAGCACAGCAAAACATTTGTTTGTCTGTCTCTGGTTTCATTCACAACAGAAATATAAAGTCTCTCTGCCAGACACAGTTTACTGCAATGGCAAAAGTCAATTTGAATGTTTAGTCCCATCAAAGTCAAGTCTGCAGCACAAAGCACACATCCTTACCCACCCTCTCACGCGCGCGCACACACACACGCACGCACGCACACACACACACACACACACACACACACGTACACGCAAACGCACACAAAAAGACTTGAACTGCGTTCTGGCTTGCTTTAAAAGCCAAATCAAAACCGAATCCTCCAGAGACATGTGCAGACAGGGAAAGAGGGCTGTTTAGAGAAATTAATTGAGTCTTTTTTCCTGTTTATAGATACAATATGTTGTTCCATTTGTAAAGATACAAATGTTGCAATGCTCATGAACGTGATATGAAAAGATAAAATACACATTTTTGAGCCAATGAGCTTGAATTTCTTTATAACAATTTCACACTTTGTGGATTAACAGCACCGATAATAAGGCAAAGAGAAATGTGTGTGGAATTACATCATGCTCTTTACACTGTGTCCACATGTAAGGGATGCTTGTAATTTTCTCTGTCAGCTGTAACAACTCACATTACACTGGCTTGATGTGTGCAGTGAAACACACTACATTTGCATTATGAACTCGGCGGGGAGAGCACGGTGGAAATAGCTACTCGAGGACAGAACATCCATCAAATTGTTCTTAACATGAGGGGGACAATTGCTGATGACAGCATTTAAGGTTTTCCCAGATGGATGAAAAGTAATCTCCCATTTATACTAAACACATAGCACGTGCAGCGGCAGACAAGCAGCAAAACAGGTCATGAAAGATTTGGAAGCAAATGATCAAAATATCCCAAGTGATGTACATTCATCATCAGCGCCTCCATTGTGGCTTCAATCTATTTTCTCCACCAGCTCCACTGGTCTGTCTTACAACTCCCTGCCTTCTGTTTCTCATTGGGCTAGTTCCTCCACAAACCAGATCCTGTGAGGCTGCAGCGACTGAAACAAGGTCATCTCTGACATTTCCAATTCATAATTATTTCAACAGATAGTCAAAGGTTTGTGTACAGCCATCCATGCAGTTTGATCATTCATCCATATCGGTCAAAGCCAGACCAGGATACTGTTACGCTCGCAGCACCGAAAGCTATTAAATGCGGTGTTTTGCTATGTTCACACGGTGTGTCTGCGACTTATCCTGACGTTAACTTGACACTGTATGTTCGGGTTGTGCAGAGGGAGAAATGTGGTTCCAATATAGAGCGAGTCTGTGCTGCTCCACCAGCATGTTGCACAGAACCCAACGCCTCCATGTTTACACACACACACATCTCCACATGGACTCTTCTTTCATACAGGGTGGCTCCACTCCAGCAAAACCATTCAGGTCAAACCACTTTTGTATTTTGGAAGAATGCAAGATATGTGGTGGGCACCTGTTTTCAATTCTGCTAGTAGAGGGGGACCAATATATATATGTGTGTGTGTGTGTGTGTGTGTGTAAACCAGAGTGTGTGTGAGAGAGAGATTACCTCAATCTGTGAATTTGCTGTGACTAGACTTGCGTGTGGCCCCTTCTGTGTACCCTGTGTATGGAGATTCAGAGCAAGTCGACAGGGCTGGTGAGTAAGATGAGTGGTATGTTAACATACGCTGTTCATGATGTAAAGTACATCCACACTGTGCTGCTGCTCTGTGTGTTTGTGTGTGTGTGCGTGTGTGTGTGTGTGTATGTGCGTGCGTGTGTGTGTGTATGTGCGTGCGTGCGTGCGTGCGTGCGTGTGTGTGTGCGTGTGTGCTCCAGCCGATGCAGTTCGGTGCAGTAGACAACAAATCAAAGACAGAGAAGTGGACAAAATAACATCAACCGTCTTTCATTGGCTTTGGGCCGCGTAACTCAAACCACTTGTTGGGGGAACAGAGTGTGAGGGAAATGTGTACTGGGTGCGAGTGGTTTTCACATCTGTTTGGCAAAAGTCTCTGTCTATCGCTCCCTAATGGGGAAAAGCACGCTTCTTTTTTTTTTTTTAAATGCTAATGACCTCACTGTGTTTGGCTTGTAAAGAAAGAAGGTGCGCTTTTCCCAGGAGAGAAACATCCCCGTATCTCCTCTATTTGTTTACACCTTGGACCTACCAACAAAACGACAACCAGAGGAGGCAGCCGTTACCGTGAGTCGAAACTGTTAACGAACGACCGCTTTACTACCTACCCGACAGGCTGTTTGGTAACTCGTGAATTGAACAGAAGGTTAATCTTTGTCGAAGGCAAACAAATGCCTTAATTACGAGATGTTTTAGGTGGCAAGAAACACCTAAAGCTTTTTTTGGACTGATTCGGCAAAAAAAAAATCAAAAATAATGACGTGATTTTTATACTGTTCGAAAATCCTATTGTTGAAAAGAGGTAATAAAAAAAAAAAAAAGTCTTCTGCAAACATTTTGAAATGTTCCTTTAGTAGTCAGGCCTCTGAGTGGACACCTCAGTATACATGTATGATTGACAGCTGAGTTGGCGTCGGTGCCGAGAAAAACGTACGGACAGACAATAAGAACTACACCATCCTGCTCCTTCAGCAAGTCAAGGTCCAACACCCGGCATGTGTCCTGCTTTGTAAGCTGTGTAAGTGTTTCAGAAAAGTGCTATGTAAATACAGTTTATTTACATGTATTTATATTAGCTGTGAGGCTAATGTTCTGTGGCTCTGTGGCTCTTTTTGAGTCATGTCACCTGCTGCTGTTACTGTCACTGCACTCATGTAATGAATGAAGACAGTTTGGCCAGTCATATGCAAAGGATTTACCACGACACGTGAATGCAACTTAAAGGTCCAGAGGAACCAAAAAAATTCAAAACATTTTAAGAACTCGTTTTGGTTCCCGTCGTACTATATACTGTAAATCTAATCATGGTGGGTTGCTAATGGCTAAATGTGATATAAAGAGGCTTTAAAGTTCTTGAAAAGAAAAAGAAATTGCAGACTATAAAAAAATTAATTAAAAAAAACGGAAGGTTTGGACAGTATCTTTTAGCAGTTTTGCATTCACAGCATCTCTTTTTAAGACTGACAGTAAAATTGGATTTGTATGTCCGACATTGATGGCGTTGGTTGTTTTTTTTAAAGGCAGAGCAGTTATAGATAAGAACGTGAGCGCCATACCTGACATTTTAACTACCAGAGATTAGTCACACTGTCACCTCCAAAAAAGGTGGTTGTAAAGCGTCCACTTCTTATCTGGTTGGCCATCTCATCGCACACTTCTGCTGATGCTGTAATCGAGCACTGAAAACTCTGTAATTGCAGAGAAACAAGACTCCTCCGCACAGATAGGGTGAAATAAGAGGGAGACTGGCTCAGGGCCGCGCTGCCCCCGAACCATCAAAGAGTTTGGATTTAAAACAATTTCTGCAGCCCTTCGCACAAAAACACCTGCTTAAGCTGCAAACTCCGTGATTACTCGAGTTCCTGACAAATGTCTCTCTTATCACCTTGAAATTCATCACCTTCAAAAACCACAGGACCGGCAAACCAAGGGCAAACAAAACATTTGGGTGTATAGGACATCTGCTACTTTCCCAGTTTAGGATCTTTGATCCCAGGCCGTGTGATGAATGAGGGTTATGAAGACCAGATCCCGTGCAGGGCAGCAATGCAAACACACAGTACCCCAGTCTCCCTTTCACTGCTAGAATAATCACCATAATCACAGCAATCATCTTCCACTCTCAAACTATATCCACACACATTACTTATGATTTAGTTAAACTGGAGGCTCTGTCCTCATCTGAACACACAGAGCCAGATTAAACAGTTAAAGAATCACTGTCTTGCATGACAACAGTTTTAATTAGGTGTCTATAAGATGCTGGAAAAAGTTACTAAATGTTTTTCAGAAAGCCACTATGTACTCACACTGACTACAAAAACGTATGTTATTTTGCAAGTCAAGCATAATGACTCATAATAACCCTCATTAAATATAATTGAATGAATCATGAAATAACATCTTATAAACTTATGTCATATTTTCATAATTATCTTGGATAATACCTGTAAAAATAAGACCACATGTTTGCCAGTGAGTTTAAGCCAGAGAAATAATTTGTATACACAGAACCTTGGAATGTAAATAACCAGATCTTAATTTTTTCAAGTCTCTTAATGGATAACTCATTTTACGATCAAATTTTCCGATGCATCTACATGAACTTAATCACAGTTTAGAAAGGTTAAAGAAAAATGTAGGTGATGTTCATACTTTGATGTGACTGTCGTTGCGGTGACATAAGGAGGTGCTGCTTTAGAAATGGAGCTAATGTGAAAGAAAAGAAACAAATCATCACGGTTCCTCTCCAAAACGCTAGTCGGTCCCATTTGAGGTTCTGCAGCAACCAGAGATATGACAACCTGTGATTGATAATCCTGCCAGATGTTTATGGAGGAAGAAAACCGGAGTTGTTGTTGTTTTTGTTTTTTTTACAGCCATTCACCTTCACAAATAACTCCCAAATTCTCAGACCGTCTTCTCATCAGTCTTGTTCTCCTGCTGTGTTTCCTGATCTCGTCTCTTGAGCAACTAAAGCTGCATTGTGAGAATTCTAGACTCTAAGTTTTTTCCCCCCTCCATTTGTTCTTTCCATCAACACTTAGGCGCGTTAGCACAGGCTTGCATGCAAGTGAGATTTTGATTTGTTTTATTATTATGTTTTGGTCAATTAGTCCGTTTGATGTTTGGAAAAATGACACTGCTTTAACACATGCGGTTTCAACTGATGCAAAAACCATACTGTGCTAAAATGTTTGAAATCAATCACACAGGTTTTTTTTTTTCAGTTTTACAAATAAATACCATTTCATTTACACCCACTGTAGAAAACCTCCAAAAAATAACACTGATCTGTCAAATCATTACTGCAAGCTCATAAATCTGCATAAACACTTTTAGTATTTATTTGTTTCATTGATTTGATTTGCACCATTTAGACAGACCTTCAACCATGGGAAACAAATCCAAAGCCCCAAAAATGTATTCCTTAAAATGTCTCACCGATAATACCAATGTAGTGCAATTAGCCTTTTCAAACCTCCATCATAGATCAGGTAATCATTACGCAATAATCTAGTCTGAGAATGACAGACAGTGACTGAACTGCAGGAGGCAGAAACAACAGAGCTGTTATAAATGATACTTGCTTAAAAAAAAAAAAAAAAAAAAGCATGAACAGGTATGTATCTTCAACATCTCCACAAAATGTTTGTCACTCACAAAATATGAAGTGGAGATACTTTAATACAAACAAATTCTGTTTAAATTTGGATCGAGTGCTGAAAATGGAGCAAAAATAATTCCGATTATCTAAATATGCGATGAAATCAAAATCTGCAGATGGAAGGAAAACAAGGACATTTAGCAATTTGGAAAAAAAAAAAAGAAACAACAAAAACAGAAATACTGCAGGTATGTTCGTACAAGTCAGTTTAAACAGAATACTGTGTTGAGGAAGTGGTTTACATCTGGTGAGAGTACCATGTTTAGGTTACAGTTCAAAAATGTTTTATGTTGAGAGGCTTTAGAAGATGAAAAGGCAAAGTGTCCTGTTATATGTCCAATGTCTACTCTCAGCCACTGGAAACAGCTGTATTCCATTTGTTTAGAAGCAAAAACAAAACATCTCAAATCCGCTGATTATTCAAAAATATTTCTTGTGACGACGCTGTCCGTTTGCTTTTATCCTTTTTACATATAAGCGTGTGAACGTATCGGATTAGACGGCACTAACTGTAAGTCCAAAACCAAAACAAAAATGTACTTCTTTTGCCTTTTGATTCACTCTCCAACTCGACTTTACAAAACTGAACTAGTAAAATGCATTATACATATATAATAAGGACGATGAATGCCAATTAAAAACTTCTGCCAGTGGGGTGAAAATTGTAGCGAATGTGTGAAAAACGCAAGCGATGCCAGTTGTCCGACATTGTCGACAAATCACCTGCAGCATCACGCCAGTGCGGCGATACTCACGTTGGTGTGAACGTGCAGGAGTTCCATCAGCTCGGCTCGGCTCGGCTCGGTTCCCGTGTTTCTGGACGTACAGTAGAGGATTTTCGAAGGCAGCGGGCGTCAACAAGGAGGGACGCGGTAATGTGGAGCCGGGACATTCGTACTGCGAGTGGGGCACGCTGGCTCAATCAAACCCGGGGTTTCCTACTCTGCCAGGGGGAAGGACCAGGCCAAGCCAGAGGCAGCCAAACATCTGCTCCTGGTTAGAGGTGTCGGCTCCTGCCATTCACAGCAAAAGTTCTAAACCTCGGGGAAAGATTTCACTTGGCCTCTTCTTGCCTGGGCCACTGCAAGCCGTCCTGTACGCTCCCTAGGGGAATGCAGGTCTGAGGAAAATACCACCGAAAATTCAATTCCCCTTTTTTCGTTTCGTGCTGCACTCCTCTGGCCGAGGCAAATTTCATTACACACTTATGAACTCGTAAAATTCCTTCAATAACAGCGTGATGTCCTACAGACCAGGGTTCCTTCAAAATCAAAAACCCTTCGGAATGAAAAGGTTTTGAGGGCAACAATAACAAAGAAAATGCTTCAACATGAGACCGTGCCATGAGTCTTTATTTCTTTATAGCACATAAACAGCTGTAGATTACATTTTAAATATGCTTTAAATATGTTGCACCGCTCAAGTGATGAAAGGTCATAAAATAGTTTACATATTTGCTCTGTCATCTTGTAACCATCCGTCAGTCAGCATCTAATAAAATCTCCAAATAAAAGCCAGAGGCACCAATTACTGGATACTTAAGCCAATTAACAAAAACAGAATCAAAGAGAGACTTTGGCAAATGAGAAAGAAAACAATTTGGTCACACATCTAACATTAAGCTTCCATTACCCCTCTAATGAGCCAATAAACTTTTCGGAGGTGACTGATCTCAAGTTGTGGCCAAACCACTATCTGTTGTTGGTCTCAGTAAAAGTAGGATACCATCCTAACAGCCAAGGCTAAATTGGCTCCCATATGTGTCTGTTCCAAGCTTCTAACAAAGTCTTAAAGATTTACAAACAAACAAAAGTCCTGGCTCTTACAGAGATGCGGGTTCGGAATTACAAGACTTAAAAGTTTAAAGACTATCATGCTTCTCTCACTTTAGTTTACAGCATTTTTTTTTCAACGGAAAAGGAGCGTAAGCAGAGAGCCACACTGTACTCCATTCCTCCCCAAAACTGCTCTGTAAAACAGCACCTTCGACAATAACCAGAAATACATAAAATTCTGCGACGGAGTTGGGTACCTTGAAGGAGTTTGTATTTCAGCTGTTTCCTGGAACTCTGGATTAGGTTGTTTGGACACCGGAGTTGTTTGTTATTTGGCTATTTGTTTGACAAAGTCTGCAGTGAATCATTGTTTTGGAAGGTAGCTGGGCACCTGTAAGGTTGCTGTTTCTAGGAAACAGCATATCGGGTCCTCGCCAGGATGTTTAAGCAGATGCATTCGAGGTTTGACATTCAGACAACGCGTGCTGATGAAGTTTACAGATGAGAAGACTTCGGTCTGTGTATTGTTTGAGACACTTGGACTGCTTTTCTTGCCAGTCAGCTTTGCGCTTTCTCTACAGTTGTGCATAATGCTGCATATTCATGTAGTTAATTTGTGCATATGCATGTTCAACTTTGTTTCAGTTTAAAAAAAACTGCCAAGAGGTAATTGTCGCGCAGAATAATGCATGGCAATCACGACCTATTTGAAGCTAGAGGCACTCCATCCCAAGCAGAGTAACTGAAAGTAACACTGAACCAAAAAGGAGTTCTGAAACAAACTAAGCACCAACAAAGGGGCTGCTGTGTTTCGAGCAAGCAGCGACCAACGGTGACGTTAACGGTTTGCCAACGGTCGTTACGAAGCCTCCGGTTTGACCTTTCAGCCGTCGCCATCTTGCTCGCTCGGAGCGGTTTGAGGCCAGAACGCTCTACAGAAGGGTGGATCGATAAAGTCCGAGACCGCTGCTGATGCGCCGCGAATGGAGCGCAGCACCGTGACGTGCACGGAGGAGGAGAAAGGTAGAACCCTAATGAGTGAGTGGTACGAGTTTTTCTCGCATGAGCATCATCGATTCTGGAGCGCTCGCCCGGGCGCATCTGCAATTTCCTCGCGGACGTGGCCCGACGCCGCACGTCACATTTAGTGTCAAACTCTGAAAATCGGCAAGCCTTGCGGCAATGAAGCAACGAGCCCGGAGAGGTGTTTGGAGAGACGTTTGCCTTTCCAAGGCGCGGAACGTCACCGTCCTAAACCCCAAAAAAAAAAAAAAAAATTTAAAAAGGCGCATCAGCTTGAGGAACGCAACCAGGTGGCTTTTTTTTAAAAAAAAATTTAACATTTGTGTGGTTCTGCACTGCGAAGTTGACGGGCCGTCACCACCGAGCTCTACTGGGATGTTCCGGGGCGCTTGAAGGGAAACGTCCAGTGCAAATGACCTGAACTTTGGCGGGATGACGCTTCGGTTCTCACAGCACAATGAAAACTCATGGGTTGCTCGCCCAAAGACACAATCTTTTTGAGGCCTGATTCCTAATTAGCGACGGGATTTTTGTCAGAAGGAACGCCAGAAAACTAATAAGAAGGAGCTAAAAACACCATAATACCTTGTGGAAAAAATTGTATTTACTTTGTATTACATGAGAGAAGTTGAATGGGAGTCTATGGAGCCAAACTCGAGCGCCACTCAGTGGTATTGTACTTTATGGCACTTCCGCATCGGCCTCGTTTTTTTTTTTTTTTTCAGACCTGGGAAGCTACGTCCACTTTTATATACAGCCTATTGTCTGGATTCGTTGCCGCAACAACTCATTATTTCATTCTCGTAGTGAGGCATAAATTTTATTCTAGTGGAGGGAAAATGTTATTGTCCTTCAATTGAGTTTAAGCTTTGGCAAAGACTACACAAGTTACTGGGTCACTATGGAGGCCATGTTTTTTTTTTTTCCATCTGGGGTCCATTCTTCAACTCTTTATATGATTCTGTCTGAATTTACTGAATATATATTATCAAATGTTTTGAAATACACTAGTTACAGAACAGATAGATAAGGACATGAATGTCTCTTGGTAGGTCATTTGTTTCATGCTCACGAACATCATTTGACCATTTTTTTTTTCTAAATTTTTACTTGTTTTTAACAAGTAACAGACGGATGTTTTTAGAGCTCCTCAGAAACAATTTTACACACGGGATAATTAGGAAGTAGCTTCTTCACATATCCCTCTGAGGCCCATAGATGATCTCGTTTCATGTGAGGGTCAGAGGTCATGGACAGCCAGCAGCGATGCCTATAGAGCAGATAGAGCTTTAGTTTCTTTCTCAACCCTTCAACCAGGAAGGACATGTTTTCTCAATTATTGTGCTTTTTGCTGCTTTTCTCATAAAGAACAGTATGAGTGTTATTTAAAAAGAGATTTATAGACAAAACTGGATTGCCAATTTTATCTTTTCAAATATAAATACACCACAAACAATTAAAAGTATATTTGAAAATGTGTACTATTAATGTCACAGAACTAATAAGAAACACAGTTTGTTCTGTTTCCATCTGTTACATTCAGAGGTAACCAGAACTTAATGCGTTGTGAAAGGTTTTTGGAAACACCCTCTTTATTAAAAATGGTTTTGTCTAAGAGCTTCGAGGACGTTATTTATGCCGTTGGGGAGCCGAACACTTATGAAGCTACTGATTCCTGAACTCGTACAGGTTTGCTGAACCTCCAAAGTTCAGTTTTAAACCGCAGGTGTTGGCTGGTTCCGCAGATCTTAACTGCCCGAGCTGGCTGGGATAGTAAAACAACTGATTCAGGCAAAAGCTGAAAACACTCTTTGTTGGTCTCACATACGGAAAAAAACATTTTATTAATCTATAATTTGTATTCTTTTAATGCTGTTTTCACTCCGTCTTGTTTTTTTGTTTTTTTTCTGTGTGTCTGTTGCCGTTATTTCATTTCTCACTCTTTCCATTCCCCTTTTCCTTCCCTCTCTCTCCTTTCTTAATCTTACTTTTTTTTTTTACTCGCGCTCTTGTTTTCTCATTCTGAGAACAGAGAGCTGGGCTGTGAATCTGCAACCCAGCAGGACACCATGGAGTGATAGATGGCCTCTCACAAGGTCCAACACAATCCAACCAGCCATATGCTCAGTGAAAAAAAAAAAAAAAAAAAGAATTAAAGAAGATTCACAAGTGGCCAGAAGAGAAATATGCCAAACTCTTATGCAAGAAACATTTTCTGAGGTTTACAATAATATATTGGTGGGGTCTCTGACAGTAAGATTAATGTCCCCGGTGCTGGAGTATGAACACTGGCAGGCATCTACTCAATAGGGCAAATTCACACATCCAGGGAAATGATTTAAAAGGGATTAAAGAATGTGTCCAGAGGGAGACTAATTCAAACAAAATAGAAAACGTAAGTGAAGCTACCATGTTGGATGCAAACTAGATGAGGAACAAATTATAGTCGGGGAAAAAAGAGAAAAGATGTTCATGTTGATAACGTTTTACGAAAATATATGCGATGTTTAAGCCAAAAACTTTCTAAACTCCACTGATTCTTACTGATGATGACTGATCCGTTCTTGACAACACGACGTCTTCTCACTACAAGGGAAAGGAGGCGCGCACGCACACACACACTCACACTCTCACACACACACGCACACACACACACACAGACCCACACGCATGCAGAAATGCTGGAAACATTTGTGTGATGCTAATGAGCGTGTTAAATTCCAGTGTAAGTAGTTGAAAGGAGAAACATTAGCTTAACATTCTTAAAACACCAGGTCAAATCACCTCCCTAAACAGTGGTTACAGCCTCCGAGCCCCTTCAATAGCCCCTACTTCCACTACTAACCTCACACAATAAACACACATGGACAGCGCGCGCGCACACACACACACACACACACGCACACACAGAGCGCAATCTCATAAATAACGAATGACAGCCTAAGAGTCAAATTAAGGAAATAAAATGTGTCTTGCTGGTAATGAAGGAGGCATGTTTCCCCTCAGGATAACAACTTCATCTGGACTCTTGCAGAGCTGACACATACATGTACGACGTGTACGACGTGTACACGCACGCGCGCGCACACACACACACACTCACTCTGGAGGTACCAGCATTCCAGCTACAGGTCCATCACATTGGTACAAACTGGCTCTAAGCAGTCAAAAATACAGTGCCATGATTTGAAATTTGACACAAAACGTATGTTTTCAAGAGATCTGAGGAAAAATGTGGAGGTTGGATGTCATGCCAAACAATCATAGGGGAGGAAGGACTGCTTTCAAACATTTCCCATGCATCAGGCTATTAAAATGACATTCGTTTGCAGGTTGCTGGCACTTGTCTCGGAGCATATTGCAAACACATGGAACTACATGTTATGTCCATCCATGATTTAAACCCAAGGTATTCTTTCTATCAAGGAAAAACACAGTTCTGGATCTGTGCGGGCCATGTGGATAGAGTAAAGAAAAATCACATGCTTTATGGCAATGAAGGGTTTGTCACGCTGAGCTAATATCACTGCTGATAATTGTAAACCGAGGTGTCAGAATGAAAGAATAGCATATTACAAATTCAGGTTTTAACCCACATAAAATAGAAATTGCTATAATTGTAGGTGTGGTCACGTTCTGACAGAGCTACGTTGTCTGAAGTTACTACTTTGTGTGACACTGTAAAAGGCCTCTGTGAAACTGCAGTGGTTACAATGGTGCGCCACAGGGCTCAATTCTGGATCCAAACCTTTTTTCGCCGAGCGCCTGAACATGGCTAATCTAATCATACAATGTATTCAAACAATGGTTGTTATTAGAGATGAAGTTAAAATAAACGTAACTTTCAACACAACTGTGCTAAATAGATGCACATGGTGGCCAAAAGAATAAATGCAACTACAGCTTTAAAAACCACTAATATACTACACTATACTGTACACTAAAACTTTACTGCCGAGAAGTTTAAATGCACAGGTGGTTTTGAATGAAACACAAAAGAAAAGATCAGGGCCAAACCTTCACTGCAAGTAATTCTCCTGCTCTTTTCTCCCCATATTTCCTGTCTGTCTACAATGCATCTCAAATCAGGGAGAAATGCATAAAAAATGAATGAAAAAAAAATCTGGTTTGGTTTTGTTGAGTAGCTGCCGAGTGGGTCATTGTCAGACCGTCATTAGAGCTTTGGTGTTCCACAAAACCACCACATGCCAAGATTTCAATTTATTCATGCCAGCAGCATTGTCCTCGGTCTGGTTCTGATGCAGCAGCATCATCAGTGCGTTCATTGTTGGCATTGTTTTATCTAATACCACAAATAACACTTCAATCAAAATTTTTGAAATGTTTTCCCCACAAACTAAAATCAATTGTACCTTATAGTACTTTTTGTAGAACTCGAATCTGGTTTTAGAATTTTTAGATCATGTATTACTTACTCATAAATAAGGCTGTTGTTGCACTTAAACTATGTACAAAGTAGGGCAGTCACGATATCAGATTTTCACTACACGATGAATGTGGCAAAAACAATTCACGATAACAATGTGATCACTATATATTGATTGAACATTTTATCCAAAATATTTAAAAAATTGCAGCATTGGGAGGTTGTCACTGCAACGAACAATGAAACAGGTCCATGAAATAAGGCAGTGCATTTAAGTCCAGCTATTTTAATAACTTTATAAATGCTGCCTCTGTAGTTCTTTTTATTAGATGAATATTCAATTCTGGCCCAAATATGTCTGCAAGGGAAACCTCATCCTCTGTTTGAACTGAATCTGGACGGCTAGCGGAAGCTATAGCTACATACCACCTTTCCACATTGTGCAACTTATGGTTTTGAGTAAGAGCCTCTTTTATCTATCTTTGTTGGTCCTTCTAAAACTACGTTATATCAAAATAAGTTATTTCTACCCATCGTTGAGACCTATTTACTTTTGCAGGTTTAGTCTCAAAAGTTAAGACGGAAAAGGGCATGCTGGGAAATTCTGATCGGTTTGTAATATGTCACGTGTGAGGGGCATTTGGGACAAATTATGTTACGCTGCAGCTAACCAATACTTGGGGAAAAAAAAAAAAAAAGGGGGGTTTCAACTTTGTTGGAAACAACAGCACTCGTGGATGGAAAACTGCAATTCGAATATGTTTTGTACAGTTTGCTGGCAATTGCCTGCAAAGACGGGCTTCAGTGTTGTGAAACGTACCAAGACGGACTGAAGCAGCAACCTCAGTGTAAACACACTGACATGACTGCTATGCAGCAGCCCGCCCAGATAGATAGACAGGGGGTGAGATCATTGGACAAGCGAGTTAGCATTTCCCAGCATGCCTTCTTCCTTCTTAACTTTGGAGAGTAAAGCAAAATGTAAAGGGTACTGGGAAGGTGGCACATTTCCTTCCTTTGCACTGCTGAGACCCCAATGGATGGATCTAGCCTGATAAATCAATACGGTTGAAAAGACTACATATCCTTTCATTCTACCTAAATGACCGCTGGCAAAATACCAAGTATTCATTGATCACAAGCTGAACAGGTAAAACTTCATTCTTGTCAGTGTTACAGTGCACGGATTTTAGCCAATATTTGACCTCAGAGACAGTCTGCCAACTTAGAGGAGCTCCACTTTCCTTGGTACTTTAATGTCCATGAGAGAATATTGGCAGAAAAAAAAAAAAAAGCGACGGATGAAATTCTGTCTTCATTCTTTGTTCATATATGACTAAAGACTCTCAGCATTTCTCCTCCTCTTTCTGTTTCTCGTATTCCTTTTTCTCTCCACAAGTTAATAATTTCAGTTGAAATGTGAAAATGTGGGTCAACTATACTGTACATGCATCTCAAGTGCAAATAACAGCAAATTTAATAAAACACTGTCTTAATTCCTGCCAAATTGTTCAGTTAAATTATTTCTTTGCATTTTAAAAGTGCCTATATTGGGAAAAAAAAAAAGTCAAAAGATGTCATTATAAATTTGTCTGATGAGAGATTAACTTTAAATTCATTACTATATTATTATTATATCTGTTTTATGAGACAAGAATATTACT
Source organism: Brachyistius frenatus (assembly GCF_029030835.1). NCBI lineage: Eukaryota > Metazoa > Chordata > Actinopteri > Embiotocidae > Brachyistius > Brachyistius frenatus. The sequence goes on from NW_027210612.1 coordinate 226,611, forward strand.
TTTTAACTGTCAACAAGTGAGAGACAAAAAAAAAAAATCGGTGTTGAATATCTCACATTTTGGACCGCTGCTTGATATCACTCATGTATTTGATGATGTTTTAAAGCCTAATGTATTTGTATAAAAACATTGCGGTTTGGACTTGAACTTGCCTCAGTTGTTGGCAGGACGGCACAACAGGGTTCCAGCTTCTCTTCTTCTAATAGTATAACGGTCGAGCAATCCATAACATGGACAAGAATACGCACCACCATTAAAAGGAATAGTTTGAATAGTTTGTAAAGACGGTCTTTGTACAAAATCTAAGTGTCTATGCACTTGATAGGTGCAAACATTTTTGAAATTAGTGCTACATGACCAAACAAAACTGGCTTTAGTCTTCATTTTGGCTCAAAATGCAGAAGGCCTACAAACCCCAGAATGCACTGCGCCCGTTGCGTTGTCTTGCAGCCGCCCCTACGTCGTTTCTATTGGATAAGCTTGAACGGAGGTCTAAGCCGGGGTGTTAGCAAGTGAGCAGCCGCCCGTTTGTTTACAAAACGTTTTGGTCGCAGTGGTTTTCGACTTGCATTGTTCCCGGGTCCCGAGCGCTGTAAACAAATACAAATAACAATAAACTTTTCTCATTGTCCTCCTCTAAACGGCAGACTTCCTCCTACATGGGAGCGAGGAGCGAGCCTATCTTGCCCTCCTAAGCAGGCCACAAGCGAGACAGGTGTGTTTACATGTGTTGTAAAAGCTCAGCAAAAGTCAAAATTATATTTTTCGAGGCCGAATGAGTTTTGTTGGCTCTTGGTTACTGCTTTTTCTGTATAAATATAATTTACCATAATTGTAATGTAGCCCAAAATTATGAGCCATTTCATAAATGCGTCTACAGATTTTAACATTCTTACTCAGAAAAAAATGTGTCCTTCCTCTTCCTCCCACAGGAGAGCCACATTTTACACGAGTTTATTGTGATTTTCAATCCACAGAGTTCATCTGAAGCATCGAGAGACGACCGAAGCCAAACAATACAAGACACTGTCAGGATGATAGTAGTCATATAGGTGCAGAATGAATCAAAGGCAGAAATATCTGTCTGCGAAAAGAATCTATTTTAAGAGGGTCAAACTTCATATTCTCTGCTAAAACCAGCAAATTCAAACTTTTATTCACAAAATGTCTGAAAAGATATTTCCGAGTGAACTTTTATTTCACATTCAAATGATTGTGTGAGATGAATAATATGATCTCTCACCTTATTAAAATTTAAACAATGTCTAAGAATACTTCAAAGTTGTGGCTCATCTAGTGCATCTGCTGTTTCTGTGAGTCCCTGGTGCAGTCCGTCAGCGATGGAAACTTCACTCTGATGGTCTGCACTACCCTGGCTGGCAAAACAAGACGATCGTCCTTCCCCAGTCTCTCACTGAAGAAATCCAAGAAACAGCAACGGGCTGTCAGGAGATGTTGTCTGCAAGAAAAAAAAAAAACTTAGCAAGTCAAGCTTATTCACAGCTCACAGAAAATGTGATAAAAAGTACTTCAGAGTAACGTACATAATGTAAAGAACAAACATTTGATGACTACAGGGTATCTAGCAGCAAAATCAAAGTCTTTCTATTTAACGTTCAATCAAACAATCCCTGCTAAACTATAAAAAAAATTATAGTGACTATCATGTCACATTTTGTAGGCTACACTATCACTATCTTTCATTATGCATTGAAATAATTTATGAGAGAAATGCACTTCTAGAGATTGCACAACGCTAACACAACACCCTTTTTGCTTTTTAAAACCAGGTTTACACTATGTTCTAACATCACATCCCTTTTCCCGATGAGTGGCTGCGTCTGCTGAAGTGTAAACTTCCACAGCTCCTACATGCAGCCGGTCCGAGCTGCTAACGTCAGGCTGCTCCGATAGCCCCGCCGGATAACACGGTGGGACCGTGTATACACGGAAATATAATCTATAACATACCTCATGTAAACTATTACTTCACACTGTAACGTTGTGGTTTATAAGCCGGTCTGAGCTGCTAACGTCAGGCTAAACTACTTGAACACCGCCGGGTAACACGGTGGGACCGTGTATACAGTAACATAATCTATAACATACCTCATGTAGCCTACATCATTTCACCCTGTAACGCCGTGGTGACAAAAAGCCGGGTCACCTGCTGACGTCAGGCCGAACCAGGTAACGCGAACGATAATCTTGAACGTACCTCTTTAAACGTGCAGTGTATGTTATTACACTGTAATGTTGATAATAATGTTGCACTTACTGTGTGCTCAGACGTCCGTTTCGCCCCTTTTCATTGCACGGCGCTCGGCCTTCACGCTCGGCTGTGGCGGCCACGTCCTCCTCCGCACGCCGGAACTCCTCCGAAATTGAATTTAGCTCCTATAAGTAGCCCTGAATGTCTGAATCCAGCAATACACTGTTAAAAGGCTTGTCGCGCATATTAACGCTACTTTCTGCCGTAGTCCTCCGGTTTGCGTACGCGAGTAGGCAGCACGGCGGACGGGCCGTTTTTGAGTTTGGAGCGGTGAGGACAGAACCCGCCTCTCCTCGGCATTGACAAGCTGCAGAAACCCAGAAAATAAACAGTCTGTAGTTTCTAACGCAGCTCCAGAAGTCCGCCAGACGTCCTTTGGCGGACTTTTACCGGTGGTCGTGCAGGGAGCGCTCGCAGCCAGGGAAATTACATATGTATCATAGAGTACTTCTGGGGATTTTGTACTGATATAAATCGGATTGAAAATATTGGAACTACTCTTTTAATGATGTTCGTTTTACTCCTGGTCTGTCCAAGATCCACAATGGACGCTCATATCCAATAATATCATTATAGGTATCAACAAATCAAAGCAGATTAAATTCATTCTCCTGCCGACACGGCAACTGGCTGCACTGTAGTGTTACAGTGTGAAACTTGGCAGGAGAAATTCTAATAAATCTGTATTCTGCCATGAGTTGGAGAGGGACCGAGTGCTGAAGCAGCTGCAAGACCGAAAACTCAATCCATCACAACTTAGGTCTTATGTGTGCCTATTCACTGAGGGAATTCTAAACAAAAAGATAAGGCACACATTCAAGAAACACTTCTAAGCCTTACAAAAGAGGTTTAAACATACGATTAACAAGAGTGGATAAAAGGCAGAGTGGAGTCATATAGCAGAACTAATCAAAAGGTTGGAGCATGATGCAGAAAATATGTTTTGATTTTTCAAATGAGTAAAAACAGAAAGTTATAACTAGAGGCGCTGTGACTTCAGACAGCTGTGCCGGTTCGTTTTGATGTTAAATATGTTCAGGCCGTTCGCAGATGTTCGGTAAATTCCCAGTTCTGTGCTTGCTCTAATGTTTGTCTTTCCTCACTTTAAACTTCCTGTATGTACTGTTTAACAAGTCATTATATGCTTATTGTCAGGCATATGAATTTCATTCACTCCTCTACACCAATGTATTATAGAGCAAAGTTTGCGCACCGAAATTCTGATGCGTTGTAATTATCTAATTGTGCAATCGTAATTGTAAAATACTGATGTGTGGTCTTGCGTCAAATGCGTTTACAAACGCAGCCTAATGTCGGTTTCACAAGGTAGACTGTAAATTGAAGTGGAGCCCAAAAAAGCATATTTATTTTATCCTACAAAGTAGCTCACTATGATGCTACACCTGAATAGGAAGTTACAAAATTCATTTGGAATTGCCACTTTAATATTTCTAGGCACGTTTGGTAAGATTTTTTTTTTAATTTTTTATCCCAACTCCATGTAGGAGCCGTTCCGATATGCAGAAATTAGAATTTTCCTCCGTCTTCCTGTATGCAGAAACTTAAGAACATAAACACTGGATAGCTCGATCGGTGACAAAAGCCATTCTTCCATTCTGCATGAGAAACACATGGTAACCAACGGATGGTTGGGTGAGGGAAGGACAGCGGACATGGCTGGCTCTGTTGCACATTTGTTGCAAAAGAATGGTTGCATTAGAGTTCTTTCACACTTCTTATGTCTTCTCTGCAGCGCCGCTCTTTTCATGTTTCCTTTCCAGTGGAGCCCTGCAGCTTCTGTCTCTGACTGCTGCACCTCTGTCAGTTCAAAGCGAGGGGCTCAGGTATTAGTGTCCGATGTGCTCTCAGCAATGTTTACTTAAACCTAACAACTGATTAGACACTGTAAACATTCGTGTCACTTGATACTGTGCGCGTGAGATCAGACTAAGAAAGAGAGAAAGAGGAGAGGCTGAATCATGAGGTCTAGCTGCAAACTATCTGGCAGATCACGGAGCCGACTTGTACAACTAAACAACAACCCAAATGTAGGATCTTGTGTTGCTGTAAAAGCTTTGTTTCGCTACGAAAACTGCAGACACTTTGGAACACGCAGCCGCGCGGGGTATGCTGTGCTCTGGTTTAAAATGTAGGAGTATCCCCTGATTTAAAGTTCTGCTTCATTTACGCTGACAATAATATTTCCATCGGTGTGTAGGACAGTCCGTTAAAATTGGCGGGACGAAAGAAAATGCTTCACCCTCTGCAGTGATCTTTCATTCCCCTCTGGCACTCCCTTTAACCATCTGACCCTGTATTCATTCTCCACTCAGCAATTGTTGGCCTTTGCGAGGTTTACGACACGAGCAGAAATATCAGGACGACCCACGACAACCAGCTTTCTTGAAGTTCTGACTGTTGCTGGACCTTCGTATTTGCTTTACAGGATTTATTGCATTTTCACTTTTAAAAATGTGCTCTCCGTGAACCTGGCTCCGTCTACTGACAAAATTCTGCTTATCTGGCATCCAGGTTACATCAGCTCCTGCCTAAAAATACATCCTACTTAACCCCCTGTATCTCATCCCCGCCTCCCTCCTCCTCCAATGATGTCCAGAAACTGTCTGCGCGCTCCTCCGAGAAATTAACCCACGAGTGGTTTATGCAAACAGCTTTCAACGACCCGCAGCTACGTAAGCACAGCGAACTCGAATAGTTGTGTAAATAACAACAATCTGGTGTCCCGCAGAAGTGATGTCTAAATAATGTGAGTTGATAGGAAGCAGACTGGGGTGCACGGTACGGTGCGACGGCGAACCGCTGTTAGCTTCGCATTTTCAAAGACGAGTCGGGACAGTTTTCTTAAACAGCATTTGCTGTTGCCATGATGACAAACATTTAAGGAAGTAGTAACCTTAAATGCCGACCACGGTTTAATTCACCATGGCTTTCATCTTTTGCCATTATCCTTCCATAAAACCTAACCATGTCGTTTTTGTGCCAAAAAGTAACCAGGAAACACTCGTATTTAAGTGTAAGAAACATAAAATAACCGCCCCAGCAGCAACATTACGTCAGGGGTCCAGGATGAAATTCAACTTCTCGTTAAAGATTCCCAATAAAGTCTTGCAAATGTCGGGCGCGTATCACATAATCTGGCCCTTTGCTAGTATTTATAATCGTAATGGATGGTCTTCACGAATACAGCACCTTTTTACCTTGGCGCTCGTTTCCCAATTGTCGCCTCCCATTCACTCGCGCATAAATGGTGACAGAGCTGCCATCAGGAGTAACTTGGGGTTCAGTGTGTTGTCTGAGACATTTGGACAGGAAGAACCGGAGATTGAACTGAACCTTACAATGAGTTACTACCATCTGAGCCACCAGCCGTCCCTCAGTATAAGGTATTACTTAGTTTATCCTCATATATGAGGTTTAAATGGTCGCTTACATCGGGTTCCCGCTCCAAGACAAAAGGCAAATTCTCTAGCTGTTCCCTGACGTTGACCGATTAAAAAGATGGAATTCCACGGCCTGTAAGAAACAAGAGAAATAAAAAAGGCTGCCGTAGTGCTGAGCAGACAAGAAACAGGCATATGCGCCTCGTATTGCGCCGATGCTGAAAGAAATTAAATGCATATCTGAATACTGGTTGCAGAGGCAACGAATTTAAGCTATATTTTAAATTTCTGTCAGTGACCACTAATGCTACCAAACATACCCATTGACAATATCTAGCTATACGGCAACTAACATTTAACCACGCATGCTGTAAGTATTACTTTTTCCTTCATCACCATCTGTGAAGGAACGGATGATGTACGCCTGTTTCATATCAACGTTCATCTATCATATAACACTGTGTAAGCACGATGATGCTGTTAGTGGAGCCATTTACAGCTATATACATAAACCGACTGCGTGTTTTGCTCCACCCGATTAAATGACGTTTAATGTTTAATTTATCAGCAATGTTTCCCATCTCTCAATCAAATCAAGGAAAACATCGAAACAAAAATCATTGATATTAAACAAAGGAAATAGCAAAACAAGTTTCCTACTCACTGTCTCACGAGCAGCCGGAGACCGTATATAACTGATAACATCCTAATGTTTGACTCTGGCTTCTCCAGTTTCTCCGTATTAGGAAGATTTTCTTCTTGCCCGTGTTTGCAAATATCGATCGGTCGGCCGTAGGACTGCAAGAACAACACAGTCACAGGTTGAACGGATTGACTGCCTCTCTTTCTCTGACGTGTCAAATAAACGTAAGACGTTCAAAAGAAGTCACAATATACAAAGCTAAACTAACAGTAAACATAAAAGAGAAAATGAGTTAGGGGTGAAGGAACTGGTGGCGGTAGAGGAACGGCATGAGGAAGAACGAGAGGAAGAAAAATTGGGGAGACGATCCCCGACGGAGGGATGTAACCCTGCAGAGACACAGGAGATGACGTCGGCCATGACTTTGTCTGAGGTCGGGGTAATTCCTCAACTTCATTCCCAGGCTGAATGTGTGCTCAGAGTGGCCCCGTTACTGATAGCTCTAACAAGCCTGGGTCAAAGGTCAGGCAGTGGTGAGTGAAAAAGGATGGCGCGAGGCTGTTAAAGGTCCTTTAAACACCACCTGTCTTCACACACGCACACGCACGCGCACACACACACACACAATCTTGACTAATTGTTACCAGACCATATTTAAACACATCCTTAGTGCCTCTGTTTACACAACATGCTTGGAGTTCGACTCAGCATAATAATGAGTCCATAACTCAAACAACTTCACACTTTCAGTGTTTTTTCTGGTGACTTACTATATTTACCCACTAAAATGGTCAATATACAGTGTGTTAAATACCACAAGAGACATTTTGTACCATTAAAAAAAGAAAAGAAAACAGCAGCTCCAACTTCACAAACAATCTTTGAAAATATCCTCCAGAACTTCAAACAACATTTCCCAGGAGCAGACGCGTAGCTTCTGTCTGTTCTTGGAGGAATGAGAATTTTTGTGAGAGCACCTGCCAGTAAATCTTCTACGGGTAAATAAAGTTCTTTCATTTGGCTTTGTTCCTCCCTCTGCACCTGCCCAAAGCATGGCATCGCTCTCTTTGTCTAAATCCTACTTCTACAACCATCACGCTAGGAGTTCAAATTTAAAGAGACCAAGTTTTCCGCGGGGTCTTAATCACTCAGGGAAAGGATGCAAAAAGTGTCAAACATGTGAAAATAATATTTAACATGACTCATTCATACCATAAATTTTACAACATTAATATATATTTTTTTAAATTTTATTTCATCTTATTCCCACTTGTAAAACCAATTTTAATATTTACTTTTACATTTTAGGACTTCAAGGTAATTACAGTCTGCACAAAATTCAAATAAGCTTGAAAGAACCGTGCATATTCAATCATCACCATGTTTATATTTACATAACTATCACACAGACGACTGGATGCCTCTGTTGGTCTCCATGCTGCAGCTCAGCGAAGTGGGCAAGTGGCAACATCCGCTTTGTGACAGGAAGCAGGAGGGTTTATGGGAAATGTGGTTTTCTGAATTTTGTTTTCCACTTCCGCTTCGCCATTATTATTGCAACACCGCATGAAACTGACACACACACACGCGCGCACACACACGCGCGCGCACACACGCGCGCACACACACACACACTCTCTCTCTCTCTCTCTCTCTCACACACACACACACGCACACACATATTCACTCTCTCTCTCTCTCTCTCTCACACACACACACACACACACACACACACACACACACACACGCGCACACACACGCTGGAAAACAAAAAGAGGAACATCTTCACCTCCTCAACTGACCCCTGCGTGGTTTTTCAGGCTGCCGTGATTTGAGTAGTTCAGTTAATAAAGAAGTTGTGGCAGCTATCGTAATACTATCTTTTGCTTGTCTCGAAGGTCGCATGGTGATATCACTTCCTGAACGCACATCACTGTTCCTGTTGAATAAAATCAGTTACGCACGTGTCCACCTCACCGGCCATCACATCCACCCTGCTAATACTTTTTTGCGTCTCTGACCTTTCATTAACGTAAACGCCAAGTGAGACTAACAGAAAAAACACAATCACACAACCGCTATCAGCATGTTAAATCAAAGATTAGACTGATATAAAGTACAGAGTCTAATATCGATGTCTGCAGACGGTCTGGGCTCTGTTTAATATCCTGAAGTTCCTGTGGTAACAAAAACACTGAAAGTGCCGAAGGGCCTTTAAGCACAGCTTTAACACTACAGCATCAATAATAGGTTGCTGCATTACATGACTCCTGGCCTGAACTTGTGAACTGACCCCTCATACGAGCAGGTTCCAAATTCTCCGTCTATGTATTTGCCTACTTTGATAAATGCCACAAGGCAATGTTTTGACTGTGGCACTTGAGACTGTTTGAAAATACGCAGCTGATGTATGTTGTTCATATCTGCCTCTATCACTCATACTGCAACATACAGACAGGGTCACTTTGTTCCAGGGAAGCGGAACCTTTTCAATACATGGAAAATGCACTGCAGACCCACTCACGCGAAGCCACTGGTTGTGTGTATAATGATCACAAATATCATTGATGCATTCAACTGGGTTCACTGGAGAATTATTTTGGTTTATCGATGTCTTTTCAAAACGCATGGACAAACATTTCATAAGTCCCTGGATCGACAGTGGACACGAGGTCGTGTTTATGATCGTATCTTCATTTTTAAACCGTTGTAAGACTTTGTAACAGTGGAGATTTGGCTCCAAAGTAATTGTAAATCAATGCACTCTCTGTGACTGAGTTTTAAGTCAGTTCCCATGTCCAAAATTACTTTTCCACAAACTCTTTGGCTTTCAAGACTCACTTTCTGGGTGATTCTCTGTTTTTGGAATAAAAATCCCATCTCCCCAAAAACGACTCCCCACCCACTAACACGTCAAGATGCTGAGGGGGATAAGAAGTGTGTTTCTTTTTAATAAGGCAAAAAAAAAAAAAAAAGAGAGACTTAGAAGACCCTTTTATATATTATTCTATGGATGTTGCTCTAGCTTGTATTGATAAGCGTTTTATTATTTATTGCAAAATCCGGGCTTCAGACTAACTTTTTACGGTGGTTGCACCAATGCGTACCCAATATTTTCATTCGGGCGCACCCAAAATTTCTCACGTTAAAGTTTTAGCATTACATTTCTTGTCAGTTGTCAGACACGTTGGTGATTATTGTCGATTTAAACAGCGTCCTGCTTCACACACCCAACACAGCTCCAAGGGAATAAATTGCAACTCATTAATGTCACTATAATCAGCACAATGTATCCACACAAAATTCAGGGACTGTGCTTTGCTCAAAGGACAGCATATTTTCATCAGCCACATTCACCATTTATACTGCTCATCCAGCAAAACGAATGCTGGTATTAGCATGTTTTTGAGTCAATCCTATAAACCATTGAGATTTTTTTTAGTGCAACCAGAAGATTCTACTCGTAAAAGGCTGTCGTTTACAGATTAGCGACAGACTTTTTCTATTTAAATGTCGAATCACCACTTTGTCGTTGTGGTCTATTGAGTGGGTAAACTATTAATTTAGCATGCGACGCACGCTATAAATTAATGGCATGAGGAGACCGGCGATTGAGTGAACTCCTCTGCCGCGAGTTTACCAGTCACCAGTTAGCCATTGGCCTGCACAATGCGGCTAGAACTAGTGGTGCCTTAAACTGTCAAGAGCTCTTTGCTCTTTAGCCCAACAGAGGAGGCGCAAGTGTGTTTACACCGTCTTGCGTTCTCGCAGGCAGCCCAACTGCCGACTGCTGCAAGTCAAACACGTACAGAGTCCCTACCAGCTCCCTCTTTCTGTGTCATTATCCGCACCGTTAACAGTGAGTGGTTTCAAATGGACTTATGACACCAAACTGCCCCCAAAACTCAGAACTGTGTCGTGATTCACTACAGTGAAATAATGTTGCTTTCAGGTAAGGTTGGAAAATATGTATATGGTATTTGTTCAAAGACAATTGTCTGCACACCAAAGACCTGCTAAATTTCAGGTGCACTGCTGCGACCACTAAAAATGTAAAGGGTCACCAATCCCGTAGATACACCTTTTTGTTCTTTCATATGGCTTAAGTTTTGGAGGTCCATAGTGTTTATCTTTTAGCTACCTCAAACAAGCATCCTCATTTTTATTTGGAATTCAGAGCGCCGTAAAAGATGATAAAGAGTATTAACTTTATCGTTTCTGACACGCTCTGACACACACTGCCAAGCCCAGGTTCGTGGATAATTCCAAACGCTGCAGTAATTTCAACAGACAAATGACTCATTTATTCTCTTCTCCTGCAGTTCCTCATTTCCATCCCAGTCAGTCACAGTCAACAGATATGAAATGCAGCCCACCCAAAGTCAAGACTCCAGAGTTCCTTCTGCGGTCAGGTTGAGTTAACTGTAACCAGTGAAAATGTCAGTGCTCTGTTTACTAGCCTCTGCTGCTGCACCCTTCTATCCATCCCCACATTCCTCCTTTACAAATTACATTTGTCATTCTGAAAGCTGATGGTTTACACTGGCATGCTTTGAACCGTATGCGTGTGCACATACGCTTGTGCATGACCCACAAATTCCAGACAGTATGTCAAAAATAGGGTGCCAAAAATGACCTATTGTGCGTGTGCGTGTGTGTGTGTGTGTGTGTGTGTGTGTGTGTGTGTGTGTGATCTCCTACCTGTTATTGTAATGTTGCTGTAGATGTTGGACAGCTGCTCCTTCAGCAGGACGAGCTGCGTCGAGGCAGCCTTCTCCCTCTGCAGCTCCAGCATGATGTCGGGGTGGTTGGCCAGTTTGCAGCCATTCTGTTTGTCCAGTGCAATGTCGCTGCGCACGATGTCTGCGAGACAGCACAATGGGGGGAAAAAAATTGATGCGAAGTTCATATTTTTGTCTTTGATTGAACAATATCACACTATCCTGTAATGTCATACCGATGTTGCCATTTTCACCGAAACCTATCGTGAATCTCAAGTTTTGTTTTAAAATGGTTATTTTCAAATAAAGCCTAAATGTCATGATGAAACCTGAGTAGTTGTGTGTGTGTGTGTGTGTGTGTGTGTGTGTGTGTGTGTGTGTGTGTGTGTGTGTGTGTGTGTTAACACTTGACTATTCAAAAAAAAATTTTTTATATAAATATGTATGCCATCAAAAATAACACAAATGTGTGTCATAAACTCCATGTTTCAAAAACATCCTTAAATTTCCTCAAGTGTAAACAGAGTTGGCATGACAGCCACAAAGATTATATCAATTAATTCATTAGTAGAATAAGAATAAATTAATTGGCTTTTTTTTGGGGGGGGGGGGAATAATTGATTAATTGTTTTGGGTCTATTTTTTATGAAAAATGCTCAAATTCTTCTTCATGATAATATATTGAATAATGATGGGCTGTATCCTTGTTGGCTGGGATTAAAAAAAAAAAAAAAAAAAAAAAAAAAAAACACTTTAGCCTGTATCTTTGGCTGTAAGAAACACTAGTGCACATTTTTGACCATTTTCTGACCTTTTAAAAATCAAACAGTTTATTGATTAATCGAGAAAATAATTGACAGATGAATTGATAATGAAGATAATCTTTAGTCGCAGCCCAAATTGGTATTTTATAACTATATTAGCCACATTTAGCTCAAACTAATGCAGTCAAGAGCTCTAATACTTCCTATAGGTTATTTATGGAGGTCCTAATGCTCAATTAAGGGTGAAACGGTTTAAATAATCTCGATTTACGGTAATTTCGCACTTTGAGGCGTAGTTAAATTGTGTTGTATTGAGCGATGTTTCCAATATTTTACAAGAATATAGTTTGGGCAAATGACATAATTAGAAGCACCACCCCAAAAATAGTATTTGTTTTTAATCAAAAAGTGAACATTTAAATAGTTAATGAAGGTAGGCTGGAGTTAAATGTCAAACCAACCCTGGCTAGCAATTGTTTAAGCGGCGTAGGAAGGCGAAGAACAATAAATGAGTCCCAACACGTTTTGGGTTTTCATAATGTACTAACTCATAACTCTTGCGCATCTTCTCACATTCGTTTTAACAAAATGTCCCTGCCGCCTGACAATTTACCGCATTTTACAAAGACATTGGCGCAGTGTAAAAATAAATAAACAACCCTAACCTTTAGAGGACTTAACTCAAATCCACTGACTTTTCAGAGGCTTGAAAACAGACCCGAGGAACAGACGCCTCCGCAGAAACGTCCGTGGGAAAAAAAAAAAAATACAACAGAAGGGAGAGGAAGAGGCCAAATGTCGTGTGTAAATCACCGTCCTCGTAGTTCTTCAGGTAGTAGTCTGGTCCTGGTCCTCTGAACTTCGCGAGGTTCTTCTGGTTGTTGAACTGCAGGAAGTCGGTTCTCTTTCCGCCGAAACGCAGAAAGGCGGGCGACAGGCCGCGCGCTAGGGTCACGAGCCGCTTGGAGCTGCACGCGCGCGGGACAGAAGGAGAAATAGGTAGGAATACAATTAGCAGAGTCAAACGTTTGCGTCACTAAACTGGCACCTGTGTCTGGAGCTTCATTTAATACTTAAGAGACATATTTGGGAGAAAAATCCTCCTTCTCTTTGCAGATTTCGGTCAGTTTACTATATTTCAGACTTTTACAATCCAAATACCTATTAAAAAGACAGCACAAAAAAACAACAAAAAAAGATCAAAAGTAATTTATTGTCCTTTCTGTGCATGTTAATTCGGTGGAAGCCAATCACGAAACTTCTGTTTTCTATTTTTCTATTACAATCTGCAGGCCGAAGAGACAGATTTTAACATCATGTGCCATCCGGTGGGAAAAGAATCAGATAGCAGCAGGATAGTGAAGTTACTGGGAATCAAGGATTAAATACACATGTTAAGAGGATGAACAGTTTTACTCTCTACTTTTTTTTTTAATTCGAAAGAGTTACCGATATAGCTCATTTAAAAGGATAAACGATTTTGCAACTGATGTGTTGTAACTGCTTTTATTTTCAGCCGTCACGACTACTAAAAACAAAGAAGCCTTTGTTTATTATTTGTGCTTTCTGCTAGTCTAAAATTTAAAAAGAATTACCTTAGGTGAAAATTAATATTTTAGCGTTGCCTTTATGAAGTTTTAAGTTTCGAAAAACTAGAAAATACATACGGGACTTTAATTTTGTGGTGAATAGCTATTTGTTCCATCACCGCCTACGTGGCAGTCGGCTTGAGCTCCATACAATAAAGTGAAGATACGTTAAGTGATGGCCAGCAGGCCAAACTGCCTCTGGTTGAGGTTTTCAATAAACAATTATTCAAATTGTAGTTGAAGAAGGTACGTGGTAATAATAAGGGGGAAGACTGAACAACAACCAAGCCAAAACAAAGTTGTAAAAGTAATTATGTTAAAGGAAGAAATGTTAAAAAGGTGGCTATGGGATGAAACTGAAAGTTAAAAATGTTTACTATAAAATATGAAATCCTCTTTTACAAGGGTAAAAAGTTTGTCACCAAACGGTTTCCATGAACTCAACTAGACTGAAGAATACTTTCTAATAGTATTAAATCAAATCCAAGTAATACATTTGGTATACACATTGGATTAACGATATTATGGCAAGTATTTTTATTTGTTTTATTTTTTTATGTTGTTACCCATAGTCCGTGGTCAAATAACGTGACAGTGGCGCGGGTTGTAGCCTCACACTCTTTTTCACTGTTCAAAGAAATGCTCATGTGAAAATTCACTAAAAAAGGAATAAAAGTCAATCAAAAATGTACCCTTCATTTAAACTAATGTTTATATTGAAACAATACAGGGGACCTGGACCAAAGTGAACTGCATTTTAGTTGTTTTGCAAAATAATAATATTAAAAATCAAAACCTCAAGACGAAATTGACTAACTTTTGAAAATGACCTTTTGCACCGTAAACTAGTCAAGCAAGGGGCACATTGTCTAACCCTAATCACTGTGTTATGTGTACACAGTGTAAACTGTACACTATAACGGCAACAAAACCAACACGGATAGCCATTGATGTCATCTTTCGCTCTCAGTGTCGCCTTATTACGTGATATTTAAAGGTTTAGGCCCTCAATCAAAATCAAAATCAGTGTGGACCATTGGATCACTTATTTTCCTGAGTGAGGAAGAAACGTACTAGATCACTCCGTTACATTTCAGACAACGTGGCTGCGGGCTTAATGAATAAAAGATCCACCAAACACTACAGATCGCACCACTATATATCGATGTTGATGGCAAGCGTGAAACTTTTTGGTACCTCAGAAAGTCCAACCAGCCGTCTTTGATGATCGAGGGGTCCAGCTGCAGAGAAAGGAAGTTGTCGTTGAGGACTCTGATCGGACTGCGGGTGTTGACATCCAGGAGCACCAACGTCCTCTCCATGAAGCCTGGTCGTTTCCCTCCGGCTGCTGGTCTCTGATACGTAGAGGAGGAAGACGAGTAGGAGGAAGAGAGCACCGACTGCACTGCCAAAGTAATCAAAGATGCCAGCCGCAGGGAGGACCACGGGAATACGCACGCTGAGGATTTGGGCATCTTCTTGGTTTGGAGAGCAGGGGGATCAGTGCGCATAAAGAGGCTTTAGGATGGGAATGGAAAAAAAAACCCCGACTAAACAAACCCCGCTGCCCCGAAGTTCGATGTTGGTTCTTTACCTCGGTCTCATCGATCTGGAACTGTGTTCCTGTCGAGCTGTCTCATCCCCTCTGCCCTCCGCCCCTCTGAGTATTTTTGGGAGCTGCACGCAAGAGCGCACGCCCCGAGACAGCCTTCCCGGTTGTGGGAGCCAGAAGCTGGGAGGAGAGGAGGCAGCACCGCCCCTCTAAGGTTCTCTGAGGTATGAGTACAGGCTGCTCTAAAGGAGTGTTTTTCGCAAATGAGGTTAATAATTTAGTTTTAAGAGATGAGGAGGCATTGTTTTCTAAATCCTAACAGTGTTTTCTGATTAAAGGAACGTATTTGTCTGAAATCATGTCTGGAATAGTAGACCTACAACAATACAAATATAATTAGTAAGAAACCAAAATTTTAAAAAAGCGGATTTCTGTATCAACAAGTAGCCGCCCAAGCCTAAGTTTTTTTATTTGTTTGTTTGTTTTTAAAGGCTTTTAACCTCGAAAAATGATACGTCGGTGTGCCTATTCGTTTTTGTAAAGATAAGAATCTATAATTGAGGAAGAGATTATTGTTCAGTTAAGGAAGAGCATAAGTGGGAGTAAAATATACAAAACTCTCATGAAAAATGAATTAGATTATATGTATAGTGCAGTGAAAGCGCCTTAACTCAGGCTCACCCACCGTACACTCCTTACAATCAACAAACCCAGTTGCACGTCATAATGGTCACTTCTGATCACAGTCTTACTAAAGTCATAGTTATCAATATTGTCAGAACATCGCCAGAATATTGACGCTTTTAGGTCTACAAGAATCTCCGGCCTACTCTTGAAAAGCACACAAAGTTTTGCCTCAAACCCAGAACAGATACAATCTCGTCAACAGCGCTACAGAGGTGCAAATTGTTTGACAAAAAAAACCGAATTGACTGCACATTTTTAATATGACAACTGGATATGGCATTGTGAATATTTGGCGCCATTTCAGGCGCATTCAAAACCAATTTGGGACGTAAGTTCCGATACATGGAACTCACCTAGAAACTCTTTATATGACTTTTGAGTCCAGATGTTGTTGGAGCATTGATGAGCAAGAAACACACACACACACACACACACACACACACACACACACACACACACACACACACACACACACACACACACACACACACACACACACACACACACACACACACACACACACACACACACACACACACAAGTGCAGTCTATTGTGATTTCTCTAGGGCACAGCGCGCCAAACTCTCCTCAGGCCGACAAGAGGTGGTCGTTTAAGGTCACTGCTGTCTCACAGATGAGCCGAAAACAACACGAGAAGAAAATGTACCTCGTAAAACCCGGTTTAATCTTTTCATCCCGGCCTACAACACCTACTCACGAATGCATTTCAACCACACCGCAAAAAGGTGTTAACGTTGCTGGCTTCAGACACCAAAGTTCCCGTTAAACACATTGAAAGAACAGGCTGCAATTACGCGTCATAATCCAGCCTGTTACACGGTGAGATTTAAACAATATATCTGCAGAGGGAACTAAATTCTGTGACTTTTGTCATTTTGGCGCAGCTAGACATCATATATTAACATGTGATTTCAATGTAACCAGACTTTTTGTTGCCAGTGGAAAGATATCTAACTTTTATATTTATGTTTTATTAGCTCTTTTTTCTTTACCTCTCAAACTGTGTCTCGCTTTTGAGGATGTTTTTCTACGAAAAGTAAAAAGAAACTTCAGACTAAGGAAACATTGATTTAATCATAGGCCTTTATAATATTTAAAGAGGAAATCGGGTGCGGTGTGATTAGTTTGCTGAGCATTTCTGTTTATCATATTCAAAGTTTTGGTGTGAATGTTGTTAAAACTGTTAAAATATTAATTTAGAATACTGTCTGTTTTGTTGTGTTGTTTTTTGGACCGATTTATACCATTCAATCAAAACAGCACAAAATAAACTCGCCTCCTCAGCAGATTTTTTTTTTAAATTTTTTTTTTTAAAGAGAGAAGTTAGGACCCGTAATTTCAACAATATAACTTCAGTTATCGGTTCAGACTATATATTCGATTACAGCAACCATCTTCTTCATATTCATTTAAAAGTTGTGCGTTGTAAAGCATTACAATTAACACCAACGGTCTTAATAAACCAGTTCTCTGAACAAACTTGATCACACCCCTTAATTACCGATTAATCATTTGAGGGTGGAATTTGGGCACTAATAGCCTGTATAAACACATGTACTCGATCTAAAGGGAAACTTGGACTCCGCTACCTCTGTCGTGTATAATTTTAAAAGGTTTGGTTCAGCAAAAGATTTTTATCTGGTTTAATTAACTTCTTTTTATGGACTTTTTGTCTTTTAGTTAGTTATTTTCGTTTAGAGATTAACTGCTGTCTTTTTTTAAGTTTTGTTTGGCCACCTCCAACTGTCAGTCACATATAATAGCCTATCTGCCATCATCATCAGATAATTAAAATGCGATAATGCGATTTTTTTTATTTTTATTTAAAGAATATTATTAGCCCATATATAAAGCCTATAACTTGTTTTTTAAGTTAGATTTTCAAACATTATGATTGGCAAACCATGTTATTGGGACATACGGGATTTTGTCGGATGGAGGAGTTATCTGGGGAAGTTAAAGTGTATATCCGATGTGATGGAGTGAGATTTACTAAACGGGTTCGTTTAGTTTTTGTCTTCCAGTGAAGTGCAGGCAAGACGAAATTAAAGTAGGCCAATCCTTATTTCAGTCTTTGGAATTATGATTGTTTTGTTCTTGTAAAAAAAATTTTTTTTTTTAAATTCTCCCACTGTTACGGTGTGACTGTGCAGGTTTAAGGGTTAACTATGCTGTCGGCGAGCAGTGTTTAAGACTTGGCATGACTCAGCTCTCACCCACAGTTTGATGCCTCGTAAATCCGACGGACTGTGGTCACCAAACTGTAAGAGGGTTTCACTATTTAAAAGCAGCTGGGAATAATAATAATAATAATAATAATAATAATAATAATAATAATAATAATAATACAAAAACACAGTCAAAACAACAGTAACCAATTGGTTTTGTTGATTTTTATTTTACTAGCAATATATTTTTATAATATATATTTTTTTAAAGTACAAAAATTACGGGATAGCCCATTTTAAAGCTGCAGTATCAAAATTTTTTCTCCTAAATATGTTGAGAGATTAGGACAGTTCTTTTATATGTTAAGAGACGTGAATTCTGCATGACAAATACATTCTCACATTAACTTGTGTGTTTCTGAAGTCTGTTTGGGAACATGTGCAGTGCTCGTCATACTGGGTTGCTCTGAAACAGGTGATAATACTGCCATCTAGTGGGGACTTCAAAACAGCAAAAAGGAATAGAAAAGCGTCTTTATATTATTGTGACTGCCTAACTAATATGACCACACGCGCTTTGCTGTTGTGTATTTGCTGTCTTGTTACATATTCTCCCCTTTAGTTTAATTTTTGTTTAGAAATGTGTGCAATGATAGTAGGTGTGTCACATGAATCATTCATGATTGGGCATTTCCTGCCTTCTATTTTTAGAAATCTGCAGAAAGCAAATAAGACAGGCTAGCGTCACGGGTTGTCATTTATATTTAAGGTGCCAGCCCACCCTCCCCCCCCTACCTGAAATCCACTCTCTCTTAGTAACATACCACCCAGCTGCTCCATCCATCCCATCCGCACACCACGTGACCCACTTCTCCCATGTCCTTCAGTAGTTCATTCAGCATGATGGCTGCGGATGCTGCGGATGCTGTCTGCTGCATCCTGCATCCGCACTGGCTCTCTCTCCTCTTTCTCACCGTCACCTTCTCCTCTCTGCCTGCCCCGACAGCAGCGCTGCTCGGCGTCCGACCGGAGGACACCCAGAGCGGAGAGCTGTCTGTGCAGGATGGGATATTGAGAGCAACCGAAGGGACCCGATTCATGCTGAGGGTTTACTACTCCGCATCTCCAGCTACGCAACATCCCAACAGCCTAAACATCAGCGGCAGACCTGACGCCGCAACTGCTGCTCCGTGGATCGCGTTTATAGAGGAACCAGGTGGGGACGGCGGGGATGCGGAGAGACTGCTCCGGTCCCGAGGGAACCCATGTGAAGAGGAAAATGCCCGGAGCTCTGACATCGAGCTGCTGGGTTCTTTCAGATCCACCTCAAGTCACAACTCAGTTTTGGTGGAGCTGCTCGCCAAAGACCTGCGCAGAGACGAGGTGATCAAGTACTACTCCATGTGCGCGTTTGATGGAGTGAAATGGGAGCATTTCAGCACCAAAGACTTCTGGTTGGCGGTGGTGGAGAGACCGCCAGAGGCAGATGTTTGGCTTCAGGCAGGGGTCTCGGTTCTCCTGTTGGGGCTGTCTGCGCTCTGCAGCGGTCTGAATATCAGCATGCTGGCTCTGGACCCAGTGGAGCTGCGGGTACTACAGAACAGCGGCACAGACAAGGAACAGAAATACGCACGGAAAATAGAGTCAGTGCGTAAACATGGAAACTACATCCTGTGTACCGTGGTGCTGGGCAACGTGCTTACAAACACATGTTTTGTGGTGTGGATGTGCCAGATTTTAGGAATGACAGCTCTCTCAACTGCCTCGTGCACTTTGGGGATATTCTTTATTGGCGAGATTTTACCTCACTCCGTGGCATCCAGGCACAGCCTCGCCATCGCCTCTAAGACCCTCTGCGCGACCCGCCTCCTGATGCTGGTGTTCTTCCCCATCGCCTACCCCGTCTCCAAGATTCTGGACATCATGCTGCACCAGGAGATAAGCAGCTTTTACACCAGAGAGAAGCTGGTGGCCATGCTGCGTGTCACAGACCCCTACCACGACCTGGTAAAAGAAGAGCTCAACATTATCCAGGGAGCCCTGGAGCTGAGGACCAAGACCGTAGAAGACGTGCTGACCCCGCTGTCAGACTGCTACATGCTGTCGTCGGATGCCGCGCTGGACTTCTGCACCATGTCCGACGTGATGCAGAGCGGTTTCACCCGCATCCCGGTCTACGAGAACGAGAGGTCCAACATCGTGGACATCCTGTTCGTCAAAGACTTGGCCTTCGTGGATCCTGACGACTGCACTCCTCTGAAAACAATTACTCAGTTTTACAAGCATCCCATGCACTGCGTCTTCAGCGACACCAAGCTGGATGTGATGCTGGAGGAATTTAAGAGAGGTAACTCCACTTTAAATCATATCAGAAGCCTGCTCTCCGCAAATACTCCTTTGTGCGTCCTTTTCTTTTTACATGTTCAGAACTTACACATAACTCCTGAGTAGTCAGTGTTGAGTGTGAGGGTCCATATGTTTTGGAACAGTCTCAAGACAGTCTCCTGCCACCTAGGAGTTCAACGTCCTTTGAAGTGACTGTGCACTTAAAAAAACTAAATTTTTAGAGCAAAAGTCAATAAGTCCATTGGCTCACAGTAGGCCTGCCAGTGAATCCCTTTGATCCTCAGAGCAGTGGGAGCCATATGTGAAATCTGATGCTGTGTCACACAGTGAGTTTGGTTCAGCCAGAGGTTAGAGGCTACCAAGGACCAGAATGAGGTTATCTTAAGAATGTATGCGATGAGAGAGATTTAAGTCATTTTCCCATGACAATCTGTGCACTTCATCTGGCTCCACCACCCATGCTTGGTTCCCCTTTCCATCAGCTCCACACTCTACTTTACTATTGAACTGACTCAAAAAGGAATTTTGAGAGGTTGTTTTTTTCTGCAGTAGAGGCGATGAATATCTCCGCTTTCTCTCTCCAACGCACACATCTCCCGCCCGATAACCATCTTTGCCGATAAATGCACTGACAGGGTCAGAGCACTCTGTCTCTCATACACATGCAGCAATAGCATCTGTTCACTATCAAGCAAAATGTGTGCCGCCTTCTCTCTGGGGACTCTATTCAGTCTTGATGAAAACACTTAATATGATTCACGATCAATGCTCCGTGGCAGACAGCTCCGACGCTCCACTGACAACAGCGCAGGGTAAAATAGAGACATATGAGAGGCTCCTGGCATATGTGTTATGCAAAGATTTCACTGACAGGTTTATGCGATGGGGATTCAGGTGTAAATCTGTTTCATTAGTGAAGATAGTTCAATAGATGCCAGTCGGAGGAAGGAACTGACTTTTGGCAGGGTCATGAATTAGATTCTCACTTACAGGGCAGGAAGTCCACCACTTAATCTTCTTCTTCAGGCTTATTATATATATATATATATACAAAAAAAAAAGTTGTTCTGACAGAAATGATGGATGGGCTCATTTCTGACCCATGATTCCTATCATGTCTCCATATTATTCATTTGTTTCTAATAAATAAGGTGTCACGGGGAAGTCAGGCTTCACCTTTAGATTATTTGTCTGTCCTTAATTGTCAGCTTACTGTGACTTTTAAGTTCCTGCCACTCAGTAGGTCATCCCCATCCTAGCCTGCAGAGCAACCATGAAAAATTCATCATCAACCTTTCCCTTTTCCCTCCTTGCTACTTTGCTCTCACGGATAAAAGGCTCCTGCTGTTCAGGAAGCCTGGCTGGAAGCTGTGATGATGTCTCACTGAGAAGATGATTGGTAGGGGTGAGGCCCATGTTAGAGGAGAGAAAGGAAATGTCACCAGTAACGTGAGAAATATGTGGCAGGACTGCAAACATACTGCAAACACAACCCAGACTGTAAATAATTAGACAGTTAACATTTTTGGTTACTGAGGCTCGGCGCATCAAAATGTTAAATTGGAAATAAGTGGATACTACAGCCTCAGTTTTAATTTGAGTATATCCAATATTGAAATGATTGTAGATGACTGTAGATAGAGGTCTTAAGAAAGGGGATACTTGTCTACTAAATGTTTCTTGGGCAGCTTTTTTTCCATTTTAACATTAGTTTGTGCACAAAAGTGCTAGCATGGCTAAGAGTGGACGGAGACTTGAGAGCTGCCATTTAGATTCAGTTGTAGTTGTCTGTCAACATGAGTAAAAAGGTGATCATGAAAGTGAAAAGTTAATTATGAGGCTAAAAGAAAGGAAAAATCCACGAGAGAGATATCAAAAGTGGATGCATTTTTTAAAAGGCAAATCCACAAAGAAAATCTTGAAAAAAATCAAATGAGCTGTGGTTGATTGGAAAAATAATTTGCATAGAGAAGAAAAAACCCAAAGCAAGTCAAGAATGCCCTGCAGGATGTAGGGTCATGTGTTTCTTGGTCAATTGAAGAAGAGCTCATGACCAGAACCTTAGACGAGTCATGGCAAGATACAAAATCCCGGCAAGATACAAAATCCTCTCAAAAACAGAAAGGCCAGATTACGAAATCAAACAAAAAGAAAACGGTATAGTGTCTAGGGTCTGATGAAACATAAGTCAGCTTCTATCAAGATAAAAGAGGAAAGTGTGGAGAAGAAAAAGGAAGTTTATGAGTCAAAGCAGACCACCCGATGTGTTAAGCATTGTGTTGGTTCTGTTATGGCTTGGGTGTGTCAGGCTGCCACCGTAACTGGCACACTGCATGTATCTATGGTTTCCCTGCTGACTGAAGCAACCAGATGAATGCAGACAGGAACCCTTTGTATACTCACATTCAGCCTCATGCATCACAAGTCACTGGATAACATTTCATCATTCAGGAGAACAACAATCCTAAACACACGGTCAACGTAACCAAAGAGATTTTCAGCGTGAAGAGGTGGAAGAGCCTCGACTACCTGATTGAATCTGATCTCAATCTGACTGAGCGTCTGTTTTACTTTGCGGCCAAACTGAAGGCAGCGAGACCTCGCAGCAAGACCTTAAGGTGTCTGCAGTACAGGCTTGAAAGACCGTCAACGGGGAAGGCACAAAACACCTGGTGGTGTCCGTGGGTTGAAGACTTTAAAGCGGTCATGAACTGCAAATTATTTTAAAGATGAGGATTTTGTTTGAGTTCATGTGTCTCTGTCACACTACTTTCAAACCCCAAGCCTTGGGCGCTGTGAGTTAAAAGGGCTGTCGCTCCCACACAGTTACTTTTATACTGATGTAAAACATACTCAATTCAAAGCTGACACTTAATTCATATTGAATGTGCTGAAGCACAGAGCCTGAAGTACAAGAACACGTGGAACTATTCAAATATGTAGAGTTTGAGCTGTGTGTCCAAAAATGACTTTTTACCTGTCAAACAGCGCAGTATTCCATTAACTTCATGCATTTAGGCTTTCATTGCATAAACATTTTATGAGCAACTAAAAATCTGAGGTAAATATTTGATTTTATTGGGGAGGGGCAATAAGGTCATTTTATGTAAGAGTAGCAACACACCACCACATAAATTACAACTGAAATACTGTATTCTAATTAAAGTGCAGAAGTATTTGCAACAAAATGTACTTATAGTATCAAAGTTGGCCAGAATAGCTCATGACGGTGTTATATTTTTATTGTCACTAAATATTTTTTGATTACAATAATAATCTGTATCCATATAGCACATTTCTGAATTTACATTACAAAGTGCTTTACAATAAAATAAGCCATAAAAGCATTGCATCATAAACAATGCATCAGTAATGCAGCAACGTGTAAACGGTGCTTTAATTTAGTAGTTGGTCTTGGTTTAACTCCTTTATTACTGTCGGAGAGCTTAATTGATAGCAATATGCTTAATTTTATATAAATTTATAAAAATTCTCTCAAAGCTGATCGAACGTTTTATGTGTAAAATTGTAATCTAAATAATAACTATGAAAGCAATGTATTAAAAAGTACAATATTTCTACCTGTGTTGTTGTACAAGTACCCCACAACTGCTCTGAAGTATAATTTTTTTTAAGCATAGTTTTAGTATATTTTGTTACTGCATACAGTTTTGAGCAGAAATCTTTTTAATGCACAGAATGAACAAATTCATTGAAATGAATTAAGAAATCACAGAAAGTAGCCATAATTTAAACCGCGGGTGTGTATAGGTTGTTGTATGTGCACGTGTGTAAAACAGGGAGGAACAAAATTGCTAAACAATGAATTATTTCCTTCTGTCTTCCTGTATGTCTGTACCGTGTGCAGAAAACAGATTTGCACAAACATATGCATCATCCACAACAACACATGGATCGCAAACATAGATTGCAGCAGCCTGGGAAACTGCTAGAGCAGAAACAAGCAATAGGAACAACCATGGAGGACCCAGATCCCCCCCCCCCCCAAACCATGCGCGTCTGCGCGCGAGTCTGTTAAGTGTGTGTCATTCTGCGAGAGCGTTATGCAACGTAGGAGTGATGTAATGCAATGCCCGGGCACATCAGCGGCTGAGGGCAAATCCACCTCTGACTCACCTGAGCTCTTCAGACAAGCTGACCTGGGCATTTCAGCCAAACTCTTACAGCTACAGTTTCATGTTTGGAGATAGCTGCCAGACAGTCAATCAGATTTTTTTATTTTTTTTTTTTTTTTTTTGTACTTGTTGCAGTGGATTAAACCACTTGATCCATTTTATCCCTTGGCAGTGATCCCCTAAACCGGCCCATCCCATATGAGCCACTGATTTGGTTCAAAGTGAGGCTGGAGACTGTTTATGTGTCTGAAATCTGTGTTCCAGTGACATCATAAATTTGGTTAGGTAACTTATGTGCTCACCAAACTGACTTATATGTTGACGTAAGCATCAACAGTGATGGGCTATGATGACAAAGCAACATTTTACATGAAATATGTTAAAACTAATAACACTTTTTTTTATTTATTTATTTTTTTAAATATCTGCGTTTTAGGTGATTTGAAATTGAAAAAAAATTGATACAGTTTGTGCAGCAACTAGTGCAATAGCATGTTTGGTCACGTGATCATGGACATTTTTCCTGTTCTCCCCTTGTGATGTTTAGGTTTTCTGGCAACGCTGACTTCTTGTCACATTGGTTTTATCAACTCGTTGCAGAGACGCTGTTGGCGAGCTGTGTCACTGTATCTGGCAGGCATGTCGTGTTCAGCTAAACACTTAGTGAGTGGGAGCGCTGAGTGGGAGTGCTAGTGTCCGCTCATGGATGTGTAAAGTGTGTGTGTGTGTGTGTGTGTGTGTGTGTGTGTGTGTGTGTGTGTGTGTGTGTGTGTGTGTGTGTGTGTGTGTGTGTGTGTGTGTGTGTGTGTGTGTGTGTGTGTGTGTGTGTGTGTGTGTTTACAGAGGTGGCCATGGGTAGTTTATTCAGCAGATGCAGGCATCCCCAGACTGATTGCATAATCTCTGGGTTTATGTAAGGGCCAAGTCTTCCAAACTCTCAAAATGACCCCAGACTAATCCCCCAATGTCCACTTCCTTCTCGTCTGAATCTCTCTCTCTCACACACACACACACACACACACACACACACACACACAGAAAGGACACAAGGGCAATCCTGACATTGAAATAATTTCAAATTCAGCCACAGAGCTCCCCTCTGTTTATGGCCTCCCAGCTCCAGTTTAATGCTGATTTTCATCTCGACTGCACAGATCCAGTTGGAGGCTGTTGACTCGAGTTATTTTTATCCCGTGACGTTGTTTCTCAACCCTTTGCACGAGCAGATTGCAGCTTGAACTCCCATTTTGAAAACATTTCAACTCACCCTTTCTCTCTTTCTGCTGAATGCAGGGAAGTCCCACCTGGCTGTCGTACAGAGGGTGAACAGCGAAGGTGAGGGAGACCCCTTCTACGAAGTCATGGGCATCGTCACCCTAGAGGACGTCATAGAGGAGATCATCAAGTCGGAGATCGTGGATGAGACGGACCTGTACAGTATGTAAAAACACAATGACTATGAAGCTCTGGGTTTTCAAAATCACGACTACATTAGCAATAAATACATTTTATTACCATTATTATTATTATCTCCTGCTCCCGCACTGAATACATTTTCTCTCAGTTTGTTACAGCAGCTAGCAGAGCTCACTGGAAAATGCTGACATCAGCTGCATATTTGCATATCCATTATTAAGAAATGAATGAATGAATTGAATTGCAGTATAAATAGCACATTATAATTTCTTTTCTCTACCATCTACTCTCCTGTCTCCTCATTAAACTATTGATTCCACCTTCTCTCCCCTGTTGTTCTCAGCTCCTCTCTGATGCATAATTAAATAATGTGAATAAATGACCCAGCCTCACAGATAATCACCATAATCCGCTCATTTTTAATTGGCTGGAAAGGCTCTTCAAATGCCAAACCCCTTTCGATTTGTATCTAATCTGGTCAGTGCTTTCTTTTCATTCACTGAATTTTACGATTTGCCTCTGCTACAATTAAGGGGGGACATTTCCCCAAAAACTGCTGCTCCCAGAGGCCATGATGAACATCAAATCTAGAAATGTGCTACAAATTTGATTACATGTAGAGTGTCTGAAGCTGTCTCTGTCATTTATGCACTTGTATTTGTGTTTTGTGTGCGTGTGCGTGTGTGTGTGTGTGTGTGTGTGTGTGTGGAGGGGGGAGGGGGAGTTGTCCACATACAAATAATTACATGTGTCTATATATAGCATGGCAGAGCTAATCTCTCCAGACATTTTACTACAGCTTTTTACAGAACCAGCTGTTCCTGCTGTAGCTGTGATGTATTTAATGGAATCTAATATATCTTAATATGTCTCTCATCTGCGGAGGATACAGTAAGTCAATTTATCAGTCAGAGGTGTGTTTACAGAACTGGATGAGCTAAAGATATATGCCGCTGTATATAAATATACTAAGAATGCAGCATACAGAGCTGCAAGAACTAATGAGCCCAGTGGCATATCAAAGTAGTTGCTAATTCTTTGAAGTGCAAACAAAAATACTGAACCACTGTGGCATATCTGCTGAGGCAAACCTGATCCGTGCAAGAGTAACATTTCTTTCCTCCCTCAGCTGTTATCGAAGTGTGCATGAAGTGTTAAATCTGCACTGTAAACCATGCACTTCATATGATTTGCGCTCTGTGTGTGTTTATAGCTGATAATCGGACAAAAAGGCGAGTGTCCCACCACGAAAGGAAACAGCAGGATTTCTCCATCTTCAAACTGGCTGAAAATGAGATGAAGGTGAAGATTTCGCCCCAACTGTTGCTTGCAACACACCGCTTCTTGGCGACAGGTAGCACTGCGTGTGGGTTTCTACATCTCTGCATGCGCTGGAGTTCACACAGTGGAATGCAGGATAAAATGAGGATAAGGACACGTGACGGGGAACTTGGTGTTCCCTCTTTAACTCGAGTTTTCATGTGTTCTTGTGTTTGTGTGTGTGTGTGTGTGTGTGTGTGTGTGTGTGTGTGTGTGTGTGTGTGTGTGTGTGTGTGTGTGTGTGTGTGTGTGTGTGTGTGTGTGTGTGTGTGTGTGTGTGTGTGTGTGTGTGTGTGTGTGTGTGTGTGTCTGTGTGAATCTATTTTGTAGAGGTGGAACCCTTTAGGCCGTGTCACCTGTCAGAAAAGATCTTACTGCGTCTCATTAAACATCCCAGCGTTGTGCAGGAACTCAAGTTCAACCCCAAGAACAAACACGCTCCTCAACACTACCTCTTCCAGAGAAACAAGCCTGTTGACTACTTCATCCTGATCCTGCAGGTAATCTCAAACTGACAAAAATACTGTAAAAGGTGAATTATGAAATCAGGTGATAATCACTGCTGTGTTTTTCTGCATATTTCCTGTGCGTGTGGCTTCATTAGTCATTAGCTCAGACCTAATCCATGTAAACGGTGGTGTTAATGTTGCAGGGACGGGTGGAGGTAGAGATAGGAAAGGAGGCTCTCCGTTTTGAAAATGGCGCTTTCTCCTATTACGGCATGCCGGCGCTTATCCCACCACTGCCTACTGGTAAGTCAGTGCACGTATGGCGCGACACAGATCAATAATTGTAAGAGAATCACTGAGGGTTTTGATGATGATGATGATGATGATGATGATGATGATGATGATGATGATGATGATGACGGCACAAGGAGAAGTCAGCATGTAATGGATGTGCCAGAAGTGTTTTTCCTGTCTAAATGCCACCTAGTTTCTGTGCCGTGTTAGCCTGTAAGAGCAGCAGCCGTGGGAAGTAAGTAATTAAAAGAAGTGATTTCAGAGAATTTCCCAGTGGAAGGACATGACCTGCACAGGATTATATGAAATCCAGCTAAGACTGCGGAGCAAGCGGAAAGCCTTGTGTGTGTCTCTCTCTCTCTCTCTCTCTCTCTCTCTCTCAGATTTCTGCTGGTGGTTGCATGTGTGATGTTCAGGGTGAGCTTAAAGCCACTTGGAAGACCCCATTAAATATTTGAAAATCCCTTCTCAGAACATTACGCAATTAGGAATCTGCTCTGAAACTGCTGCAGAAGTATCACATCTCAAAAGAGCAGTCTTTTACTGTTTTTTTTTTTTTTTCTCTCTTTCTGAGTCACTGCTCTCCAATTAGACTTGATGTGAATAGTATTTGTTGCTATTCAGCAAGGCAGTGCTAAACTCAAAACCATGCAGGATAAAGGTGACTAGTGAGTGCTCAGTGGAGACCTGTATTTGAAATGCTGCTTAAATTCTCTGAAAATGTAACAAGAAAAACTGCACAGTATGACATAGAATGAAATTAGGCATAGTTCTGCCTAATATCGCAAAGAATGCATGTAATACACCATCGGTCCACGAGATGATATTGTGTCAGTGTCATGTTTTGTCTTGCCTTGGCCTTAAAAGTAAGGTGCCTTGGGTTTACGTACCAAAATTACTCATTTGGAGTTTGCAAAAAAAAAAGAAAATCGCAGTTTGAGTTAAAAAAAAAAAAGAAGTAATTTTATGTATGTAACTTTACGTAAGTCATGCAAGTTTCTTAATGTACATTATGTCAGTTAAATATGATACGTTATGCACGTAGCTAAATAGTAATCCAGATAGATTTCTGCTTTGTCACGGATTTAAACACCGATCATCCGGGTGAAAGGCATGTATTTGTCCTATCCAACCAACCGCGACTTTCTCTCTTCACAGACTTTTTCACTCTTTGTACTCACACGACCTCCTTTTATGGTAGTTAAAACCACAAGAAGGCAAATAAAAAAAAAAAAAAAAAATAAAAAATCTACATATCCCTGAATCTCACTGGTTTAAATAGTTTCGGAAAGATTCTCATGCTCATTTTTAAACGCTTTTTTAACACATACGCATTGAGGTAAAGACCCTCAATAATGAGTGCAGCATGATATATCAAAAGAGATGTATTAGATTTGTTGGGTTTGATGGACTTGTAATTCACTCAGACATACAATAAAATACTTTTTTCCTTAATTACTGACACTTAGAAAGTTAGAAAAGAAGCATTTGGATTTGAGTTAAGTGAACTCTTTTTGAACTTTCTGATCCGGGGTTTTGACCTTTGGAAATGATGTATGTTAGGAAATTCACTGCTAAAAGCGTGCTTTCTTCCTGTGTTCTGTTCAGGTCAGAGGTACAGCTCCCGGGGCAGCGGTCTGAACCAGTCAGATTCATTACTGAGCGGAGGCAGTGTGGGTCAGCTCACTGCAGGAGGAGGGGTCTATTTACCAGACTACTCCGTCCGACAGCTCACAGACCTGCAGATCATCAAGGTTGCAAACAGAAATGCCTGTACACACACATCACAGAAATACAATTAAAACAACATCAACCACTGTTATTATAAACTCAATTAAATCTCTAATTTCCTGCAAACTGAAGGCAAAAATCAGGACCACAAGCAAGAAACTGCACTTTTAAGCGCCCACTATTTAATCTTCAAAATTCCCCAAAATGCACACTCTTCCTCTGCAGCAGCGTTTGCCTTTGATATGTCCTAATCCCTATTTCTGACTGAACGCAGACATCCTGTCTCTCACTCTCCCTTCCGCACACCCTCTCTCCTTTAATCACTGCGGATAATTGAGCTCTATTTCAACCATGAATCTTTTGGTCTTAAATGGTGGATGTGCCCTCTCGCGTCACCTCTCCTTTCTCCAAATACAGTCCATGTTTCCTCCTGCACCATGCGCGCGGGGGGGGGGGGGGGGGGGGGGGGGTTAAGATAGCCATCAATGCAGCCACGCATGCAACGCACAGATCCAACTGTGACCCGAAAACAACCTTCCCATGTGCTCACAGATCACCAGGAACCACTACCAGAACGCCCTGACGGCCACCCGGATGGACAGCTACCCTCAGACACCTGTGGATCCTGAAGCTAAAGGCAGACCTCCGGTCCCAGAGACCCGCTCGCACAGCATCGCCCTGCCCCTCACGCACACACACACTCGACTGGGGCTGGCTCGCCTTGCACATCTCCATCCCCACGGTGGCCTTCGCAGCACCTCTCATCTCAACGAAAGAAACCGGATCGTTCGTGAGTGCACATGCTCCAATATGTCAACTCAGACAAATTGCTCTGTATTTCTATGTTTGATTGGTTTCAGTGCTCGACTCATCGGTCGGCTGTTATTTGATTAGTTCGCTGAAAAATATTGTGTTACATTTTAATCGGTGACTTTAAGAAAGAACTAAACTGGGTTTTGGACTGTTGATTGGACAAAAAAAACAAAAAAAGCCACATGAAGACATCCCCTTGAATTCTTTGAAACTGTGAAGGGAAATTTGAACTCCGTTTGCAGATTTTGACAAATTATTTTTTCAAATTTTATTTATTAACATTTTTATTGATAAAAAAAAAAAAGGTTTTGTAGGTTTAGTTTGACCAGTTTATACACAAAATAACTTCTTATTTCCTATTTGTGGATTTCACCATAGAGTATTTGAGTTCATAGTTGAGTTGTTTCAGATGCGGTTTGAAACAACAATAAAATTCTAAAAGAAACTTTGAAAACTTTACACAGTTTTGTTGGTCAACTTTAATCTGAAGTGTGACACAAGTTATTGACTGCCCAAATCCAGATACGGAACTGTGAGCATTGTCCAAAAATCGGTGTGTTTGTTCTGAAACTCTATCTCATCCTAACCGTCACCAGATGTAAGCATGTGTCATGGAAATCTTTTATTACTTGACATTATCTCCTCTCTCCATTCCCTCACAAAAACATCTCTTTATTTTCCTCCTCAGCTTGATTCTCAAATTTTTCCCTAAACCCTGTTCTCAGGCATGAAGATTGTTCAGAGCACTGCAACATTTCCCTCACTCACATTTAGTTGAATATAAATGATTATCCTACTTTGGTGCAAGAGCAACCCCAAATCCTTGAAACGTAAACGATGATGAAGCTCCACGAGGCTCAATATGGGTTTGATGATACATTAGACTGGTAGAGGCTTCCTTCGAAGAGGAAGAGGAGCTTCGTAGGCTCAAACACACAGATTGGCATGCTTTGTGGGCGAGGGCCAAAAACCTTGACAGGAGCAAAACATGATTAATGTAACTATTTCACACGAATACAATGACACAACGGTGGGTTCAGACAAATAAAACGTACCAATGATATGAATACCAACCCTGCGAATAACAGAACTAAAATACAAATAAGAAAACGAATGAAAATGCTGTTGGATAGTTAAAGAGGCTAGAAGGAGGACATTGTCCCCGATTAGCCTAGAAGACGATCAGTTCTGTAAATATTTATCTACTAAATATTTAGTAGAAATACTGATTTGACAAATAATAAATATAATGCTTTCCTAACTGTTCATGTGCAAGGCTGTTTGAACTGAAGATAAAAACATTTTTTTTTTTTAAATGGCATAATTTGGGGAAGAAAATGAAGTTTTAATGATTTTGACATATAAGTAAAGAATGGACTCCGATATATACATCAAACACCCATATCGTGACTCACTCACAAAAATGGTGCCAACGTGGCATCAACCAATCTGTACTGGTTTCACGGCTTAAAGGATTTCCGGCATACCATCTGTCTTACTCTGTGTGCGACACGCCACCCAGTTTGTGCGTGTTTGTTAGTTTCATTATGAAAAATCACTGGACAGATGGTTCCATTGATTGTCAAAGAATGAGAAGTTTACAGCTGGGCTATAGCTACCGCCTGGTTTTGGGTTCAATCACAACACCACAGATGTCGCCATTTAAGTCCCCTCCAGTGGTCGTAGCTCATCTTTAGCTGAAACTTAAACCTCGTGCTTTTAATCCAAAATCGGTCGGTGTTGAATTCAACCTTTTGTGAAACCCTAAATAAATACTGATGGATAAATGATAAGCTCTCCACAGGCAGAGCGAGACGCATGGTGCTGCCGTGTGGCTTCTTGAGTTCGGTTTACTGGTCTAATTTTCTCTTAACAGGCAGTAAATCTGATGGACAAAGGAGTCCAAACGACACTGTGTTCCTTCGCATGGATGAGATTCCCTACATCCACGAGGACCGACCAGAAAGTTACGGAGAGAATGGTGAGCGCTGCCATGGAAACCCTGCACTCAAACCTTTAATTTGTTCCTCTGCAAAAGTAGACGAGGGAAATATAATCAGTAATCAGTTTGTTTGAAGACCGACAAGTGACGAGCCACGTGATTTTTGTTTACCTTCGTTTAGAGCGAGATACACAGGGACCCACACACATATGGAGCGGAGAGGTCGAGAGAGAAAAACACTGCTAAATTATTGACATCATGTAATAAGAGTGTACATTGGATTTCTGCTGTGATTGTGTTGTACAAATGTGATCACAGCTCTTTTCCCTATATATATATATATTTTTTTTTTTTTTTTTTTGCTGGGAACCACATGCTTGCATCATGTGTGAAAAATAGGTGACATGCCTGTTCAACAGGTGACGCGCTACAGCTGAGAGGAGCTCAAGCTTTGCGACCGCCACGTAGGCGATGTGTCCTGCACCTGAGAAAATCTACAGTGGCCCCAAAACTTTGAAGAATTTTTTTTTTTGAAAGTCCAGTGTTTGGTTTGTCCCTTCTGGGCTACTGCAGAAACATGGTGGTGCAGCAAGGCACTCCATGGAAGAGGACCTGCTCCCCATGTAGCTATTTGTAGATATTATTGATTCATTCTGAAGTAATTCAAACCCAATGATTCTTTCGTTTCAAGCGATTACACACTAATGAAAAGAATTAAGGAGTATCATATTCCATTTTTACTAGTAGCAATATATCTACACGTAACCTTCCTCTATTTTACTCCTTCAGATGTGCCTAGGGAGTCTCAGCCGTCCACCTCTCCCTTCATCAGCTCCCTGTCTCTGTCCAGCTCCGAGGAGAACATTGGAAAGAAGCTATTGCGTAAATTGAGTGAGTGAGCAATTTGTCATGAACACCGGCGTGACACACACCCACACACATAGTCAGATCTGCCCAAAGTTTTCTGTCAGACCCAGTCATAGTGCGGGGGGGGGGGGTGTATCTTAGCAACAGGTGATGTGTCATGTCCCTCTCAGCAACCTACTGCTTCCTGCAGAGCAGACTCTCCAGATGCAGCTGTCCTTGTTGACTCAGAGGCAGTATGACTCATTTATTTTTTTATTTATTCATTTCAGGCAGTACACTGAAGAAGAAGAAGAAGAAAAAAAAAAAAAAAAAAAAAAAAAGCCTGTACCTTAAGGTACCGTGAGAATATGAAGGCGCTTTCAGGATGAATTTTTCACAAGTGTTTTACTCGTATTTTTTTTAAATACGCGTTTGCATTATGGGAGTAAGAACCCACCATCAAGCGAGAAAAATGCAAAGGGGAGGGCAGCGATCACACACGTCGGCCACTCGGTTTCACTTGGATCTCAAGAGTTTGAAGAAACCTCTCGAAAACCTCTGTGGGGGAAAAAAAAATAAAGCACATTTGTTACACTTAAGCGACTTAATTTAAAGGACTTAGCTCAATATTGTTTTAGTTGACAAGAGTTGTAGAGTTTTTGTAAACCCACGTCTTCCTTATTATATTATCAAATATATTTTAAAATACTGTTATCACTTTTTGCCACATTAAGGATGTAGAGAAGTGTCCATTTGTAACCGTGGATATACCGTGAATCCACAGAGTCTTCTGCTTTTAGGATTAACAGAAGAGTCATCGATTGGTGGAGATGATCAACTGGGACTCTGCTTTTCAGGTTAAAGGAAACGTACTGAAAACTTCACGGAAAAAGGACCTGGTAATTTTCTACCAGGACATTATCCGTTTTTAAACAGATTTTTTTTTTTTTTTCTTATTATAGCGATCAGTGCTGACTCAGTACAGCCGACGCTGGGGTGAGGTCAGATTTTAAACAAAACAAAACAAAAAAAACCAACAACCTCGGGTATAAGTGATTTTGCTCACAGTAAAGCAAACTTGGAAAGATGAGAAAAGCAAGGGAAAACTGAAGCGGCTGCGGTTTTCAGCAGAACGTGTTAACCACTAACCACGTGCGGTATTTTCAGCGCGTTTCTCGTCTGTTTCCAGGTAACAAGAGGAGGAAAAAGTCTCGGGATGGAGAAAAGAGTTTGGAGGAAGGCGCAGAGCAACCGTCTGTAACCAGCTAGCACAGCGACACCAAGGAAGACGGCTGAACGCGCACACACACACACACACACACACACCTTCTTCCTTTTTTTTTTTTATCACTCACCGGGCATCCTCACTAACGATCCCCTCCACACCCCCACCCACCCACCACCTCCTCCACCTCCATAGACTCCCTTCAAAGCTCCGACAACTCTCAAAGGAGCCTGAGCCATCCCATCTGCTGGAGCCATCGATAACACTCAGGTCCCCACTGACACGTTTTGGCCCCTTTCTACCTGACGTCATACTCTCAGTGATTAGTTATCATAAAAAAAAACACAAAAAAAACAAACAAACAACAAAAAAAGCTGGATTGGACAAATCTAAACAACACAGTATTGGATTTATCCAGCCTTACACTGGGACTGTATGGATTCTAGCAGGTTTTAATCGCATGTCGTGTAGTTAATCGCGCAAGCCAAGTCCGTGACCACGTCCGGTAGCCTGTATCCGGTGGTGTCAACGTTTAATCCATTACGTTTAAGACGCGACAGGTAACTGGAATCTCTCGGTGCGGAACCCGGAGAGGTCCGTCGACAGCGCACGGCCGCGTTCCTCGTTCAACCGTCGTCGTGAGGCAGTCGCCGCCACAACTGGAAATGCTGTTTGCACAGGAAACCGTCCCTCACGTCGCCGTAAGGGTGCCGCCTACTGCCAACACGGCGCAACACACTAGCCATCGGCTCCAGAAGAAAAAGCCGCAAGGACAAAGAGCACAATCTTTACGCAAGATGAAACAAATACAATTACACACAAAAAAAAAAAAGAAAGAAAGAAAAAAAAAAGAAGCCATAAATGAATGCCCAGCCTGAATGACTGTAGACACTGACCACAAGTTAAAGAGAGGTATGCACAGTTTTGAAAAAACCTTGATTTTTTTTTTTTTTATATATATATGGAAGTGTCCGGTTTACCAAACGTAATCTGAAGAAAGCAATAGAAATCCTAATAAACCTACAGTGCGGGATTTATATATTTTTTTTTTTTAAATATAAATGATCGTCCGCTATACGAGATCTCGAAGAATGAGTTCACGCAACACCACTGCCGCCAGACAAACAAAAAAAAAAAACAACAAAAAAAAAAAAAATCTGTGATTCACATTGTACAGCGTTTTTTCGTGCCACCTTTTTTTTTTTTATTTATTTTTATTTTTTTTATTTAATCTATCGAGAATTGATCCACCCTGGGAACGGCCACAACAGTCAGCATGGGGTCAACGCTTGTTTTTGACCCTCACTCTACGACTCCCCTCGACAGAAGAAGTCCCACACGACAGGATTGAACACCAAAAACACTCGTTTGAAACGCATCCTTCCGATTTAAATGCACGTTTCCTACACTCCTCTCACATCTGTCGTGTTTGTCCTCCCGCGGGTTTATACCCTTCTCTCTGCATACGTAGCTGTATAGACACAACTTTAGTGCTTCTATCAATTTTTTTTTTTTTTTTTTTTTTTTTTAATGTAGAGTTCATCCTCTCATAGGGTCAGTCACTAAAGCTGCATACACCAATCAAAAATAAGCTAAGGTTTTTTTTGTGGGGGGGGGGGGGGAATCCAAATGCATTTCCTTGAAGAAGTAGTTGCTACTTGCATGTATGTTTATGCTGCTTTGTTTTTTTGTTTTTTTGTTTTGTTTTTACCGTAGAATAGTCTAAAGCCCCGTCTTTCCATGTGCATGCTTATATAAAAGGATGCATGAATAGGATAATACCAATCTGCAGCACCTTCTCCCCTCTGAGGCGCAGTCTGTTGACTTTCTGAAATCCCAAGCAACCGTAGATTTATTATTATTTTTTTTTTTTGAATATGAATCTCACATAGAGATGACTAAAGTAGAGGGAAAAACAAATACGGCAGGATAACGGAGGGAACGCCAAACAACGAGGCTGCGCTTCTCATTAAAGGCAGTTCTTAGGATTTAACAGTTGCTAATAAGCCACAGGGGGGAGGGGGAGGGGGGATTGGGGACTTCACACGGAGTGCTGCTCGCTGAAGCAAAAAAAAAAAAAAAAAAAAATTAATAATAATGTAAGCCATTGTTTAAGAAGTTATCTATTATTGCAATAATGAAATAATGATTTAAACCTTTTTAAAATGTGACGTAGTCCACGGAGGACTTTGCTGATCTGCAATGTGAAATCTTGGCAGGTACACGCTGCTTTACAGAACACAGAGAGAGAGAGAGAGAGAGACGGAGATATGAAAGACCAAAGCAATATCTCACACACACACACACACACACACACACACACACACACACACACACACACACACACAGAGACAGGTGGTATTTGGGGACACTCAGTGATTTAACTCATTCTGCCTGGTAAGGCTGTGTAAGTACAAAGGATCCTGCACCGCTAAGCTATTTCCAGTGACCCCGCTATTACACACACACACACAAAGAGAAAAGACTTTTGATCTGACGACCGACTCCGAGGAAGAGGATTTGTGTGACCCAGTAACCCTGAGCAGAACGCTTTTAGGAAATATGCAAGTTGGTATACGTTGCTTTATATTGGTGAGGACGGAACTACCGTTTGGGGATAAACAAGCACAGTTTGATTTTTTTTTTTTTTTTTTGTAATGTATTCGGACGATTATATAAGTTACCCAAAGATATTATAGAAACAGACCGTATGTTCTACACAAGGGATAAATTAAATAATTAATATATGAACTGAATTATTGTGTCTTTGTTTGTGCCTTTTATATATATATTTTTTTTCCAGTTAAAGCTACTTGAAAGTGTGAAAACTGCATTTTTTTATTATTTTTTTTCATGGTCGCTCACTTCAAATGGTTCTAAATCAATACCCCCCTCCCCTCCCCTCCCCCCATCAACTCCAAAAATATTTGCCAACAACGCAAACACGTTATTTATAGTTCTTTATTGGAGCAGTTGATTCATCCCATTAAACAAGCCTGAGGATGTTTTCAGCTTCAATGAAGTGGCTAAACAAACAGCAGGACTGTTGTTGTTGTTTTTTATGACCGTATTGCACAGTGATTGTGATGGCAGGCTGGTTGATCATTAGTGCGTCTGCGCTATCAGACGCGAGAGTCTTACGTAACGGCCGGCGCCGTGAACGAGTACAACGTTCACGGGACCGGTGCCTGATAGAACCAGAAACATCCAAAACCATTGGAGCCGGCAGCAGAAAGACGCCGAAATCGTCCCGGAGGGCGTGACACCTGTTCGGGGGGGGAGGGAGGGGGGGTGAGGGGACGCTCAGTGCTGTTTTGTGCTCGCTGAATACAGATCAAAAGTGAGGTAATTAGGATTGCTCCCCCCTCCTCCTCCTCCTCCTCCCTTTGAGCAGAAGACAATATCAGTGATAAATTACAAAGTTCAAGTTAAAAAAAAAAAAAAAAAAAAAAAACCACCTTCCTGAGAACACGCGTTCATATTTCTTCCAGAAATGAACGTGTGAATCGTGCTGCGTCATTCACGGTAGAGGTGGTAAATACTCTGAACATTTCACTGCGGTTGTTTCCTAAAAGCTAAACTGCATAGTTTTTTTTTTTTTTTTTTTTTTGGTCACGCTAATATGTTTCTGTTTTAAAAAAAAAAAAAAAAAAAAAATTATATTATAGTGTTTTCAACAATGCTTGCTGCTCCCTAAATAAACGCTGGTACAAATGGAAATAGGCTACTAAAAAGTTGGAATGGATGAATCACAACATGATGACATTCCACATTTTTAAGACGGCAGAGCCAGCTGGTGCTGAGATAACCCTAACGCAGTCACAGACCTACTAAACCCCTCTGGGAGGTCCTGGTAATGACACAACACAAACTAATAACACGCCGACATGATAGTCGACCCACACAGGAGAAAACAAGATGACCAGTTGTGAACATAATTACATAACGACTCCATGTTCTGGAAAATACTGTGCTTTTTAGGTGAGAAGGTGAGTATCTGTACCATTTTTTTTTTTGGTGCATTCTATAGAGGAAAAAGGTCCAGGGTGTGTTCAGCCCGGCTTATAGACACCGAGAAAACACTGAGAGGATGAGGAAACGGGGCTCCAGAAAACATCCCGGGTGGCCGTCGCAGTCCCCGCCCCCGACCCCCCCTCCCCCCTCCGGGGATCAAGGGGCGGCTCGGGGCCCGGGGCAGCGGGAAGGGCCGAGGAAAAACCGCGGGTGCAGCGGGACCGGCCCTCTACTGGACCTCGGTGACGGCCTCGTGGATGGACTCGGCCACGTAGTCGATGTTCTTGGTGTTCAAACCGCACATGTTGATGCGACCGCTGGCCATCAAGTAGATGTGTTTCTCCTTCACCATATATTCCACTTGTTTGGCTGCAGGGAATGTGGCAGAACAAGATCGACCGATTTATTGATTCACGAATACATATTTTGACGTGCCGCTTTACAGACCCGGCGAAGACGTGCGCGTCAACAAATGCGAGATTTTTCCCGAATTCTTAAGAGCAGCGTCCGGTGACTTCGCACCTCGCCCGAGGTGTGTAGAAACGAGACGCGTCGTTTGAATCTGTGGGTCTGGTCTTGATCATGCCCTTTTTCTTTTTCTTTTTTTTTCTTTTTTTTTAAACTCTAGCTAAAACTGAAACATCTTGCATGCAAAACATTTTTTTTTTTTTTTTTTTGCCCCAAAAGAGAATTAAGAGATGAAATAGACTCGTTTCTACGGGGACGCGTGTCTGGCGGTTGTGCCGGGCCGTGTCCGTGCGTGTGAGAGAAGACGTTTGCTTTGTCTGTACATTGTCTTTGTACTCACGGTTGAGGCCGGTGAAGCTGAACATGCCGATCTGATCCGTGATGTGGTCCCAGGTCCCCGGCGTCTCCAGAGCTTGCAGCTTAGCTTTGAGCTGAGCTCTCATCAGCAGGACCCTGTCAGCCATGGTCTTCACATTGTCCTTCCTGGAGCCAAAGAAATAAAATAAAAAAATTTAAAAAAAAGAATAGCTCTAGTGATTTTTTTTTTTTTTTTTTAAATCACCGTTACGGATCATGTGCAGATATTTTCATGGGGATATTTTGTGCTGACCATTCAGAAAAGAGCTGAGGGGAGTTGAGAGTGGTGGCAACAATGCGAGCCCCCTGCGACGGAGGGTTGGACCAAGTGGTCCTGACGATCTTCTCCATCTGGGACAGAACTCTCTGCAGGTTGTCCTCGTCACGAGCCACAATTGTCAGGTTGCCCACACGCTCATCTGACGGCACAAACACGCACGTCGTCGCTCGCGTATAAAAACAGTTTTGAAGCGGTTGCTTTGTTCTCTTGCCGGTGACAACTTATCTCCATCGACCAACTTCTCTTGTCAAACAAAAGTCAAATGTCTGTACGTAAGTAGCTCCTCCTGTAAAGGATCTGCAGCTTGCTAAATGGGAGCTTTGACTCCCAAACATTACAACAAGTTTGTTGTTATATGCCAATGTAGATCTTACACGGTATTTTGGTCATTAAGATTCTTCCTTTTACACCGATTCAGCTCTTCTCTAAGTTCACCTAATTTGGTGAAAGGGGTATTTAGCCCGGTACATTTTGTGATTTTTGGGAGGGGAGGGGGGAGGAATGGGGGGGGTTACTCACTGTAGAGGCCGAAGTTCTTGGAGAACGACTGGGCGCACACCATTTCAAAACCCATGGAGACAAAGTAGCGGACCGCCCAGGCGTCTTTGTCCAGATTACCCGAGGCGAATCCCTGATAGGCCGAGTCAAAGAACACAAACAGCTTCCTCCTCTGGAAAAAGAACAAGATAAAAGATCAAACGACGCCGTGACAAAATGCTGCACATGCAAAAACTGCACCCCGTTTTGAACTGAGACTTCTGTTAGTGGCGACAGAGCGCGGGCGACACGTTGGTTTGTAATTGTGCGCATGTACGGTACAGTACGATACCATCATAACGTCAGCGATTTGCTTCCATTGCTCCTGCGTGGGGTCTGTGCCGGTCGGATTGTGGGCGCAAGCGTGCAGCACAAAGATTGAGCGCTCCGGGCAACTCTGCGGGAGAGAAAAAAGAAGAAGCAGCGTAAATGACTCCCGATGACGGCCGAAATGAAAGTGTCATCAGATTCCCCGTCACGCGCTGCTTACCTCCAAGTCACCGAGGAAACCGGCCAGATCGAGGCCTCTCTTCTCCGCGTCCCAGTACTTGTACGGACGGACATCCTCAAAGCCGGCGTTGCCGAATACGGCATTGTGATTTTCTGAAACAAACAGTCGCTCTCATATCGGTGTTCTCGTTTTTTTTTTTTTTTATCTTTCAGGTTTCCTTTAGATAAAAGGGTGAGTATTGTTTTATTAAAGCATCTCGCATCCAAACTGATAAAAAAAAACTTTAAAAAAAAACCCATAAATATTGCTGATAAGATATGACGGCAACAGGACAATTATTGATTAAAAAAAAAAAGGCTTTATTGACAGCCTGAGTCTGAAGTCTGTAGAACTCATTGTAATGCGACCAAAGTCCTTGAAGGTGGATTCAGTCTTGTTTTGTTTTTTTTAAAGCATGTTTTTAGCATGTGTGCGTGTTTACCCCAAGTTGGCGCAGACACATAGATGGGTGTTTTGGTGTTGTTGTTTCCATTGTGGAATCGCCTAAGAAACTCTGCGCCCATCTTCAAAGCGCCTGTGCCACCCAGACACTGGACAGCTCCCACCTGGTCGTGAGAGAAACAGTCCGTCAGTTTAAATGTAAAACAATCAGAAACACTAAATGGCCTTTTTATTTATTTTTTATTTTTTTTTATTTTTACGGCGCACACCCTGTTCTCCTGGATGGCAGCGCTGTCGTCTCCCAGTGCAATCTTGGAGGCCGAGGATCTGAACTCAGGCAGGCCCAGGATGGGCAGGTACTCGTGGTTTAGCCTGTCGTCGTTCACAATGACCTTCTCCACCTTTTTCACCACCGGCAAAACCCAAGGCTTGCCTTCATCCGTCCGGTAGGCTGCGAGGGAGAAAGGTATAGGAAATGTATTGCCAAAATACATAAGGGTTGATAAATGGCACCTTTCCTTCGATAATAATAATAATCATATGAAATTGCTCTATCTACACCAGGGGTGTCAAACATACGGCCCGCGGGCCGGATCCGGCCTGCCAGGGGGTCCAGCTCGGGCCCGCCGGATGACTTTGCTGAGTGTGAAAATTACAGAAAGACATAAATTGCATTTCTATGAGAATATGGAGGTTTATGAGTACAAACATTTTGTTTTTTTTTTTTTTAATCGATCCAGTAATTGCTTCAAAAACAGCGTAAATGCGACGTCTGCTCCGGAGGAAGAAGCGCTCGGTGCCACAGGCAGCCGCGCTCGCTGCTCGCTTTGTGACGCGTTTGAATCTGCAGAGGAGAGCCGGGGCAGATAAACAGTGGGCTGATGTCTGAGTTTTTGGTCTTTATGTTTCTAGTTTATTGTAGAAAGACCTTAAAATAGGGTTTATCATCCAAAAACCTTCACCAATGATTTAAACATAGAGAAATATTGTCGTTATGTATGCTATGATTTTACTGGTCTGGCCCACTTGAGATCAAAGTGGGCAGTATGTGGCCCCTTAACTAAAATGAGTTTGACACCCCTGATCGACACATACTGCAATACAAGCGGTTTCCTTGTGAGCCAAACATCTGCACCCTGGTAATCATGACCACTCTGAGACATGACCACGGGGTCACTTCAGTTTTGGACTCATAACGAGAAGGAGTGTGGCCAACACAACTCTTGTTTTAAGACGTTTAATGCATTTTGGGGGCCCGGGTCAGATGAAAGGAATGTGAAATTGAACCTACATAAGGTCACAAACAGACACGCACTTTCATCTGGTGTTTGTTTTAGTCGGCTGAACTCCATGCTACCACCTGATAAGGAGTAAATTATATAATAGTCTTTTTACCCTCTGAACAGGGACCAGCAACGTGACTGGGGCTGCAATTCACCAGGACAACTGAACGTCACAACATCCTAAAGCCTCGTGTCGAGTCCTCAAAAGCAAAAAGACATTCAGTTTTTCTGAAATGAGAGGAGCAAATCCTAATAAGCAAGAGGCTGCTGCTGCTGCAGGTTTTTGCCATTTTTGGCTTGAAGAAAGTAGGTAATTCGCTAATCAGTTTTTCATCAGCCGATTTATTGACAGTGGACCACCCGTCTAAGCTCTGCGTGGGACTTCTACTTTACATGGCACCAGACCCTTTGTGGCCTACATTTCCCAGCTGCCCCGTAGCTGCTGACCGTCTGTGGCGGTGACTGCGTGTCTTGCGGCGAGAAGGGGATTATGAGGCCTCTGCCTCCTCCTGTACTAATCACAGGACTCGGGTAGACTTGTTTTGCTGCAACAGAGCCAACGAATGTTTGACGCTCTTCCTTTGCAGTGCAGAATTACTTCTTTCAAATGAGATTAACGTGGACAATATTTGTACTGGAGGACTGAAATGTACCATTGCCTTGCTTTAGGGGAGACGCGGGAGGACACCGTACGCATCTAAACTCCTGCAAGTCGTCTGTTGTTGTGTAACGAGGGAACAGTAATCCAATCCCCTCCCTAGTCCAGAGAGTAAGAGGTTATTGTGCAGAGCAGCAGCAGGAGGAGGAGGAGGGGGGGGGACAGGGACAGGGACAGCCATGATTCAACTCTTTGTGCCACATCATTACATAACATGTACTGTCACTGTAGTTATCCTCACACTCTCCATGTCAGTAAGTAAATAAAAAACTATTATTGAAATACAGGCGTTACGTCAAAATATGTAACCCAGAAAAAAAGACCAAATACTCTTTTGAGATGCCATATAATTTGCCTCGATTTATGATGTCGAGGCTATCAAAAAAAAAAAACTGCGACCTTAGATGAATGCCATGTGATCAGATTTCATGGTATGTATTACCATATTTGAACACCACAAAAACAACCGGCAACCACAATTGGCAACTGCTATCAAAATTTAAAAAAAAAATGTGTGACCATCATAAAAAAAAAAAAAAACACAAGGACACGGACTATGAAGAAGTCATAGCATCTTATGGATGTCTGAACTCAGTGCAACACCGGCTGCAGCTATTTGCCATAAAGCTCCCTTCGTTACCACTGGGCTGGCTGGTTGCTCCGGGATACCGTTACCATGGTTAATGACATGACAGCGGACTACTTACCTCCCACTCCGAGGTTCACTTTATTGGGAAACTGGTCGTTATTGAAGTCCTGCGACAGCTTGAAGACAGCTACGGGGACTGCTCGGGGCACCTCAGAGAACACCGACATGGCTGCTGTTCCTTCAGGCGGCGACGAGCGACGAGCGACGAGCGGCGACCGGAGTTGGAGCCTAACGGGATGGAAGAACGCTTCACCTTCAACGAGGGATTTGGGAGGGGAAGAGATGTAAAAGTGGGCGTGAGTGGATGAACCAATAGACATCCAGCTTGTTAGATTGATCTGCGTACTGATACGCGTCAGGTCGAAGTTCAAGACAACGCACGCGCAGTGTCCGCTGACCAATGACTGCCTCTGTAAGCGTGACTGACAAACGTCGCAACGAATGTCTGGCGTTGATGTAAAGTGGGCGGTTCAAGGATTTTTACTGCAAT
The DNA here is from genome assembly GCF_029030835.1 of Brachyistius frenatus. Lineage (NCBI taxonomy): Eukaryota > Metazoa > Chordata > Actinopteri > Embiotocidae > Brachyistius > Brachyistius frenatus. The sequence goes on from NW_027210612.1 coordinate 270,575, forward strand.
ACACGATTTTGCCACGAGGTGGCGCCACGACCTTTTTTTTTTATTATTATTATTATTATTTTTTATTAGAGATTGTATCAGGAGCAGATTGTTTGGAAAAAAAAATAAACAAAGTTTGAGGTCAACAGACTCTCCCCCCACCCCCCTCCCCTCCTGTCGAAGGTGCAAGGTCTGCTTCAGAAGTGGAGGAAATACAGCCTATTATAAATGGCAATTTTAACACCGACTGAACACACAGCGAAGCTTGGGCTCCACACCACGTGTCTGTAAATGAACAGGTCCGAGCATCTTGATCTCTTCTGTCCCGAGGGCCTCGGCTGAGCTATATGGTGTAAACACACCGGCTCCTCTGCGCTCTCCCCACAGCGGTCTGCAGGAGGCGAAGTGGTTGATATATGAAGGCCACTGCAGCCTGCTCTCCCCTACCACTCATGTTTCTGTCTGACCAAACAACGGGCAGTTTACATGGTTTAACTGCACTAGTTTGTGTCGTTTAACGGCGTCATGGTGGGATACTACCGGGACGTCACAAGACACTTCATACTTTTATTCTACTAGATTTTAGAGGAAACTGTTGTGCCCTTTATTCTGCATTTTGTATGTATTTATCTGACAGCTGTAGCTGTTACTTTGCAGATTACATTAGATTTTACGCACAAAAAAAATACAATTATATCTCATTTTATATATATAAGAAAAGCCAAAGTGTATCTTTTTTTTTTGATATTTTGATGGTCTACGTCTTTTCTGATAGTACCAATGTCACAAAGTACATAGGACTAACAACTGACAAAAGCTCGATACTTAGATCAAAATTTGAAATGAACAAAAATATGAAAATTCCTACATTGTTGATTTTTCAATTAGGGAGAAGGAGCATATGTAATTTTAGGAATTTATAATTACAGTGGGTAATAATGTGGAAATCCCATATTAGACACAAATCATTATTCCAAGCAGTGTATCTAGTCTTAAAACATGTCTGCCGGCAATTTTGTTTTATAGAGAATTAAGTTATAAGTCGGTACTTGCTCTTAATGTTTCTAAGAGGCCATTGCAGTTTGTGTATTAAAGCTGGAATAATTATAGTCCTCTACTACAAGTGGATCAAATGATGATGTGATGCAAAACAGCTCACTCGTAGTAACAGATGCTTTGAGAATTGTGATCTAACGCTCTCCGCTCATTGTTTTGGATTTTATGGCCCAGAGACTTTAGTTTTGTTTACTCTCGTCCCCGTCAGCTCCAGCATGGATCCGTTTTCAGTCAAGGGCACCGATAACTTCTCCACTTGTCCAGCCCCAAACAGAAAACAGAAAAAATTTGCTACTAGCCGATGAACAAATTAGAGCATAGTGTTGCTGACGAGGCAGATCGTTTGTTTTCTCAGTAAGCTGGTGGAGTCCAGCAGAACAAAAACAGGGAATAAATAGAGTTCTCAGGTGAGCAGAAGATAGAAATGAATGCTATTGTTTTTCCATGCCTGCTAGTAAATAAATCACCTGCTTATACTGTTATAAGGAGATAACATACAAATTCATGTTCCACCAAATGCTTTCAACTCTGACTGAGGAATGCATTAAGAGTATGTAAATGTAAAGCTGTTGGTAAACTGATCTTGATCGTGATGCTCTGAAGCTTTACAGAAATTGATTGATCTAATCAAACCTCCATGATTAATCAGGATCGGTCTCCCCTATAAATAATAGATCAAGCTTCAAATACAAAACAAGTAATGCTTTTGGAGGATATACATTTGCCAAATATACTTTCACACTGAGGTAACTCAGAAGTTAATAATGGCTTATTTCTGATCTATTTAACAAGAGGAAATGATTTAAAAAAACCATTGATGAAGCATCGGTTAAGCTTCATGAACCACCTGCAAAGAAGACTTGACGAAAGTGCTATAATCAATCCTAACGCTGGCTAGTTACTATTTTGCCCTCCTGTTTTGTCCTAAATGTTACTCACTTTCCCCACACCAGGTCCCGCCCCCACTCATCTCCTCGCTTCACGCTGACAGTAGATGTTTTCATTCTTTCCGACCAGGTGAGGGTGTCTCGTATGTTAGCTATCGCTGTCAGCTCGGCAATTATGGGATTTGAGCTCCCAGAACAGGGCTCGGGGGCCGAGGGCAGGCTTTGGTGTGTACGTATGGAGGAGGCCCGGGGCCACGGCCTGGTCTGTGATGTGAAGTGTGAGTCAGAGCACGGAGTGACAGGAGTAGCCTCTGGCAAACCGGTGCCCACAGAGGGAGTGTCACGTCCAGATCAACGAAGCATTCGCAGGCCCTCTCGCTGCATTTCTTTGACACTGAAATGTGGAACATTTATTTTGGCACCCAGCAGTGCAATACAAATGTGACACATACAAAAAAGAAAAGTGCCAACAGGGTTTTCTTGGTGTTTTTGTTTTGCATACAGGCCATCACTGCTGCTGTAGGAGGCCGACACTAAAACACACAAAGGCACACATTCAGGCACAAGACAGTCGCATTCCAGCTGTGGTATCACTGACACACTGACACACACACACACACACACACACACACACACACACACACACACACACACACACACACACACACACACACACACACACACACACACACACACACACACACACACACACACACACACACACACACACACACACACACACACACTGCTGCACATTCCAAGGGGGACATTGCAGCGTTGCTCACATGTTGCTGTGGCCCCTGCGTCTCTGGGTCAGAGAGCTGTGGTGAGTGACCACCTTTTTAGCTTCCCATCTTGTTTGTTTTCCAAAGACATTGTCATCAATTCTCTAACAAGGGACTAGACACAGCAACAACAAAGTGCACAGGACCTCCCTGTTGCTCCCTGTGTAGTCCAATGACTGATGGACCATGCATGCAGTAACACACATCAGAGATCTGTGCGTCCGACTACATTCCAACGAGCGTATTTGTGTGTACGTCTGTGTGTGTGTGTGTGTGTGTGTGTGTGTGTGTGTGTGTGTGTGTGTGTGTGTGTGTGTGTGTGTGTGTGTGTGTGTGTGTGTGTGTGTGTGTGTGTGTGTGTGTGTGTGTGTGTGTGTGTGTGTGTGTGTGTGCGTGTGTGTACGTCTGTGTGCGCTCCATCTGATATCATGACATGAAATCTGTTTGTTTTATGTGCATGCAAACATCTTTGTTCTTTATTTACATCTGAAAAAAGACAACGAATACACTGAATATACACAACTGAAGTACAAATATTGTATATGAATGTAACACAGCTGAAACCACGTTGTTTACCACAGATAAAAAAAAAACAACAACAAAAAAACATGCAGGGTAAAAGTAAACTTGCACCATCTGAGTAAACCCGACAATATTACTATCAAGGAAAAGTTCTGCGACAGGATGAAGACCACTCTGAATCGGTGTAGCGCTGCATGTTTAATAGGATGATTGGTCGAGCTTCAGAGATGCTGCAAGACAGATTTGGTTACTTTGGGACAGAACCAAGCTAGCTGTCTCCTCCTTTCTTCAATGCTAAGCCAAGCTAACTGGCCACTGGCTGGGCAAATAGCCTTATGTTCATTTTACATGATGGTATCAGTCTTCTAACCTAAAAGCCAATCAGTGCATTTCCCAACATGTGTTCTTTAAATAATAATAATAAAAAAATGAAAAAAAAATGTTTTAAAACAGCTGCAGCAAAACTAAAGTAAAACATCAGAATAAAACGGAAATAAACCGTAAAAAAAAAAAAATGTCTGCTTTGTCGAGCCTTCTAAATAACTGTGTACGGTGTGTATTTGTAAATTGGTGCTGTTATTTAATATTTTATCAAAGACTTGGTTCAAAAAAATATTTATAAAGTGATGTGGCCTTCGCACCATGAGGCGGGGTGGAACCTCGAGCACAAGCCTGCACTGTGCTGTTCTAATTGATTGATGTTGTCTTTTGGCCAACTCAGGTTCTCCAGCTTTATACAAATATGCATGCTACGACACAAAGACAGGAAGTGGAAGACTCTGGTCTGAATTTGTACCCCGACTGCTTATTTTACATCTGCACAAAGTAAACTGACAGAAATAATACGTGGACCTGACTTTGTCTATCGTTTTTAATTCAGTTATATTTTATCAATTCAAGTAGGGAGATCATCCGGTTTCATTCTCCCGCTCAGAGAGGGGTCAAAGTTCAGGGTCAGCTACAGAACAAGGACTCAATATCTATATGTGGGCGGGTGTCTGACAAAACTGGAGCTTGGACGGAAGCTGTCCGGTTGAAGGGAAGTTCTCCCTCTTCTCTACATCAAGATTCAATCTGAGCATCAGCACTACCAGCAGCGATTATTATCAACAGCAATACATGATGCCTGATATTTCATGCAGTTCTTATTTAGCAAAATTGAACTTTACTCGGAGGGAGTCCGATAATTGCTAAAACAGCGTGCCACTTTGATGGAGACAGCACCATGGTTCTCTGAAGGATGTTTACCTCTGAAAGCCAGGATGCTGGCACGCTTTTATTTTAGAGGAACATTGTCTTTCCCGAGAGAGTTATTACTGCTTCAGCGAGTTAGAGAGAGTTCCTCCAGTAGCAAGCTGAACTTGATTCAACCTTCTGATAGTGTTTAGATTATTTTCACCAGCTCTGGCCAAGTAGGACAGAGCGTATGAGCAGGCAGAAGGCCCACACATCATATTCGGTGAGCACCCGCCTCCCCGCAGTTTCTTTATCTGCAGGGCCTGTGCGGCAGCAGGGAGGATACGCATATTTAGGTTGCATGCTTCCTCTCAAACCACATTCCCAACACCGTAGATCACAGATATTACAGCCCTCACATCCCCCTGTTAGCGCTCATGTATACAAACACACACCTGCTGGGGCAAGGGCGTCTGGGAGAGAATTACAGCAGCCTAATTTATGAGACCCAAGGGAGGGCAAAGGGCAGGGGACCCAGACTGGCCTGACCTCACTTCCTCCTCTCATGGTCTCCAAGTTAGACCTTTGATACACAGAACATGGTTTTGGTTCTCAAAAACATCGCCCTCTCACAGTCTTTTAAACAAACTACCTGATTAGGGCATCTTTTTCCTAACCTGGTTAACACAACAAGCCCCGAGGGGCCGCTGCAACATGCCAGTTAGCCATCACCTCAGGCCTGCCATTGTGGGATATTTGGCACGTTCAGAGCCAAAAGTAAGTGGGTGAGAACAGGGTTATGCAAAAAAAAAAATCTGGCCCTGGGCTCGCCTCTGGCCTCCTCATTTCCTCCAGTGAGAAGGCGCTGTCATCCGTCACTCGGGACCAGGCAGGGGCACAATAGCACAGTCTGGGTCCTGGCTACTGACACCATCACACGGGCTGCTGATAAGACTCAACTTCCGGGACCCAGAAGAACTGAGCCATTACTGACACACAACAGTTTGGTCCTTTGCCATTCTTACCGATGACCATGAAATAAAAAAAAAGGAAAAAGGAAAGTACGCCGTGAGCTACACGAGGCAAGAACATCCCGTATGCAAGCGTGCTTCTTTCTATATTTTCAAGGTCCAAACGTGTTCCCCTATAAAGCGTTGCAGAAACGGCATCACACCCTGTTAGATAATCAGACGTTGGACACAACATGGTAAACAGGTGGGGGCAGACACACTTGAGCGCAACAATTTTCCTAATGTAACAATCTACTGTTGACATTGGCTTATTAAGAGCACTGTAAGACCAACAGACACTTTAGTTCCTCATCAGGCTGTTATGGTAACAACTGTAAACAAACTGCTCCTTTGTAGAAAGATGTTAAGTGCTCCTTTACAGAGCTCTGTCAAGTCATAACACCACACAACCTTTCTTTCAATACACAGACACACACACATATACATATACATATACATGTACATATACATATACATATACATATACACAAGGCCTATACAGCGCACCCCCCGCTCCCCCCCACACACACATGGGAGGCGATGATGCTTTCTTTTTACGCAGTTTACTGCAGTAAAACCTTCAGACACCAAACGCCACTCAGCTTTACAGAAGCAGCGACCACAGGGCAAAGATAATTGCTGTCATTACAGAGTCATCAAACTTTCATTCTCAGATGCTCCCATATTTGCAACAATCCCAAATCTCCAAGTGGTTTAGTTTTCTGGGCCTGCATATGACTATATACCTGCCACTCTGAAGCAAACACACCGCTGCCTGCCAGAGATATGGAGAGAAGGAGGGAAACAAGAAGAGACATGTTCAGCACAGCCTGGCAAAACACCAACTTTAAAGAACTCTATTAGAAAGTGTTGAGAAGAATGATCGATATGTGACTGCAGCAAAAGTAGAAAATAGATTTTTTTTTTTTTTAATTTCCACATCTTATATTGCAATTCTTTTAAAACTGTTGTCAATAATTATGTCCAGAGCTCTGGAGGCTGACCTCTGCTGTGGGCTTGACCTCAACCAGCTTATCGCGATGATTCTGAAATGAAGATGATGTATTGAAGAGTCGTATTCAGCAGCGAGTAGCTCCTTGACACTCTCTGGGAGTCTGGGTTTTGTTACAGGCAGGAAACAGACTCTTCCGCTCCGTAAACACGCGTCTCTGCTTGGCCACTTTTGGGCTGCCGGTGGCACGCGAAGACCGCTGATGATGGGTCAGTTGTGTGGGCTCGGGAGGCTGCACGCATGTGCCTATGTGTGTGTGTGTGTGTGTGTGTGTGTGTGTGTGTGTGTGTGTGTGTGTGTGTGTGTGTGTGTGTGTGTGTGTGTGTGTGTGTGTGTGTGTGTGTGTGTGTGTGTGTGTGTAGGGTTGAGAGTTAATTGTACCGTTAGCGTGGTTGCGGCTCTGAGCCGTGACGCATTGAAATGATAGATAAGAGAATAAAGAGTGAACTTTCAGATAGTCATCGATATTTTCTTTAAACCGACAGAATGAAGACAGCTTCGTCTTTAAAAGTAGGGCCTTTGTCCTACAGGTCAACCTTTATCTAATTTATTTCCACACAAAAGACACTTTACAATCTTGAATTTGGCAAACACTTTCTTTGTCGTGATTACGCATTCATTTCTTTGTTTGGTCTGTTGTCTCCGAGTCATTCCACTCGATAAACAGGAATGGGTAAATATTTAGGAAGCAAACTCACCAGATTTACTGCGTTCTGATGTATTTTACGAGCTAAAGTGACTTCTTAAATTCCACATAACACGTGCAAAATCGCCTTCGACTGTGTGAGAATTACTTGCAGTTCTCATGAGTAAATCTTGGCCTTATGATGAAATAGTTTGGGCTGTGTCCATGCAGTGACCAAAATGTCCGTGTATTTTTGCGAAAGCGCGTTTGGATTTTGATAATGCCTTGCGCGCACTATAGAGCTTCTTTTCAACGCAGAACCTTTTTTCCTTTCTCTGCTTTTCACGTCACTTAAATGGACCGTTTTAAGAAAAAAAAAAAAAGACACAAATCTCCAGAAGAGGGGTAAAACGCTGCCCTTAATCTAAACAGCGTCTTGTTGGTGAGTGGATGAGATTATGTCGACATGCCCTCCTTTTCTCTCCACACGGCTTAGGAGCAATGGGGCCCTCAGACCCTGGCGTCTGTGTCGGAACAGGAGAGAGGTGTCCCGTTTCAGGCCGTTTGCCCTTTAGTACACAGATCAAATGAAATTATAATTGTTATTCATTATAATAATAATAATAATAATAACAACATGTATTCTACCCTAATTGAAAGAAATTTAGAAACCAAACTATTTTTTAGCAGCATGCAATTATTTATTTCCATTCCCTGCAGCATGAAGCGGATAATGATAAATGTGCAAATAGTTTTCTTGTTTTAATTTGACCCTGTTTTGTTTTTCGGAAACATCGGCCCAGGGTCAAGGGAAAGCATTCTCGTGTTGGCTCTGTTCGTGTATGGCCAAATTTTGGTGGAAAATAATCCCACAATTTTCTCAAATTAAGGAGACAAAAAAAAAGAGAAAAGTTCTAAATATATATTCTCTCCTTTGGGTAGACAATTTGATCTTATTTCCCACAGTCGCGGTGCATTATCTTATCTATGGATTGCCGAGACAGGAAACGAAGATATGCCTAATCGTATAACTACTGCAGTGATGATGGGAAGAACTGTGGTCGTCATGGGATCATCCGAAAAAGACAATAAATCAAAAATGCTCGTGGGATTTCTTGCATAAATTCAACGGATTGCTGAGGTGCCACCAAATTAAGGATTTGATTGTAAAATTTGTAAAAAAATATGAATGAAATATTTTTTTTCAAATAATTTTAAGTTAGTGCTGTCAGGTGTGAAGTTTTTCTGTAAGAAAAACAAAAAGTATGTAACCTTCCAGAGGAGTCGATAGTGTCAATATTTTCACTTAAGGAATATCTTCTAATTTAAAAAAAAAAAAAAGAGAGAGAGAGAGAGACCAGAGAGAGAGAGAGAGAGAGAGAGAGAGAGAGCGAGAGAGAGAGAGACCCTCCCCCGCTTCACAGCGTCACTGACAGGGAGAGGACAGCATCTTGGCTGACCGAGCTCTTTCTCGAGATAACTGAATTCAGCACACCAAACAGGATCGACCTCTTTCGCTCTCTCTCAGCCCTGCAGCCACAGACACACAGCCAGCAGAGAGGGATGTCACAGCTGAAAGAAAGCCAGTCCTGCCTAGTCTGCATGAAAAACCAGAGGAGCGCGACCATTCCTCAGCTTTACGCACGGGCTATTAGTTTCTTTTACGCGCCGTCAGGACACAAATTGGTCCAGTTCTGGGCCTGTTGACTATTTGTTTTCTGCCATCTATCTGTTTGGTGGTAATAATGATTCCCAGTCCGGTCATTACTTCTTCCACCACGCCTTTTTCTGTGAAGGACATTCTGAAGCTGGAGTTGCAGCAACAATCTCAGCAGCAGCAGCAGCTCCAGTTGATCTCCTGCTTCGGTCTCTCTGGTGCGCTGTCGAAGCCGGGAGCTTTCCCAAATAAATCGTTCCGCTCTCATTCGCCGCCCTCCTGCATGCTCGCAGGCAGAGACAGTCCGAGTCCCATCAGCTCCTGCCTCTCGGAGAGCGAGGAGAGGATGTCGTATCTCAACACGCTGACTGTGCAGGACCAGCTAGCAGAGTCCGGTCTGCCGGTGGAGGTGTTCGGTAACCCGGCGCAGAGCCACTCTGCGGAACTCCGACTGGAGATCGAGCACGAGGAGCAAGACAGAAGTGAGTACATGGTCTACTTTGAAAAAAATGTTCACCCAAAAGTAAGAGACGGTGAGGTTAATTGTATAAATAATAACATGACAAAAGATTCCAGACTGTTAAATCATAAGTTGCTTATTTGTCTACAATTTAAAAAAAACACACAAAAAAAACACATTAACGTATGTTGACAATAATAGATACTTTTGGAGACATTTTCTGCAAAATCATAAGAAATGATTTGTTGATTCAACTATAAGTGAACATAAAACATTATCGAATGCACACAGAAGGGATTAGTCCCCCCTGTATGATATATTTTTTTGTCAAATATAGAAATTGAAATCTATATACACATTGGCATTCAATTGCTTGACGTTTATTTATAATAACAATCTATAAAACAAGAGCCACACTTTGCACAATAGACACACAAAAAAAGGATTATTGTGTGCTATTCTTTAGCTGCCAGCTAACTGTGCATAAGGCTTACAGGCATTTAATTGTTTACATAAGTACTGTATTATTCATGACTCATATAAATCCCTGAACAGAAATGTAAACTGACTGATTCACTTGTTCTATAGATGTAGTTAATGTTCACTTAATCGTCATAGAATTTTGCAGAGACTTTACAATAAAATAGATTCACTTTCAGATTCAATTTTCGAAACCTGAACATTCCAAATGTATAATCACAGATAAGTCGAAATATACCTTATATTTGTTTCTACATTTTTTTGTCAATAAGTCCTTTTTGGAAACACCTTTTGATCTTTTTCAAATACCTGCAGAATGCTGTCAGTAATTTCCACTTTCTCCGTTAGTACAACATTTTAAATGTCAGTAAATCATGCAAATTATATGGAATACATTTCAATAGTCAGTAACAAATGTATTTGCTATGAAAAAGCTGTTTTAGTCTCAACGTTTTCAGAAAATTATTATACAAAATAAATTGATAGCCGTGAATATCAGCCTGCTGAGATTGGAAAATGGTGGAGTGTTGGTTAAATATTTGGAAAATACAGTCTAATTAAGACGTTTTAGCTTTGATGTACAGTTCAACTTTTGTTTTCTCCGTGCAGAGGGATGCGGTGCGATGCGGGGTGACTGTGACGACCCCGACTCAGACAAGTCCGTCACCAAGCAGCAGAGGACCAGGAGGAAACCCCGCGTCCTCTTCTCCCAGGCTCAGGTGTTCGAGCTGGAGCGGCGCTTCAAGCAGCAGCGGTACCTGTCCGCCCCGGAGAGGGAGCACCTGGCCAGCTCCCTGAAGCTCACCTCCACCCAGGTCAAGATCTGGTTCCAGAACAGGAGGTACAAATGCAAGAGGCAACGACAGGACAAGACTCTGGAGATTGCAGGTCATCACCACCATCACCACCCACCGCCGCCGAGGAGGGTGGCCGTGCCGGTTCTGGTCCGAGACGGGAGGCCTTGTCTGACTGGATCCCAGAACTACAACACTCCCTACGCAGTCGGAGCTCCGAACCCGTACAGCTACAACGGCTATCCAGCCTACAGCTACAACAACACGGTGTATACTAACACTTACTCCTGTAGTTATTCTAGTTTGCCTGCCCTTCCGCCGAACACCACTACTGCTAACGCTTTCATGAACATGAATTTGGGAAACCTGGGTGCACAGACGCAAAGCCAGGCACCCCAGGGACCGTTGGTCACACCCTGCCAAGGAACTCCGCAGGGCATCCGGGCATGGTAGCGCAGACTTTACGCACAATCACAGCAGGGAGAGACTTCTCAGGATGGGTGAATGGACTCAAGCATGAAAACGCTGTGCTTTCATTGCATTAGTTGACAACTTCAAACTCCATAACATAAAGTACAGGTCAGGTGGCTGTAACACATGACAGGCACATGAAGAAACTCCAATTCATTGACCGAGATAAAGAAATATATACTATGTACATCTTTCTATACGGGCCGCAATGTTTAAAAAAAAATATTAAAGCTGTGGAATGGTTGTCGGAATGAATGTTACCGATGAGCTACGACTGTGCGTAATGGTTTAAATGGATGTAATGTTCATCAAAAATAAAGCAAACTTGTTTGGACATTTTCTTATTAGCATACTCGTTTTACAAGCTAAAATTGATTACTTATTGGCACAAATAAGATCATTTAAATAAGTCCCCACAATTGCAAGAAAATAACTATGAACCACAGGTGCTTTAATCTTATAAAGTATTATGTTTATTAAGCCTTTTGTTTTTCCTTTTTAACAATGTGACTTGGGTTTGGTCAGTAATGTTTGTTTTTACTCTAAAACGAAGTAGGTGACACCGAAAGCCTTTGATTTCAATCAAACGGGCGATTTTACGCAACAGGACACTTTCTACGTGCAAATTACAACGACATAGAGATGGAATTATCTCTGATGATCAAATTAAATGATATAACAAGCATAATGACACAAGGGATTTCATTTTACTGTGCCGTGTGTGTGAGTGTGTGAGTGTGTTTGTGTGTATCTGCATATTAATAATCAATAGGATATAGGTCAGACTTCAACATTTATTTGAATCTGGATAAGAAACAAAAACAAAAACAAAAAAATCTTGAGTGGAGGTTATTATAACGTTTCTCATCGTCTCAAATTGTTTCCCAAGCCATGCAAGCATTTATTTTTTTTCTGTGAGAAAGCACGCAGTGCACTTTGGTCTGAGACAAGAACCAGAACCAGAAACTTTTTTGAGGCGAGCTCATGTCCGGTCAGGAATCAGAGATGGACATTAACGAGACAGCCAGCATCCTCGGGACCCTCACAGCTTTTAAAGTAGACGAATATTAGACGACAAATATCGTTTTTGTCGATGACACAAATATATATAAAATTGGTTCAAAATAAAACAGAAAATACGTTTACGGATATAAACAAGTAGCCTAATAATAATAATAAATATTGTAATTTCATAATAATTACATCACACACACACACACACACACACACACACACACACACACACACACACACACACACACACACACACACACACACACACACACACACACACTCCGTTGATTGGAGGTAGACTTAAGGAAAGATCTTCACCCACTGGGCACGGCCGAATACGCAGACGCTATTAATGGAGATGAATGGCAAAGTAAACAGCGTGTTTGTCTCCTCTGATAGCCTCGCTGGCCACTTCCCCTGGCTACTGCACTGCCGGTAGGACATACCTGGTGTCAGCTCTAAGTGCTGCAGAGTCACTAATGTAAATAGAGCTGGCGACAGGACGGCGATGCCTGAGGACGCGGCCTGGCCACGGCTGCTCTGACAGGCGCTGCGATCGCTATCTAAGCGCTGCCAAAGATAGCAGCTCGGCTCATCGCTGCATAGGCGTGGAGTTTCCCAAAACAAAGTCTCCAGTGGCAACCACTCAAGGAGCTCACAAAAGAACCACAGGCCCAAATATAGAGAAGGAAAAGTAGCGTGGAGAAGCTCGAGTAAAGGCTCGTCCATTTAGCTACCCTCCAAGTGTTGTCGCCTATGGCATCAGATAAGGAAAGGCGCTTCAGGAGTATAGCCAAATTATCTTTAAAATGTACCTTCTACTATGGTAAAATGCCACAATTCCTAGTAAAATGAGACACATTTAATTTCAAACAGTCTTATGGTAAAGAATACAATTAATTTACACTTTTAATAGAGCGTCTGCGTGTTATCTAATACATCATAAATGCAATTGATTTGACAGCGGAGGTGATCATATAGACACAAGTTTTAAACATTTTTATGTGCTTAAAAAAAGATAAGTCCAAGATCACAAGTCCAAGTTTTAAACGTTTTTATATGTGTGTAAAAGAAAGCTCAAAGACGAAATAATGTTCCTTTATTTCATGTAATTGTGTATATAGACTGAGTGGATGCATGTGCAGACTTTGATGAAGACTACGTCTGATTTGGAGGTTCGTCTGCCGGGGGGTGGGTGGGTGGGGTCTTGAGAATATAGGCTATAATAATATATTATCTCACAATTATACAATTTTATTTGGACGCAGATTTTAAAGTGGACATGTTACTTCTCAATGCTGAAAGAAGTAGTGCTTCATCCAAATTATAATCCCTAACACCATTTATTATTGCAATAATTATTAGTGATCTTACTATTGCGGAATTTAGATTATACATTGTTGAAGACAACATCTCATGGTTTGAATAAACGTAAGCTTACTGGGGACTTTCACGTTTGGCCTCCAGACATGTTCTGACACCCTGCAGATGATTCAATTCTGTGGCATACAGAGAGATTTCACTGTTTAGTCAGAGGAAGAAAACAAAACAACACGGAAAAGAGAGATCTCTTCATCTGTCATCACATCTCAATTGGAGGATTGGCCTGCTGATTGTGTAATGTGTGTCCGTTTGGGAGGGGTGGGGGTGTACGCAGTTAACTTCTTTTACTTTTACGCACACTGGCATGAGTCCTGTCCACAGGGCGGCGCAACTCGCCTGTCTGAGCAGCAAGGCTGGAAATCCATCCTCAATCTCAAATGAAGATGGGTTTTACTAACAAATGCGCGGTTAAATGTGTCAACCTGCACAGCTGGAAGATGAAAAATACTCCCAATTTTAAGAGCCACTGCTAAAATCCACAAGAAGAATTACATTTTAAAAGCTGTTAAGAATTAAACTATGGATGGAGGAAAAGAGAAAACTTAAACAAGTACGGTCCTGTCAGAGTTACGTGGGAGCTAAAATCCAAGCTGTAAAATATCAAGTAGCCCCCCCTTAACTATAAATGTGGGTACAGCATTTTGAAATGATTTAAAACCTAATTCTCACGTGTGAAAACCAGCGCTGAGCCGCGTCTTTACGCATTCTCAGCAAACGTCATGCATTACGGTCATACATATTACATGTAACTAGGTAAACTCTCAGAAAACGGCTCTATTTTGCAAGAATAGTGGACAACATCCACTCTGAGTCTCTGCCTTATGTCCAATATTATGGTATTTGAAATGCTCAACAGGTCGAACTAATTCCCTTGTCTCCAAACAAGCTCTGAGACGTGGAGTTATAACTTTAAAAAAAAAAAAAAAAAAAAGATTTGTTCGTAATGTAAGCGATTAGAATCTCCTCACTGAGACACCGTATCTCGCCTGCAAACTCGGTGTCCCTCATTCTCAGTTACACACGGAGCACGGAGAGCAGGGTGAATCTGGGCGGTGCGAAGGAGGGACCACGCACAGAAAACAGCCTATCAAAGTTTAACCGGAGTTGCTGCTGAGAATATCTTAATCGTCTTTACAGCTCCGGGTGAGGCTGCTCATCAACAGACCGGACTTCGTTCACCGCAATTTAATGACACCAATTAAATGAAGCGGTGAAAAGAACTAATCAGTAATTGTCTCTTGATGCCTCCAAATATACCGCACGGGAGAGTGAGGAAATATCCGTGTTGCCCTTTTTTAAAATCATGACATTAAGTTTTTCGTCCTTTTCTATCGACGACATCCTCACCGGACGTGATGCCGGAGGGAACCCCGGTCTTGCCGGTACAGATGAGCTCTGCGCACCGAAGCGCAACACCTGCATCGGCAAGGGTGCTACGAAAGTCTGTGATTTGTATCATCAAGACGCCGATGAGAGCCGCATCTCGGAGATACTTTCTCCTGATCTTAGCGCATCTGTTGGAAACCTCAGAGGTGATGCCTGCAAGGTGCAGGCCGCAGAAGAGGAGACTGAGCACAGAGAAGGTGAGCAATATTGGAATGATAAATCCTCTGGGGTTTTACGCAGCAGCAAATATGAAAATGTGGTGGTGGTTTTACTGTTGTACGGACATTGTATTTGCACAAATTGGCATCTTGAAATGAGATGAGAAAAAACAAAAAACAAACTTGAAAGCAACTCCAACTTTGCAACCAGAATGAAGTTTCAGCTCATGTTTAAAATAGAGTTTTAATTTACCACCGAAAAAAATATAAGATGAAGATATCTCAAACAGTATTTAAATCAATCACATGAATTTATTCTCACCAATAATTAAAAAAAAAAAAAATCAAATTTCCTTGCATAAATACAAAGATATTGAAATATAATATACAAATTTGGCCAGTATAACCGTGTGCCCTGACTTTAACAGTGTGAAAGGCATAAAGGTGGAAACGTTATATTGGCAGCATCAGCACCTTGTTGAAGTGACCTCTCACCCTGCAAGCTTTATTGTCGGCACACTTTCTTACTGTTTTTCAGCCGCTGCACAACAGCAGCCACGGTGTGAGCAGCTGGACAAACGGCAGGATAGGCAGGTGGATGCAGAGGAGGAGGGATATCGGCACAACGCGGACACGTTCAGCTGTTCACCAGAGGAGCAGCAGTGCAGGCCCGGCGCGAAGAAGCGCTCCAGGGCGGCCTTCTCTCACGCGCAAGTCCACGAGCTGGAGCGTCGCTTCCGCGCGCAGAGGTACCTTTCAGGACCTGAACGGGCCGATCTTGCAGGAGCCCTGAAACTCACAGAGACCCAGGTGAAAATCTGGTTCCAAAACCGGAGATATAAAACCAAACGGCGCCAGATGGCGGCCGAGCTGGCCGTGCTGAGCTCACCGAAGAAAGTGGCAGTAAAAGTGCTGGTGAGGGACGATCGCATGCATTACCATCGGGGGAATCTAGTGCACATCCCTATGACTGTGCCTCTCTACCACGGCTATCAATACCACCCATACCTGCACCACCACTACCAGCCCTGCAGCACGGGCAGTCTGTCCTGTGGAGGGAGGTTCTGAAGCTCTCTTATCTTTGGAGAACTGATGTCTTCAACAAGTGTCACTTCAACTACAAGGTACCCGTTTCCGTTCAGTCAGAGGACCGTGCACCTTAAGTGACGTTTTCATATGGATGAATCCGTTCTTGTCACACTTTTGTATGATTCTGTATGGCCCCATTAAGTACAAGTGATTTTCAATTACTGTTTGTCTTAGAACTACAAGTTAGTTTAATTTCTTTTTCAATTTAAAGAAAAAACAATATCAGAACTTGTGAGATACTGTCACCATGACTCACTAAATTTAGAAATATTTAGGCCCATTTGGTAAGTTGTCAAAATCACAAAGAATAGTTCACAGTCTGCAATGGCAATTTGAGTGGGCAGGAAGCTCTGATGGTATTGTGAATTGATTAGACTGTTATTGTGTGATGAAAGCATAAGGCAAGGTTAGAGTGTGGTTATTATCTTGTAATGATTTACAATTAAAAATAAAAATGTTAAAGCTTAAAATTGTTATTGACTCAAATATCTTTCTCGGTTCTGCTGTGTAGATTTTTAGAAATTCATATAATACATTTTATTTAGTATTTGATCTACTCTTTTATTTGCTGGGGCTGCACAACATTTTTTAAAAGGTAGGAACGAGGTCAGAAAAGTAGGTGGGTCCTCTCTGCCATACCTTATCTGGGAGAGCATGGAAAGGTCACCCAAAATTTATAGCATTCCCTTGTGGGATTAATTGTTATTTTTCTTTAAGTCACGAATGATCACTGCACAATGGCCTGATGAATTCAAACTACATGCTGTTTAAAAAGTTGTTTTTCTTTGTCAACTTGCTTCTGCGGCACAAGAAAAACTGTATTTGACAAAAACAAAACTATCGATTTCATGCCTCTAATTGGCTCAAATTGTAAAATTGATAAGGGTTTAAATTGGATTGGACCTTAAATTTGAGCGCATTGCAGGTTCTTCCTATCTAAAATCCAAAGAGGAATATTGATTGAAAATCTGAAATTGAAGGTTTAATCCCCCAAACCCAACCCTCAGTCTCCAAATAGTCATTCTATTTCATAACAGAGAAAAAAAAAGGAGTTCAAAGGCATTTAATCTCAATATTCTCTTCAATTTAAGTGTTGTAATTACATGCTCACTTTTACTTCACAAGTTTCCTCAAGTCCAAAGCACGATCTATACGTTCATTTTTTTTCCCTCCCCAATGAGCGCCAAAAACAGCCCACTGTCAGCAACCAGACACAGCAGAAAGGAATCTTAAATATATACAAACCTAGCGAGAGAAAAAGTATCTTATCTTGACGTGCAAGAAGCTTCACTGAGACGCTGACACTTTTAGTAGACATGTATTATATTTATGGGACACCTCTATTCTTCCTGAAACTGAACATATCACCCCCAAGAACACATTCATAATACTGTATGATTTTTATGGACATTTGTGGAAATAAGTCTTTGTATCTGGGAGAATTTTTTTTCCCCACGCACATAACTAAAGCAACAGATTAAGAAGCGGTCAGACTTCTTGTACTGTATATATCAAAATAAAGCTTACTATGTAAAACATGAATATCCATCTTATTGTTTGCTTTTGAAGTGTGTTTGAAAAGGCACGTGTAC
Organism: Brachyistius frenatus; assembly: GCF_029030835.1. Lineage (NCBI taxonomy): Eukaryota > Metazoa > Chordata > Actinopteri > Embiotocidae > Brachyistius > Brachyistius frenatus. The sequence goes on from NW_027210612.1 coordinate 288,111, forward strand.
TGCCCGTGTAGTTCATCAAGTTTACTCGTTTTATTATTACACAGAATCTTACGTCTCGACCAAACGACATTTAAAAGGTGAATATTCCCTCTTGTTCTTAAAAAGGTGTGTTTTATCTGTATGCGAAGGATCCTGCATAGCTGTGCTCTCCACTGTGTGCTGCATGAGTCAGAGAGGGTCAACAGACCGTAGAGATGTTGCACCATCCAGGCTGACAGGCCCAAGACAGAGTACATTAATCATCATGCTTTACCAACAAGACTCCACCCTCATTTTTAAAGCAATATACACAGTGACCACACTTGATAAGGAAATGAAAACATGATTAATAAACAAGGTGTCTCATCCTTTGGCTTAGACCATAACTGATTATATTTACCAGCCAGAGGGCGTTTGCTGCTAGAACAGTGTTGCTTGAGAGGAGCCTGCAGGCATGCGGAGGACAGAAAACACAGTCCACCTTCACTGATGTACTACGAACAGATAAAGTCTGTTTTCCAAGAAGCAAGAAATAAAAAGGAAATATATATATATATATATATATATATATATATACACACGTGAATTTGTGCAACATTGACAATGATAACACTCTCACTACAAAGGTTTGCATGGTTAAAAGCATCCTGCGTATGTAAGCCTGGGAAATATTGACACGTGATGTAAAATAGGCACTTCGACTTCCCCCTTTCCCAACACAGGCTGCTCAGGCTGAGAAGATCACCCTGCACCGTACTCTGGCACCAGCCCAAACCTCATTTATCTCTCATATCAAAACATCACTTAAGAGGTTGGCATTGAGCAGAACAAGTCTCTGGATGGGAGGGATAACACGTCTCCTTTAAACTTTCCGACTGAAGTCAACAGGCCACCATTAAGTCTAATTATTTTCATTTCCAAATATTTGCTATTCAGCACACCAAAGACCTTGCAGGAGGAAAGGTTGTGGTGTTGCAGTGTGGATCCGAGGTATGCCACTTTCTTTGAGCTCTGATTATTCGCATTGTGCTGGTGAATAGTTGGTCTAATCGCTGCTGTCTACCGTGACCAGATAAGACTTATTTTTATTTTCCTGCACCCAGTCTGTGATGTCACACTGCTGTAAATTTCCATAGACGACAAAGAAGGACAGTAAAAAAGGTGACTATGATGCCACGGTCAGTTATGCTAACAGTTAATTGATGACATCTGGGAGCGTGGGAACATAGGTTAGAGAACAAACCAACATTTAAGCCGCATAATCTAAACCACTCGAGCCGAATGCAAAATCACCACATTCGCAATCCCTGTTTGTGTTAAAAAAAAAAAAAAAAAAGCATTTATTTATACATTGCCACAGTAAGAATGTAAGGCCAAAATTGAACGAGGATGTTTACAGTGGACAGATTAGGTAAAAAAAAAAAAAAAAAAAAAATTTGCAGGTTCATCATGTTTGGCGATGGTTGGGAAGGAGTTCCTGCCCCCTAGTGAGAGAGTTGAATGGTCTTGGATGAAGCGGGAGATTGACAGGCAGATCAGTGCGGTGTCAGCAGTGAAGCGGGCATCGTACCAAACTGCTTCGGTGACGAGGGAGCTGAGCTGGAAGGCAAAGCTTTCGATTGACGTTGCCACCCTCACCTGTGGTTATGAGCTAAAGAATGAAGTCGCGGACACGACGGCTCAAATGAGATTCCTCCGCGGGGTCACTGGGCTCAGCTGTTGAGACAAGGGAAGGAGGTCCGACGTAAAGCTGACGCTCGTCAGTTGAGGGGGTACGGGCATCGGATTGGGATACTTCCTGTGGGCCTTCAGTTGGAGGAGATCCCGGTGGTATAGACCGAGAACACGCTGGAGGGATTTTATATATGTATGTGATCTGGCCTGCGAACGTCTCAGGATCCCCCAAGTGGAGCTGGAAAATGTTGCTGGCGAGTAAGGACGTCTTGCTCGACCTCCTCCCACCGCGACCCGATACCGAATACGTGTGAGAAAAATGGACGGACGAACGGATGGATGTTTGGCTAACCTGGGAGATTCTTTTTTTTTTTTTAAAATCTGCATGATTGACCGAGTTGCGGTTTTTGACTCGTCTAAAATCGTATCTGCATTCTTCGCATCCTTGAGTGCATTTCAGACAAGAATGGTGACCTTGAACTACTGTAAGACGCGATAAGCAGGGCCGGTTTTAGCCACGCTGGAAGAGTGGCTACAGGGACGGCAATATTGGACTGTCAGTCCACCACTTTGCGACAGACTGAAACGTCTTGACGTTTACTACGGTGAATATAACAGTAATCTGCCAAATCTGGACGCCGGTTGTGTGTTTGTCACTTGGTTCAGCCAGACCACCACTTAAGGCCAAATTTCCAGTGTACGAATAAATAAAGCCGTGCGAGACAATTGATATGCCGTTTCCTTCCTCCTTCTTCCTTTGTAGTAACACATATTCAGGTATTCCAGTGCGCATTCAATAACAGCTGTATGTTATGTTTGTGGTATCTTGAAGAGGAAAAATAATATAATACATGTATGTCGGAAAACCCATGCAGCAATATGCACAATATTACCAAAGCAAATGTCAACAATAATCAGGAGTAACTACATGTCAGCAACGAGCTGTCAGGACGGTGAGCAATTGATGTGATTTACTTTTGGATGTAGGAGAGTTGGTGCTAGGCAGCCAAGAGTGTCACAGCAGGTTTGGCTAACATATTATTATCTCTTCACATAGCGAGGAGGAGGAGGAGAAGTTATCTCTCACTAGATGATGTTGAATCCATCATTTTTCTGAAGAATGAGCTGACATGAATCTTTTCAAAACTTTTTTTTTTTTTTTTTTAAATCAACTGTCGCAAATTTGCATCGCTGCCGATATAGTTTTGACACAAAATATTCACAGGCGAGTATTTCACATTTTCATTTCGTTAATTCATTACGCCCTCAATGCGTAACGGCCTTTTGTCATTATCAGTTTGTGTCATTAGTATCAGCTGATGAATCACGCAATGGTTATTTTGGCATCTGTAAAATGCTGCATGTTGCATATTTTACAGTTGTTGTGCTCCACATCATACTCAGGACATACTAACTAGTCCTGCATTACTTCAGGATTATTTGACGGCTACTTCCTCTTTCGGGGACGGATTTAGACTTTAAAGAATCATTATACAAACCTAACAACTGGTTTAATTGGGGAATTTACAATTAGTTCCTTAATAACCAAAGAGAGCACAAAAAGAGGAACTAATGATGAACTAATTTGTACTGTAATAAATGAAGTTTGAGCCACTCAGCAGATGGATCAAAGTAAGTCTGTAATAATGAGGTATGCATTAGGTTGTTCTTGATTTGTTCCTCACTATCTCTTCACATTTTTGCGTATCATATTGTAAATGTTACTGGCACAGTTTTAGTCTCATCCCCTTCCAGTAAGTTCAGCAACTGTGGAACTAAATCATTTGTTTTGCTGCATCAGACAGTCTGTTGAGAAGAAGTCTCAGGACTCGAACACAATCGCTGTCACAACATATGAAACCCATATTGTCTCTCTGCAGCTTAATGATCATTACTGCAAATCACAGCCACGTAAATACTTTAACTGCCTTTCAGTTGGGGAATGTGCTCCAGCCAGTAGTCCACTTAGGGATCAAGCTTAACTCCATGTATAAATATCTAATGTTCAAGTATGTAAACATTGTTTCTCCCCATGAATAGAATCATAAAGCAGAGAGAGTAAATGAAAGGATCTGAACAGACAGTAGAGCAGAGAAACATGTTCGTCTGCCTCTTTGAACAATCAGCAGTAACAGCTACCACAACTTGACAAGGTATCAAAAGATAGATTTAAATCACACCTATTAACGCCAGTGGAAACAGGTAGTTTCCTGTTGTCTTTTGTGTCGCTGCACATTTCTCAGCTGAGAGGAATGCCTGAAGGGTGGGGCTGCTTCTGCAGCGAGCAACCCAGGGCTGGCGGTCCTCACCTAATCCATGCTTGGCTGTGCTTTTAAAAAGATACACATCTACTGACGGGGAATTCTCACAAGGAACCCGAGCAGCAATTAAAGATGCAATTCCAATGTGCCTATTGTAACAGGAATCCTTTTCTCAAGGGCCTTGTTGACTTAAACAATACCATCTTCACATAATGGCTGCTTGGCACTCAGACTGCTGGGTGAATCCAACGGATTTGGAGCTCACACGGCACAGACGGGGAGAGGCTTCCCTTTCACCAGTCGGGGCCAAAATGATTGACACTCGGCCAGTTGTTAATAGTGCCATCAGAAACGGCTAAATGTTTTGCTGGTGGGAAAAGATGGAGCGGTCGTGTGTGTTTTGCTGCGAGTAATGCCCTGGTCCTCAGCAGACGCAGGGCAGGACTCGGGAAAGAGAGGGGTCACGGTTAATACCTCTGTTTTAAGACAGATCTGCTGGTCTCTCTCTCACACACACACACACACACACACACACACACACACACACACACACACACACACACACACACACACACACACACACACACACACACACACACACACACACACACACACACACACACACACACACACAAAAACACCCCCCTACCTCCCATCCAAAATAATCCCACCCAGAGGACTCTTCTGGCTTGTTCCACAAACTATTAGCAGATAGCATCAGTGCACGTAAGAATGTAAACATTTACAGTGAAGCTAAAAGACATGAACTCCCCCTGGGGAAGACACATCCATCAAACGGCAACCACATTACCACTCACAAGCCGCCCCGGTTTCCAAAGGCATTAGACATGACATCTTTATGCACAATTTGAACTGACTTCATATAATCAGCTCTTATTGTTCGGCACCTTGGTGAATTCACCGTTATGAGATCGCGATGCAGTGGAAACATTTACTGTAAAATTCGACACATTTGTCTGTTACCAAAGTAAAATTACGTTCTGAAAACCAGTTTCCAATTTAGACATTTGTTGACTTGGGCCGGGTAGCGAACTTCGATGCTTTTGGGGCATCAACTGAATAGCCTCAGTGCTGTCTACTATCGAAAACTGCCTCGTCAGTCGGTACAAAATGTCGTTACCCAGGCTACAGTCACACAAACACATTTTCATTTTGAAACACTTATTTGACAGCACAGCAGTTGACATATGTCCTCTACTTGGCCCGCCCTCATAGATCAGATTAATCGGCTTAAATTTAGCTCAGTAAATCTTACATTTGAACGCCTTATTTCACTCTATCCTTGGCCACAAACCTGTTTGAGTTGCCGTCGCCGTGGTGACTTTAGGATGCTCTGTGCGCAGCCGGCCAGCTGGCTTCTGCTAATGGCATAGGGGACATCTGTACATTTTATCTGCAGAACCACCCTGGGTTACACTCTCCTCCTCTAAACTCCACGAAAACTAAAGATTTGTTCTCAAATGCAATCGTCTCGTTCTTAAAATAGATATTCTAAAATTGGTATCGGAAAAAAAAAGTTTTGTACAAGAAGCGGTATCAAAGTCGAGGTGTCGGTACCAGTATTGAACATTTGTTTGAATGATACAAAGCCCTACTCTTGACGAATCTTGTTTTTAGGTTTCAACCTGAGCAGCGAGCTGCAACCAGTCGTTTTTATGGCCTTGTCGTCCTAGTACGATGCATGTAACGAAATGCAATGATCCCACCCCTGTGGAGGTCAGAGTGGGAGCAGGGGTCACGGCACAGATTAGAAAGGCTGGCGAGATAAACCCACCCACAATTTACAGAGAGCGGAAGTAGCGAAGGTCTAGTCTGTAATGTGTGTGTTTATGTATATTTAATCCATTAGGAGCAGACACAGGATGTTCATGGCGTGACCGTTTTCAGGGTAGAAGCACAAGAAGCACAAAGCTCATGAGGGAGTAGGAAACACATCTCAGCCTTATTCCTTTATTATACAGCGATCAGCCACAATAATAATCTAAATAGGAGCAAATATGAGGAACACCTCTCTATAACCCAGTGCCGTTCACCAGCATCACCAATGACAGTCTCTAAAAGTACCAATAAAATAAATCAACACCTCTCAGTCAGATTGAACAACTTAGTGAAGGGAGGATTTACCACCGAGCTGTCGTATTATACTTAAAGCGTCACCCGTCAGTGGTTTTAATGTTATGGCTGATCAGCGTAGGTTTGTATGCGCAGATTATATTTTTGGAACTGCTTGGACAAATATTTGTGTTGTATATGTAATTCATAAGAAATAGAATAAGACAATATTATGAGAAATATACACTGAATAAAACACTGGACTCTATAGAAGCTTCTGTAGAAACAGCACGTCTGTCAGTTGTTGAGGATGAGTATGTGTTGAGCTCCTCTGTCCATAGATGGACAGGAAGTCTTCTAAGCTGCAACATTTCCTTCCTTTGACTCCTCTCCGCTCTCATGTCTCCCACACACATGCTCAGACAAACACACACACACACACACACACACACACACACACACACACACACACACACACACACACACACACACACACACACACACACACACACACACACACACACACACACACACACACTCCTCCAGAGCCGGCCGGAGGAATCCAAATGTTTTAATTAGCGGTGATAAGCCGAGACAAGGAAAGCATTGAGCAGCTCTGACACACAGAGACGTCTCCTATCAGCATGCTGATAAAGGAACTACTCAGGCTCCACTTACGGCCTCTCAATCCTCCTCCTCCTCTACATCTCCTCCTCTTCTACTACATCTCCTCCTCCTCGTCTACACCTCCAGTGAAGGAGGCTGAATCAGAGACTATCCAAAACCATGCCAAGGTTTTGTGAGGCCACTTATTATCTTTAAGTTTGTACCATAGCAGCAATTAGAGCTCAACTTTCCTTTTGTCCACTTTCCTGACGGCAGGTAAGATTAAAACATCATTAACTCAAATATATTTTACAAGGCTGCTGGGTTGTGACCGAAACTCAGAGCAACAAATATGTCCTAACCTTGAACCAACGTATCCACACGCACACGCACACGCACACAAGCTTTGAGTTTCAACCGATTCACACCAAAGGATACAATGTAAATTAGGAAACTCCTCACTGAAGCCGTCTCCCATTCATTGAAACACATTTTTTGACATGTAAAGATAAAATTTACAACCTTCACCTGGACTGTCACAATAACTTTGTAGCGCCAAAATTATGAATAAAAAAAAACCCAACAAAAAAAAACAATAAAATATCAAGATTATTATAAAGAATATCTGCAATATAAATCACGGCTGATAATACCTGTCACTGAAGTTATTTCAGACAAGAGTGTAACAAAAACTTTTGAATCAGTATGAATGCTTTTGGTGAATAAGTGAATGGCTTAAGGTTTTGCCAGACCAGTTTGTACTGACTAGAGCTCGAAGGCATAGCAGTTAAGCTTATTTGACAGGAAGCAAAGGCAGCTTTCTTTTCAAGATCAAGTTCAAAGGGCAGGAGGACTGTTTCGTCCTCAGTGTCCCTGACTGCACCTGTGTTGCTCTGGCACGCACATGCAAGGAATCTGGTCACACTGCTTCCACTGCACTGACAGACAACTTTAGTTTTGTTCTCCGGTCCTGTGATTGAATTTTTGAGTGTGTCTTTTCACTTGCACACGTGTTGGACGTGCACTGGCGGAGGGCGTGGAGGGGCGGATGGGGGTGGGGGGTGTTTTGTGTGTCTTATATTGCGTTTGCAGCTTTCTGAAAGTGCTTCTAAGATGATTTTATGACCTCGTCTACCTTTCAAAGGAAGTTGTCGCATGTGAGACAGTGGGGAAGGGGAGAGGGGAGCAAGTGCTGGAGTGGTTAAAAAGATCACAAGTATTTAGTAGTACCACCAAAAGAAAAAAACAAAAAACCAGTGCAGCGTTATTACTCACAACATTAAATTATCTTTTATCTACTGGATCAAAAATTCAATGAGCCACCTCCACCAACCAAAAAAGACTGTTTACCTGCTAAAGTGGCAAAAATCTCTGGAGAACTTCTCCACCGGGTGTTTCCAACATTTTTAATCACACAGATACGTCAACTTACTCTCAAACAAAATGAATACAGAAGATAAAAGTTTGAGCTGCCGTCGAACTTGAAAGCCAATCGTCTGTAACAATGCTGCAGTTCATCAGACCCTGCCCATGGAACTTAATTTATCTTCTCATCGCCACGCTTTGGCAGCTCAATTGAAAAAAAAAAAAAAAAAAAATCAGTTTCCCTGTTATGAAAGCATCAACCTGTTCTCCCTATTCTGGCTCATTAGCAATGACATTTTACTATAAACACTTGGATTTATCAAGGAGCTTTCTATTCAGCACAAGTCTTGCGAGATATTCTTTTATTGCATCAGAAGAGAGACGGCTCCGGTTTCAAACTAACATACATGCCAAAGCCACCCACTTCACCTCCAAGTTACCCTTTAACTTCACATCACACGGAAACGCTTCTAATCCAAACTGCTTCTTTTTTTTTCCCCCCCTCTTCGGTTGAAGCTTTCTCACACAGAGGAATAACTATATCCATGTGTGTGGATGTATTTGTGTGTGTGTATTAGTGATCATCTTGTATCCTTGACAGTGGTGGGAAGAATTTTTCCTCCCCAACTTGTTCTCTTAAATGATGACAGGATCCGTTTCTCCCCCATATCCATATTCTCCACAGCACAAATTATGGGAGACATTCAAGCCGCAACTGGCAAGGCAAAGTTGATAATCTGGCAGTTATTTTGGTTGATCGGACCTTATCTGGAATTCACATTTTGCAGAGCTTCATAATTCAGTCTGGTGTTGCCGTCTTTGGACTCATGTCCGAGTTAACTATGAATCAACAGCCAGGAATCATTTGTCACTTGTCTCTATAGTTGAAAAGGGCATAGCCACAAGATTTTGAGAACATCTGAAAAGAAGAGAGGAGAAAATATGTGTTTAACTGCATGTATCCTGGTTTTGATCTGTTTTATAAAGTGTTTATAAAAAAAATTATTTTTGCATGTAAACATCTTTTTTTTTTTTTTTTTTTAACTCTGAAAGAAATTGGAAGACTGTTGCATTATTGGGTGACTTTGGTGTTACTTTTGACCCAAGCTAACATGTTAAAAGACCACCAAAGTCATGCAATAACACAAACTAACTAAAGCAGCAGCAGTCCAGCAACTCGGGTGTACTACGAGGTAAAATGACTGTTTTTGTCAAAGGAGTCTAGTGGCTATGAAGAGAGTGATATAACAGCGCAGCTCCCCCGTGGGAAATGGCTATAGCACGGCAAGGTAAAGCTGTGAACCAATCACAGTACACTAATGTCACTATAGTTCCTCATGTGCTGGGAAAGTACCAACACAGACGAAGGAGACCAAACAGTCCCTGAAATTAAGTTCTAACAACTATGACGGTTCTCAGTTCCCGCAGTGCAGACACAAAAAAGAAGATACTTCCTGTAACAACTCAGAACTATGAAAAACTTCATCCAATCTGAAAGCACTTTCGGAGGCACCATTTTGTGATCCAGTATCCAATTCTACTGAACACATCCCTGCTCCAAATAAGCAAACATCATTTGAGTGAGTGGGCACCTTAATACATCCATGGTCATGACAAAAAAAAATTAAAAAATAAAAATCCAGTTTTTACTTAGTGGATTGCTTTCAGTGGCAATTGATTGACATTTAGCTCGTCCACTGCTCTCCTCGTATCCTGAATCCTTTCGGAGTTTCTGTTTAAAAAGGACAGCGTTTTTATGGTCCCACTAATTAAAGAGCCTCACTAGATGCGTCCAGAGAATGAAAGGCAACAGCCCTAAATTTGCCCCAAACTAATATTTGAAAGGTCCTGGCTGCAGCCGTGAACTGCAATTCTGCGCTTCAAACCTTCTCCACTGCAAACCACTAGGTGACATCACACTGTCATGTACAATCGGTGGTTTTAACAATGCAACTCCCTTAATATAGCACAAGTGTAAACCCGGCAATCAGTTACTAAAATTGTTACACATATTTCAAATTTTCTGCACTGAATATTCCACTTACGTCTGATGAGAATAAGCTTCTGGGTGCAACAGACAGATTTTCGGAGGAACCGGTGAAGCTAGCAGATTTCACAAGTAACAAGTTTCCTTTCAATAAAGCTAGATTGTTGTCAGAGAATTGCCGATGGGTTCTGAAATTACATTTTGGCCAATGCATTGCGCTTCTCTTGCTCTCACCATGGACTCTTTATCTGAATGCAACCAAAGCCCCTCTCAAACATGATTGGTCAATACTACTATAACTACAAACAAAAAACAGAATTGCTATGGTACCAAAAAAATATTATCCTGTTCCCGCCAGATTCTGCATTTAAATAGCAGATATCTGTAAAAAGAGATTAAACTGGCCTGGAATGATATTTCAGTATCATTTCAGTGAAAGAAAATACAGCTTTTGCCAAAATTGCAATGAATATCAGAGAGCAAAAATTCAATTAGCAAATTACTTGTGGTCAATATTGAAAATAAAACAAAACCAAACTCAGTGGTACCATCTAAATTAAAGGTTATTTGGTCTGAAGATTGTTGTGCAGAATCAGGTTTTTCAGAATCCGACCATTACATTTTTTACTATCCGTTCTTTTATTTTCTAAATTTATGCACCAAAAGCGTACTCTACTCTCCTACCACCATCTGCTTTACTCCTCCGCTCAAATGTGCCTGGAGCTGGAGAGACTGCAGCAGCCAAAGGGATTACAACAACAGCTCCTTTATCCAGCAGCACCCCCGAGGAGCGTGAGATCACAACCCGTATGTGTCTGTGTGTATCCCACTGACTTAGACGAAGAGCCTGTAATCACACTTCATCCATTAGCTGCTGGCAAGGAATAAAGTGGACAAAATAGCATTATCCTTTATCACTCTGTAATTCATGCTGAGTGGTGAAGCCATTCATTTATTCCCCAAAAGCATTCATACTGATTCAAAAGTTTTTATTACACTCTTGTCTGAAATAACTTCAGTGACAGGTATTATCAGGAGTGATTAATATTGCAGCTATTCTTTTTAATAATCTTTTTTTGTTTTGTTTTTGTATTCATAATTGTGGCGCTACAAAGTTATTGTCAGAGTCCAGGTGAAGGTTGTACATTTTATCTTTACATGTCTAAAAATGTGTTTCAATGAGAAACAGCTTCAGGGAGGAGAATCTTAATTTACATTGTATCCCTTGGTGTGTATCAGTTAAACTCAAGGATCATGTGTGTGTGTGTGTGTGTGTGTGTGTGTGTGTGTGTGTGTGTGTGTGTGTGTGTGTGTGTGTGTGTGTGTGTGTGTGTGTGTGTGTGTGTGTGTGTGTGTGTGTGTGTGTGTGTGTGTGTGTGTGTGTGAAAAACACCCTTCCACAGGTGCTTGCTGTAAGGGGTTTTGACCGTGGGCTTGAGTTTCCAAAACACGGGCCTAGGCTAATACACAAGGGAGAGTATGCATGTGTTTCTGCCAGCCCTTCATCTTCTTGTAAAGGCCTCTTCCACCAGAAAACATTTATACAGTGTGTGTGTGTGTGTGTGTGTGTGTGTGTGTGTGTGTGTGTGTGTGTGTGTGTGTGTGTGCGTGCGTGCGTGCGTGCGTGCGTGCGTGCGTGCGTGTGTGTGTGTGTGTATTCTAATTACTATGTTGTGGGGACTTAAGCATATTTACACAGTCATTCATAGTTACAAGGAACTGTTATACTATTACATCATTTGTCCAAATAAATTCAAAACAAGATACCCTTGAAGCATGTTGATGATCATCAGAAGAAAAGGTTGTTACAGGTTTGTTTAGGGGGCAGCAGCTATGATCCACATGAATAATATACACACCCACTGGGTAAACACGTCAGCGTAATTATAACTGACAATGGGAAGGGTGTCACGCTATAGTCTCAATTACGTCCGTGTATCTTTCTAAAAGTAAAGTAAAGCATTAATTAAAATACAACAGGCCGGCAATAAGTCTTCCCTGCATAAGGATTGCAACGTTCAGTTGTTCATTGTGATTTAAAGAGAAGTTCATTTATTTCAATGATCCTTTTGGAGCTTTCGATTTTTGTACTGTTGAACTGTACTGGGTTACATTGAGAGGCATTCCTAAATGGGAGGGACAAAATATTGGGAACACCCCTCAGTGTAACCCAGTTGGCTTTTGACAAGGCACACCTTTTAACTGAAAACAGTTCCAGGTGATGACTTAATAAACTGTAATTTAATTTGTTTACAATGTTCGACACAAAAGTCAATATTGTTTAAGTCTGGGCTCTGTAATGGCTATCTGATCAGACAGGATACATTTACTCCAACAAAATATAACAACGTTTCACTTTGATTGAATAATTCCTTTAACATAAAAAAAAGAAGCTTACTTTAATGTGTAAAGTGTTTTAGAGTTCATATTCAGGTACTTAAGTAAACAAAAGAAATTAAAATGTCCACTATTCATATTCTGTTGATACCTGGGCAAGTTTTTGTTTGTTTTTACTTGAAGGACTTTAGTTTTTTTTTTTTTTTTTTTTTTCTCAATCAGCTATGTACTCTGTGTTAAGTTAGAACCCCCCCCCCCCCACCACCACCACCACTACTCCAACATTTATATTCAACCTTATCTGTAATCCAGCAGTGGAGTCCGGCCGGAGTCCAAATCCAGAAGAGGCTCTTCTGCTCCTCCACGGGCAGCAGCGGCAGCCGTCGTCCTGCCTTCTGCTCGGGAACCCTCAGTGGTCCTCTCTCAGTGGTCCTCTCAGTGGTCCTCTCTCAGTGGTCCTCTCTCAGTGGTCCTCTCAATGGTCCTCTCAGTGGTCCTCTCAGTGGTCCACTCTCAGTGGTCCTCTCTCAGTGGTCCTCTCTTACTGGTCCTCTCAGTGGTCCTCTCAGTGGTCCTCTCTCAGTGGTCCTCTCTCAGTGGTCCTCTCAGTGGTCCTCTCTCAGTGGTCCTCTCTTACTGGTCCTCTCAGTGGTCCTCTCTCAGTGGTCCTCTCTCAGTGGTCCTCTCTCAGTGGTCCTTTCTTACTGGTCCTCTCTTACTGGTCCTCTCAGTGGTCCTCTCAGTGGTCCTCTCTTACTGGTCCTCTCTTACTGGTCCTCTCTCAGTGGTCCTCTCAGTGGTCCTCTCTTACTGGTCCTCTCTTACTGGTCCTCTCTCAGTGGTCCTCTCAGTGGTCCTCTCTTACTGGTCCTCTCTTACTGGTCCTCTCTCAGTGGTCCTCTCAGTGGTCCTCTCTCAGTGGTCCTCTCAGTGGTCCTCTCTTACTGGTCCTCTCTCAGTGGTCCTCTCTTACTTGTCCTCTCTCAGTGGTCCTCTCTTACTGGTCCTCTCTCAGTGGTCCTCTCTCAGTGGTCCTCTCTTACTGGTCCTCTCTTACTGGTCCTCTCTCAGTGGTCCTCTCAGTGGTCCTCTCTCAGTGGTCCTCTCTTACTGGTCCTCTCTCAGTGGTCCTCTCTTACTGGTCCTCTCTCAGTGGTCCTCTCTCAGTGGTCCTCTCTTACTGGTCCTCTCTCAGTGGTCCTCTCTTACTGGTCCTCTCTCAGTGGTCCTCTCTCAGTGGTCCTCTCTTACTGGTCCTCTCTCAGCAGTCAACCAAAGCCAACCTGAAAATGTTCCAGTTCGATTTCAGTTAATGTCCAATTCTTTTTTTCATGCAGACAGCTTTCAGTTATCTCATAGTCCTTCAAAACTGGCATTTCTAATTTAAACATTCATATAACATGAACATAAAAGTTTGTCAGTGACAAGCAAAAAAAATAAATAAATAAAGTAAAAAAAAGTTTCTGAAGCAAGACAAGTTCGCATTTAAATCTCCTGCACACTGCGGTTTCTACAGTGCTGGGTTTTTATTACACATTATTGGTCTCTGGGATTGTTTGTTTTCGTTCAGGTAAACTACACTCACCGGAGAATAATCATCAAAACAAATTCTGGCCTTCCGTTATCTTCGTATGAACGTCAAACACCAAAACATCGTCCCTCAGATGTGAATAACTTCAACATTATAAAGTGGTAAAACAACTTTATCGCATCCCCATAGCTATCTTGCACACCAACGCCGAGCCTGCTTTGCTCGTTTCCCTTCAGTATTTCTCACGCTCTTTATTTTACCCTTTGACCCCAGTTGAGACTTCTCTGCACGTGTTTATCGCCCCCTACTGGATACTCTGAAAACTGCAACACAAACCCGACTATTAAATTTGACAGCAGCGGTAAATCTTGTAGGGGAAAAAGTCATTTTATATACAGTCTATTGAAACATAATGTTTTGATATATGGGGATTTTATTGTAGGTTTGAGTGCGTTTCTATATGTAGCCTAATTGTGTTTAATTAGGCCTATTTGTCTGTGGACTACCCAAGCTTGTGAATAAAAACAGTATCAAAACAAACAATACACATAATGTTTCCGTTCCAATTAACCAGAGTGCAGAGTGGCACACTTAACCGGAGTGCAGCCATTATTAACATTATTAATTTAATCTGTGTTTTTTCTGCAATGACATGTTAAAACATGTCAGGAACTCACAGAACTTATGATACCAACCGTAAAACTTACCAAGCAGAAACTGTATCTCCAACATCTGGATCTACTGCCAAGAGGAAGCACCTCTTGTTAGCGGGGAGAGTAGGGACTGCCACATATTTGTGTACTAACACCACTTACTTTCTGTACAATAGAACGGATTGTTCACTGATTTGACATCTGGCTTCATTATAATAGCAATAACATCAACCTGCACATCAAGCTCACCAGTGAAGAGGAAGAGGATGTTGAGACACTATTGTTTGACACCTGTTTGTGTGATTATTTCTGAGAACAAAGGCAGTCTATTACATTTAACTGTAACCACCACTTACAACATAAAACCTGTGGTGATGGTCATCCTATATAATGGGTAGAACATTTTATCAATGAGGAGGAGGACAGAAGGGGGAGGGACAGATGGCACTACAGGCCAGCATCAAAAAACAAGAGAAAGAGGGATTTTTGAATGTCTTGGGACAAGAAGAAGAAGAGAAAGCCAATAAAACAAACTACTGACTGTGTCTATCTGTCCTGACACTGCTGGCGTCTGCATTTTACTCAGACTTGTTATGGATTATTACTGTATATATATGCATGCTCTCATACTCTGTCTACCCCTCTTTATCTTCACTTAAGTGCACACATGCACGCACACTTTCTCTCTTACACAAACAGAGTAAGAAGGAGAGGGGTAAATGACCAGACTAAATAGTTTACTCCTCTCAGACTGCTGAGATTTGGAGCAGACAGGGTCAGTCTCAATCTCCCACATAGACAGACAGAGACGTATAGACCCGGCAGACAGATGGAGACAGACATGAGACAGACAGAGAATTTAAAAGGGGATACAGACGTGACATCCAGAGTCTGCTGCTAGATGTCCCTTTATATTTTATCACAATAATGGGGCCATTTCAACTCAAGACTTTCCTACTCATGTAAAGTCTGTCAGTCAATCTCTCATGAGATTCATCACCGGAGACACAGTAGACGAGCTCTGTCTGTCTAAAGATGAGAGAGAGGCGAGTTACAAATGCACCATTCAAACAGCTTATGCTATGACAGACCACACATATTGTACACATGCATGCAAACATAGTGGGAGAGAGCGAGTGACAGAAACAGTTCATTAACACTTCCTGTTTGAACAGGTGTCTGCCTGACAAGCATGGGTGTGAGTGTGTGTATATGCAGAGACTGGTGTGGGGGAGCTGTCACTCCTCACTATGGTCTGCAGAAGTGTTAAACGTGCCTCTCTGAAACTCAGGAATCCACATGCTATATTTTAAGTAAAGAATTTCGGTGTATATGTGTAAAACTTTATTCATATTCCCCCCCCCCCCTCAAAAAAAAAAAAAGAGTAAAGGTGTGATGTCAAAATTTTTTCACATCCAGTCTTGTCTATCATGATTCCAGAGGGAGACCTCAAACCTTTTCAGGATTCAGAAAAACTTATCAATTTACAACTTCTGCCTGGTGCAGTTACTCACTCCTGTCATAGTCAGTTGATTTATTAAAGACATTAGGAGTTATTGTCATTTTGTACACATACAAACACAACACTTAGACCGGCTTGTTGTTTTTTTGCCAGCAAACTACATCTTAGATGTTTCCTGCAAAGCTGGGAGTACACAACTTTATTCCACTGATACTTTGTTGCATTCTCAAGATACTTAAAAACTAAATTAAACATATTAAGAGGCAACATGACCAGCAGTCACACGTTTAATGTCTTCATTGTTTTGCTAACACTTTAAATGAAAACATTTTGTTGTCTCCGTCTTGTATGTAATTCTGCATGGATAATCGTTGTATTCCTGCCAATAGGCATACGGTGGCTTTTTCCACTGAGGGGAGCTTCTTTTCGTCTAAAGAGACTTACCAAAAACAGGATCACTTGTCCAAATGTTTCACTGTGCAGACCCACGAGAGTTTGCACCACATTTTAAAGTGGAAGAACGATGACAAGCAAAGTCAATTTTATTTGTTTTGAACTGACTAGTTAATTCTAATTTCAAAGTCACATTAATAACTTTGCTCTATATTTGTACTCGTGTAATTGTTCCCACATTCTGTCAGGTTGGTTTCATGTTCTTTTGGGGCACTAATTTCAGTTTTACACATACATCAGCCTTTCAGGTCTACACCTACCAGTTATCCTTTAAATGGCTATCAACGTTTTCTTGATCGTGCATCATTTGCTGAATTCTAAAGCGTCCCTCTTCCAGCTGTTTGTATGCAGCTTGTGCCCACAAGTTCAAATTGCGTTTTCAGACTTAAGGGTCAAAGTTGAAATCTGCACCTGTGCTCAAGACTAAACAACTGTACCTGCCTCAAACGAAAAATAAATACCTGAAAACACACACCAACTCACCATGTGTCTCTGGCAGTATAGATGTGGCTTAGGGCATCCACCAAATTCTTTGGTTTCTATTCTACGGGAAAACAAAAACTTTAAATCTTCCATACAAAGGAAGGTTAAAATGGCATTTAAATTGACTTTGACCAGTAAATAAACAAGAATGTTCACGTTATCTTCATTTAGTGAGCAAAACATTCAGAAACATTTAAAGACATGAAAGTAGGTCTCCCATGTTTTATGAGCAGCGAGTAGAGCCTTGCTGCTAAGCTTTTATTCAGCGAGTGCAATTCAGTGTCAGAAACAATCAGACATCAATCAGTAAGAATGACAGCTTCCATTTAAATGTACTTAATGGGGGTACAGATACATATCTTGCGGGATATTGAACCCTTTGAAATTCTGAGTTAAATTCTTCTTTTAGGCTCAATAAATCGTACGCAACATTTGATGTCGAGCACAAAGACTGAAACTCAGTAGTTCACAAGCTGAAACCAGACTTATAGCTACAGTTGATGCCAAAAATGGCCATTTTATCTGCTCTGCCAAACAGGTCAACTCTAATTTCAGAATCAGAAAAAAACAAAGGTCATATGTTTGCTGGAAATAAAGTACAATTAAAGGAATAAAAAAAAATTATGAAAAATAAATTAAGCACACACTTCAGAGCAGCTAATTTTTTAAAAATATTTTTCTGTCCAATTCATCACTTTCTTAAACAATGACATTTGAAAAGGAAAAAAATAATTGATTAACAATCTTCATATATTGCAACTGCTGATAGCAGAACAAAAAGGGACCCCCCCTAAATCTGTTCAAACTATGGTCATCTTTGTTAATCTGTGAAATCATCAACTATTATTGGACTTTTCAAATTACGCAATTCAATGAATCAATATAAAACAAAAAGGTCTTAACTTTTGTTCTCAACTACTTGAACTGCCATGTTGGCTGTCTTGATTAAATTTCTTCAGTCTGGATATTGGTACACGTCAGGAAATCAACACGCGTGTTGGATTAACAACAATTTTCTTGGGATGCCAAATGGCTGAAGTGTTTTTCAACTGGATAAAATTACACAACATATTTTGGATTAAGGGCCGAATGCCGTCTCTGTTACAAGAAATAAAAATGATTTACTCATGTACCCAGAGAGGGGTCTGGATCAGGACTGGGTTATCATCAAACTCAAAGTTTGGATGTGGGAAATAAAAATCTGGTCCTGTAACAGCAAAGCTTCATGAGTTACCAAAGTAACACTACTGCCCCCTGCTGACTACCTGTCCAGCTGAAAACTTGACATTTACCTCAGCTAAGACAAAAATAGTGGTCACTAGAATGGCTTCAGAGAAAAAAAAAAAATATTGAGATGAACTAGTACAATACTGTGTAAATGTTTCTCCTAAAAGAGAGAAACAACTGAACTCAAACCATACCTAGTCTTGTAGCAGAAACTTAACTACTCAAACTGCCTTTGAAGATGTCTTTCTTATCTGCAATGTCTGAAAGGGATAGGACAACTGAGGTGGATTTTAGTCAGATTCTAGGTGTGTATTAATTTTTCCTCACAGGGAGGGCACAGCAATATGAGAGGAGATATCTACATCTCGGCCTCCATCTGTTGCGCTCTCCTCTTGTCGTGCTGGTGCTTGGTGAGTCCGTACTTGAAGAACTCGTAGACCGACCAGCTGATCGCTGTGGAGGGCATCTGGTAGATGATCCTCGCTTGGACTCCCTTGAAGAAGCCCTGCAGGCCGCCCAGCCTGTAAACTGTCCGGAAGGCATGGGCCAGGCCTGAGATGTGTCTGTGGGCTCCTTGGCCTTGGCCGGGACCTTGGCCAGAAGACAGGGAGCTGAGGGCTAGAGACTCCTGGGTGTTGAGCAGGGTCTTGCACACATCCAGGGGTGTGGTGGCCGCGGCTGCGATGGCTCCGGCCAAAGCCCCGGACAGCATGTGGGATGAGGGATTGTATTGTCTTTGGGGATTGAGCAGCTCCTGCAGGTACTCGTAAGTCATGAAGTGGAGCGCCTGGAAGGGCACGTTCATGGTGAGCTGGGTGGTGTAGCTGCGGTAGAAGGCTGCAGGGCCCTCTTTCTGCCACACGGCGCGTATACAGTCCAACACGCCGCGGTAGGGAGAATTATACATCTGCATGCGCTGCTTCACCACTGGGGACACGGGAGGAGATGTATCGATGGAGGAGGGGGTCAAATGTGTCCGGGGTTGGAAGAACGGAGGTGAAAAACATAGAAAAATTCAATTCAATTAGTCTTTCTAAATACATGAAGTTTCAATAAACACATCTAGCATGTCATTTTAATAGCGTTCGCTCGGACAGCTGCACCCCTTCCAACAGCTGCACACGAGGACTCAGACCAGTGTCCTTCTGCTGACATGTTTGGGCAGGTGGACCAGAGACAGCTGTGAAAGTGTGTGCAATGGTGAAGCCGACATGTGAAGAGAGCTGGCCCAGGCGTGGCACCTGTACGCTTCGTCACTGAATCTCTGAGCGAATGAATGTCTCTATTCCCATCTTAAATCTGTGGCACAGTGCTGTAAAATGTTGCCCCTTACCTTCAGCTGGGTTCATGATTGCATCGTGAAGCAGTGTGGCCACACACCCTGCTGTTCCTGCAACAAACACACCTCGAAAATTACCACACATTGACATAATCAGAAAGGATAACAAAACCAGAAGAAACTGCTTTAAAAGAGGATTTTTTTTTTTCATTTGCGAGAGAAACCGTTCGATCATGAAGGCTTTCACTGCCTTATTCTTAAAAGCTGCAGATGTCATGCTCATAACTGTTATCAGAGCAGATTTTGGTGTCCATTCAGTAAACTGCACAGTTGGAAATCAAAGATCATTCCTGACAGCTTTTCAAGACGCTAAACCTGAGCAAAGAGAGACACCTAGTGGACACTGCCGTTTATGATTCATCCAAAAAGAGATTTAAACCAAAACCCATACCTTATAAAAAAACAAAAACAAAAACAAATGACCATCAGCGGAAAGAGCAGATGACATGGGAGAAAGAGGACTTACCCAGCCTCCCACTAAACTGGAAAAGAAGGAAGAGAGAGAGTTGGGAGAACAAGGAATAAGGAAAAGGTTGACATTCAGAGCAAGGCTTCCAATCCAAACTGAATCTTTGCTTGAATCTCTTTCTATTTTTTTTTAAGCCGAGGTGACTTGACCTGATCAGGGCAAACTAAAAGCCAGTGAGAGGTTGACAGCTGTTGCTGGCATGTCTTTACATTGTATAACTAGTTATGAAAAGGTTCTCTCTGATCTGAAGGCCTGCCAGGTTTTTTTTTTTTTTTTGGACTGGTCAGGCAATGCACTGATTAGGATGAGTCAGCAGCCTCACAGAGATCACACAGTGGGTGTTTGGCTTTAGGTGTGGAGTCTGACCAGACCTACATATCAACTGATCTTAAGGTGATCTCTTAAGTTCAAATAGCTATGTATGATCTGTACATTTATGGTAAATAGTATGCATGTTTTGTGGTACCATTAGCCAAATGGCTGTTAGCCCCTGGATGAATGACATCACTTAAAGTCTTTTTGAGTTTCTCATAGCTGGCAAAATAGAGGGCGTGGGCAGGTCCCGCTCCGACTGCTGTCACATTCAGGCCTCTCATTGGTCGCCACACTCCCTCTGTGGCTATGATTCGGCGAAGAGCATCCATCACATTCCTGTAGCGGGCTGCGGGGTCGGGCTGGAGACTCTGCATTCGTGTCTGGAAAAGACAAAACACTGGTGAAATGTAAAAAAAAACTCAATCTTACTCAGTACCCATTTAAAACTGATACAAGTTTCCCATTCAATGAATTTGACCTGAATTTGATATAAAAATAGAATGTGATGCATAATTAAAGTTGTTCCATATATCTGCCTATCGCTGCAAAAAAAAAAAAAAAAAAAAAAAAATAGCAATGAAAAGAGCCTTGAATAGACTGCAGTGTGAATGAGGGGTCACATGAGGGAAATTCGGGGTTTGATATTGTGTGTGGAGTGTGTTGGTGTACATGCATAATTGAATAGAAGGAAGTGGGGAGTTACAAGCTACAAGGTCACAAAGGGACATAAGCTGACTTCCTCTAAGCCTCTTTTCCCACTGACCCTGAAGCACACTGTTCTCTCTCTCTCTCTCTCCCTCCTAACACACACACACACACACACACACACACACACACACACACACACACACACACACACACACACACACACACACACACACACAGTTAAATGATAGACTGTGTAAACAATATCTAGCTGACAAGTGAAACGCGCCCGTTATTTGATTTTTAGAGGGGGCTGTCTGAGGAAGGACTGGGTGAGTGTGTTTGAGGAACTCACAGCGACATAATCCCCTAAATACCAAACTTCCAGCTGAATGCACAAACTTAGACCCCACTGTGTGTGCGTGCGCTGCACTAGAAAAGTGCAAGCATGGCCTCATGTCACTCACTACGGCTGTGGAATGCAGTTCTTAAAGCGAGCTGGCTAACTGCAGTATGATACATGGCGCGCGTGCACGCACACACACACACACACACACACACACACACACACACACACACACACACACACACACACACACACACACAGTCTCTCTCTCTCTCTCTGTATGAGTGAGGAGAGGCTGTAATGTCAGAACTCTGCTCCCCATCATTCACAGTTGTCCAATACGTACACACGCATGAACGCCACACCAGCGCTCGGTCTGCCACGTTTATCTACTGCATGTGTTTGCGTGACTAAAAAAAAAAAAAAAAAAAAAAAAAAAAAAAAAGCAATGACCTTTGTGCTCAATGTAAACACAAAATCCACCACTTTTTTTTTCCGCGAAAACACGGTTTTTTTGGGGGTTACTTTCAATGACTGCAAATTCGGTTCATAAGTGCTGCTCGGTGCCTGACAGACCTGCGGACGGAGCACGCTTCTTTAGATCCACAGCAAATTACTGGGATTTATGAAAGAATACCAACCTATTGTAAACTATAATTACACAACAATCTCTAACTGTAAGCGAGAGGCTTATTGCACAGGAGGAAAAGCCTTTATTTGTTATGAAGGGTGACCTTTAAAATAGAAAGGCTGCTTCTGTATGCACATAAAAAGAATATTTTAGCTGTATCTTAAATTTTATTTTATTTATTTTTTTAAATAGGTACATGTCTTTATCACGAAGCCGTCTGCTGGTTTATGCTCAGGCAGCAAACGATCCAGTGGGCGAGTACTCCGCGCGTATGTGCAGTAGGCCTCATTTTGCTGCATCACAATGTCCCACATGTTGTGTGGCTTAGTTGGAAAGATGTCGAGCTGCCTTGCTTACGCAGCAGACACGGTTAAACAACAGAAGGCTCTTTGAACATCAGGCTGGTCCAGGTCCTGGCAGCAGGGCTGCAACAGAGAGTGGGCTACAGGTGGAAGAGACATGGATGAAGTGAGAGCATGTGAACAGCTTTTCAGTCTGACATGGACAGCTGACGACACGAAGCTCATTGACACTGGCCCCCATTTCTCTGGTCCTCTGCCTGTAACACAACTGACCTCCCGGGCGACAGTTCGTGCCTCCTTTACATATTTTGTTGAAAGTGAACTCCGAACAAAACTTAACTGGTAGCAGTGAAGCAGCGGGCAACGAAATGAAACCACAACACCAGAGAAGAGCTCTTGTCTCCCAGAACTGTTTTTTTTTTAAAAAATTTTTACAGTAGTTAAACAAAGCAGAGCTCTAATTTCCCAGTTCTGTTGTTACACACATCTGGATAAACCAGAGTTATACTCTCTCCCGTTAAAGGGGAGAGAGTATAACTCTGGTTTATCCAGATGTTAATCACAGAGTAGAGAGCTCCAGACTTCAATAATTTAATAATTAAATAATTAAAACATTTCCCCTCGGGGATTAATAAAGTAACTACCTAACCTAACCTAACTGTGGGTTAAACAGAAAGCAGAGCTCCGGTCCGTTGTGGTTCCTCTTATCAGCGCACACTTACTTGAATTAGGCAACTTATTTCCAATCTACTTACACGCAACACAGTTATGTAATATTATATCCGCTTACAGCACGTTGATTTAATGATGTATTAGTTAGCGGTTATAAAAAAAAAATAAAAAAAAATAAAAAAGAAAAAAAAAGAAAGGGTAGCTTACACGGCTCCCGGTTGACTCTTCAATGTTGACCAACGCAGCTATAACGTTATTAGCACTGAACCAGATAAGCCAGTAGGGACGTGAGAGGCTCGCTGAGCCGCCTGACCTTGGTGCTCACAGCCGGCAGCTCTGCAGCGTGTTTGGGTTAGCGAGCTTAGCTAATACGCAATGCTAACATGCTTGCTGGTTCCAAGGAAAAAAAAAAAAACAACAAAAAAAAAAACGCACATAGTACACAACGGAGGCCAAGGCGGTGAAAGCACTCTGCATTCAAGTCAAAGTTGTGGGGTTTAGCCGGTGAGCTATGTTACCTTAACGCAGTCGATGGGGAACATGAGGCAGTGCTCCATGATCCCGGCCACGGCTCCAGCCAACATGTGGGTGCTAGTGGAAGCTCCCTGCGGTAAACCCTCGTAGTCTGGTTCAGAGTCCTCCGTTTGTGCATCCTGTGCACTGCGGATAAAATCAGCAGTCTGTAGTTCCGTTTCTCCTCCGATCCGGGGCGCCAGGCTGCCCACGATACTTTCCGAAACTCCCCAGAACCGTACCCCCAGCCATCGAACTTCTGCCCCGGCAGAGGCTCCAGCAACCCCGGGATCGTTGCCCGCAGTCTCCGCTGTCATCCGACGCCTCCTCACATATCCATCTGCTTCCATGAGAAACAAGGTAACGTGTTAAAAGTCTTTTGGCTCACGTACGCGGCTTCCTGGGGGGGTGATTTCCGCACTGGAGTTTTACATTCCCTCGGGGTGGTTTCGCGGCTTCTTCCCTGCTACACCATTCCCTCCCCACCTCTACCCTGAAACCCAGCCGGGAGCCCAGCCAGGGAGGCCGTGACGGAAAAAATACACACCGAGCACCACCGCAGGCCGCGATGAGGAAGTGCGCTCTGATGGGTTGCAAGAGCCAAGTCCTACTCACCCTATTGGGCGACAGACGTGCCAATCGTGATTTCGTGTGGGTAAAGGCTTCAAACCCAGTCATGTGGCAGTTAACATGAGGTCTTGTTACATCTGTGAAAGCGATCAAAAGACCCCAAAGTCATTGTAGGTCAGTCTAAAATATATATTTATGGAGCTGAGAAGCAAACGAGGAGAATGAGGTTAAAATCACGAGTTCAGTTACATTTGTTTACTCGTTAGGTTTCACTCAGGCTATTATTGCTGTTTTTCTAGTGTCATTTCTAGTGTTTAAGAAATCCAAAGTGAACAGTCTGATATGTAGCATTTGCTCATGTTGTTTGCCAACAGGTTGTAAGCCTTTTGAGTCAGACACATGCACACACGATTGTGCAGCTTGCCTTGTTAGGACGTTGCATTGACTTCCATTCGTTGTGGACAGCCTAACCTTGACCTTAAACCAGGACCTCAGAAATTACATTTAGCCTCTTTAGGACCTGTCTTTGGACCCTATGAGGACTACTGGTTTGGGACAGAAAAGGTCCCAAAGAGGTAACAAAAACATGTACACACTCTCATACACACACACACACACACACACACACACTACAAAATCAGTTGGTTTTTTTTAGGGCTTGGTTATTTCACACCACCGTACTTTAACTTAAGCTTATTTATTTATTTATTTTGTCACTACAAAATTTATAATGTGCAATATTTACAAACATATAGCTATCATTTAGTAGAGAAAATAGCCAACCGTTTCAGATATTGAGCAACAATTGAACTGAATTTTGATAACAAAACATAATTTATGAGTAACTTATGTCAAATCAAGTGAAAAAAACATTCATGTTAAGATACAAATAAGCCACAAAAACAAATCTTATTTGCACTTAAGAATATAGTGAGACAATAAAATACTGCAGGCTGGTTTGGATAAGTAGTGAACTACAACTAGCAATTATTTTCATATTATATGTAACTGACCAGTTATGCTTTGATTAGAGTATAAGAATTTTTTTAATTTTTTTTTTTTTACATATGCTTATCAGATCCTAGATCCCTACACATTTTTAAATAGTTTGACCAAAAGTTTAAACTTTACAAAGAGTTTTTGATTAATACCGAGTCCTATCTCGATATCCTGTTGCAGTTTTTCTTTTACTCATTCATTTTCCATGACAGCTGCCCAAGTACTACACATGGAAATGTGACTTTTGAATTAATATAGTCTACAGACAATTCCCACATTTTTACCATTATGAGTACTTTGAATGTTTTGACATGTTCTAAACATGGGAATAAGAAACAGTGTAAATACGGTGAACAGGGTACATTAGAGAATGATTTTGCACTTTAAATTGTTATTGTTTACATTTGAAATTTGTTGATATCGTTGAATAAATATATAGGTCGCGAGGCCATTGAATGAGAAGCCACGCTTCTGCCTGTCTGATCATTTCCCCCGGTTTTCTCAGCAGAAATCTTTCCTCAGCTTCTCCATGACGGAGACCTATAACAGAAATATTTACACAACACCACCACTACACCTGAAACCAATTGTATTTTTTGTCACTACAAAAATGTATAAAAAGTTAATTTGTTTTTTTCTAATTATCTAAATGAGTCTACCTCTTGACTGACAATCTACTTCCTCATTATGGGTAAAGATTAAATGTGTCTTTAGTTTGTTCCAGCAAGGAAAGAAGAACTGACCCTTCAATGTTCATTCTACACCGTAACACCTTTTATGGACTGCTGCGAGACAGTCATTTATGATTTCATTATCATGAATGCTGAGAGGCCTAACATCTTCACCAGTGAACCTCTCTGCCTGGAGGCATGGGATCACATTTTTTCCAGAAAATTGGATAATTGTGTTTTGGTGCGGAGCTGTTATAACATAATTTAATTTTTTCCTTTATTGCCTGGGAGAGCCTTCGAGGGGTGCAGTGTTGAATTTCTGCCGACAAAGGGGAATGAAGTGTTAATTTCTGCTTACAAGAACAAAATCTCCTGCCTCGATCTTCTGATCTAGTTATGGTTGATTGGCTGTTGTCCGCAGACGTTCCTTAAAGAAAAATCAAGCAGAAAGCATATCAGGATCATTTCCCTTCCCTGAGACTAATGCTACACTAATACACCAAGGGAGAGGCAGGTTAAGTCTAGCAGGAAACTCTAGATCACCATAACACCTCATTTCATTCCCTCTACCAGGAGAGTGCACAGTCTGTATAAACCTCAGGAATTATTTTACACTGTCTAAGCAAAACATGTTAAAAAAAAAATCCACATTATATAGACAAGATGAGAAGATAACTTGTTTATCTTTTGCTGTGTTTGGCTGTTTTTGTACCAATTAAAACCCTCCCTTCCTCAGATCCCAGCAGACAATCTCCCTCTCCAGCTCTGTCTGCTCCCAGGACGGCTGCTTTGGTCCACAGTATGATCTATGGCCTCTTATCTCATTAATGCATTGTGAATGAACCACTAGGCCAACATGACATCTTCAACAGCAGCACTATAGGAAACCATTCTGTGTTAAGAGCTCATCTTAAAGCTCTTAAGGTGGGCCTAACCGTGAGATGACTCGGGCCCAAACCCAAACCAGCTAAGAAACAATGATTTGAACAGCACTTTCTCGTTATTTAACTTTTTGAAAACTATTTCTTAGGTGTGAAAACACATTTACAAAGAAGTCCCATGAACTTTGTGGAGCAAATGTTGCTTTTCACATGTTTGGCTTTTTTCTTTATTTTATTTTATTTTATAAATTTGCATATTCCCAAGATCTGTCAGACAGCATGAAGATAGTAGCCTATAAGCTGTTGCCAATATCAAAATATTTAGCTTCTAATAAAAAAATGCTAACGTAGATTAGAATTGGTGGTTAAATCTATTGCAAGTACAATTACAGATTTGAAGTACTTGTACTTCACTGGAGTATCTTCCTGTTTATGCAGCTTTATTGGCTACTTCTGCTCTATTAGGTTACATCTCAATGGCAAAGTCTGTACTTTTTACTCCACTACAATGTCTCACAGCTTTAGTTACTTTTTAGAATAAAATGTGTATGCCCCTCCTGTACAGTCAAAAGCATGTATCACCTAATTTGGTGATTTTGACTTTAAATATTTCTGATGTAACTGAAGGACTAAATGTTACTTCATGGGTTGTGGGTATTCTTTTACTTCTTCAGCTAAATACTCTATTAAAAAACACACTTGAGCTGTTAATGGGCTGTTAAATGCATTAACACAAAGACAAAAACAGGTTTTCATGAGCCTGTTGAGTTTTTACAGATATGTGGTTCTCACAGCACATCAACACAAACACAGGATGATTTTACTTTAAAGAATATGGTGCATTACTATCGATAAAACAAATCAACAGTATATAAAGTAATTAAAATAAGCACAACCTTAAATAACGACAGCACTAAAATGCAGACAACACATTAATACAGTTGTAATAACAGTCCATGTATAAAAAAAAAATTAAAAAAAAATTAAAAAAAATATGTAGGCCTACATAGTTTACTTAAGTAAGGTTTTGAGTGCAGGACTTTTCACTTGTCGATCTTTTTTCAGAGTGAGGTTTTTGTATTTTTACTTTAGTAAAGGACATGGATACGTCTTGCACCACGAGGCTACGTGGACTCGATAAGCTTTAATGACATTACTGGCGCAATTTTAAAGTGGTTAGAGAAGCTGATTGTAGAAAACTGGGGGGGGGATTGTAAACGACGATTTAATGGAACAACTGTGCCACCTAGTGGACATTTGAAGAACAACGATGTAATATGACCGATAACTAATAATCATGTAAATTCCCCTTTAGAAGTCTTAAAAGTAATACCCAACTCCTTACACAATATTTGTGATTAAATAGTTTTCTGATCCCGTCACGGATAGATGTTCGACCAGAGACTGAGAGCCTACATAAAAACCCAATTGTAGCAAAGTAAAACGTCACGTATAACAATGTAAAAATATGACCGTAAACTGAAATTGGTCAAAAATAACTCTAAATAAATTAATTCAAATGTCAGATTGGTCATGGGCCTGCCACGTGTCATTTTACTGCGTTTGTGGTCAGTGGAACAAACACGAGCACTTTCACTACACTTAACAAATATGTAGGAAGCCTACGTAAATAATTACCATCATTGCCTTCCTTATTAATTGATGAGTTTCCAGCTCCTAAATCCTGATGAGTTTATTCACTGGCAACAGTCGTTGCTCCAACAGGAAACCCGGACTTTACGCCACCTCTTGGGGAGAAAAAGGGGGAGGGACTGATGTGGAACAATACTTCGAACGCCTTCCATGGCTGCGGCGGCGTGGACTGACCGAGGGCGCAGGGCTGTGACCCTGGTGGGGACAGTGACTGGATCCAGATCGAGCCACACCGCTTTAAAAGCCCAATATGACGCGCTGGTCATCGGCGGAGGTGAGATCTGTGGACGCAGTGCAATGAAACAAAGGCGCTGCGCTGCGTTGCGCTGCAGCAGGCTGCGCTACATTATGCACAACTGACACAACATTCCAGCTAAGTTTGCTAAAGAAATTAGTGAGAGCATCTTTATCACTTGTCAAAAAAAACCCAACCTTAACCTTCTCAGAGAAGTGTTAGCTCTGTCTTTGTCTGTGCATCTACGGGAGATCACAGTTGCACGATCAAGCTTAATTGTTCAACTTTGGACGCATCAGTTGACTGCAAAGTTACTGCACAGCAGCTTGCACAAAAAAAAAAAAAAAAAAAATTGTTGTTTTCAAACTTTTCATTTCAGTTGTTAAAGGGAAGCTGAATTGTAGAACTCTAAGAAATTTAAAGTAATTTCTACGTGGAATATGTTTTGGAAAACTGATTTTTTTTTTTTTACATTTCATTGCAGGACACAATGGACTGGTGGCAGTGAGTTCATGCATTTGTTTCTCAACACCCAATATGCTATAATAGGCTTAAATATATGGTTCAGGGTAAAGAGGTTGTGTGTGTGTGTGTGTGTGTGTGTGTGTGTGTGTGTGTGTGTAGGCTGCCTATCTCCAGAGGGGAGGCCTGAGGACAGCAGTGTTGGAGCGCAGACATGTACTGGGTGGAGCCGCTGTTTCAGAGGAGCTCTTCCCTGGTAGGATGGGCCCTGGAATGAAAGAAAAAAAAAGTCTTGTTTCAACTCTGGCCATAAAGGGACAGTTCAACCAAATTTAACAAAAGCAAAACAAAACCCTTACAACAACAAACAATTTATCTTTTTCACTTTATTCTGTATCTCACTGCACAGCTATGGAACAACTTTATGAACTAAGAAATAGGAAAACTGGTCTGCGCATTTTACAGAGGAACACAAACACACATTTATCTGCATTGCTAGAAACCCCCCACAGTTATGTAAAGAAAAACAGGTTTTGTGTAATTTGGTTGAACCCACTGTTTACTGGTGGAAGAGGTTTTGCATATAAACTATAAAATAATGTGTTAGAAGAGACTGAATTAATGTGTGTTCTTGGTCATACTGTGTCATTTCCTATCTTTACAGGCTTCATACACTGTTATATGAGTTTTCTTCTTGTATACGCAGGTTTCCATTTCTCCAGGTGCTCCTACTTGCTGAGTTTGTTACGACCGCACATATGCACAGACCTGGAGCTCAAGGTGCTCACAGCCGTCTCGCACAAAAATATTTTACAACCATATTGATTTTGCGGATTTTAGAATGGCTTATAGTGACCGTCATTGTTCTCAGCTCTTCATTTGACTCATTTTTCTTGTCTTCATCTTTGTGTCTTATTTGTTTTCAGAAACATGGGCTGAAGGTGTATATGAGGGACCCCAATGCTTTCACCCCCATGTTGGAGGAGGGGGTGAAAGGAGCTCCACCCCGGTCTCTCACCCTGGGCTCAGATTTGGCGATGAACCAGATGGAGATCGGCAAGTTCTCACAGAAGGATGCTAAGGTGATTCAAGTGTTATGACAGCTCCAGTAAATGGTTGGCTGTATTGTGCATGACCCTGCATAGACGTTTGTGTATTTGGGGTCTTGTCACACACAGCATTATGATCTGAAAAAGTTGTCTTTACCTTTACTTCTATATGGCCCTTTTCCCCATACAATCCCACATTCCTTTGCATTCCTACATCTTAACCTATTCTTTGATGTGTACACAGGCTTATCCAGAGTTTGTTGCACACCTTGAGAAGCTAGCAGGAGCTATCCACCCTCTCCTGGATGCTCCGCCTGTAGATATTCCAGGTATCACTGCTGGATCACTGAGGAAGAAGCTGGCTGCAGCTAAAACACTGACTCCTCTCATCAAATGTGGTTCGTTGGTGGATTCATGTTTAGAAAATGAACTTTTTATATTACGTTTTTTTTTTTTATTATGTCCAAATAACAATTTATGGACTTATTTTGTATGCCAACTGAGTCATGATGATATTATGTTGTGTTTCTGAATTTAAAGGTATGAAACTGGGCAGAAACATTCCTGACTTGTATGAGATTGTAACAGCACCAATAATGAAGGTTTGTAATCGGTGACACAAAGTTTGGTGTTAGTTGCTGTTTTTATTGACTCCATCATGACTAACTCATGTTTCGTGTCAAAGATTCTCACTCAGTGGTTCGATTCGGAGCCACTGAGAGCAACACTGGCTACTGACGGTGTGATCGGAGCTATGACCAGCCCCAGTAATCCTGGCAGTGGGTGAGACACATTTTAAAGCACAATGTGGCATGCAAACACGTATCATTACAGGTGTAACTGAATAGAAATAGACACTGACCTTTAAAAAATGATTTCATGGCCTTTCCTTGTAGGTATGTGCTGTTGCATCATGTGATGGGAGAGCTGGAGAAAGAGAAGGGAGCGTGGGGTTACGTGGAGGGAGGCATGGGAGGTGTGTCTCAGGCTATTGCCAGCGCTGCTCGATCGCATGGTGTAGACATTTTCACTGAAACGGTAATGTTTAATTTATTGATTTTATGCTGTTTATTTTATGGATTTTAATAATGATTTTCTAGCATGAGCTTTATTATCCAACATGTGCCTTTGGCAGGATGTAGGACAGATCCTTGTTGGTTCAGACGGTACTGCGAAGGGAGTGGCACTAAAGGATGGCACAGAGATCCACAGTAAAGTTGTTTTGTCAAATGCTACCCCATACGTTACCTTCAAGAACCTCACGCCAAAGGTAATAAAGACAAAATAAACGGCACATGTAAGCACTGCAGCAGACAAAATCATTTATTCTGGCTGCTGTTTTCATCGCAGGCTGCCCTTTCTCCAGAGTTCATCAAAGCAGTAGATCAGATAGACTACACCTCACCTGTTACTAAGATCAATGGTAGGTCTGTTCTGTGATTATCATGCTGCTTGTAAATCAATTCTATCCAATGGCAAGATAACATAAAACATTAAAACCTCTGAGTTACAGTGGAGATCTTTTTCTGTTTAAAGCTGCCTTGGAGCATGTTAATATTTCACATCAAAGTAAGTCTCAAAGGAACACTTAAACTGCTATAGCTGCCAGGCGTATTGTCTTTTGGCATATATCAAATGCCATATGTTTTACATGTTGAGGTGAAACTGTTCATTCTATAGTCAAACTTGGAGAGCTGTTTTCTGTGTATTGAACCTCTATTCAAGCACTGTTAGAGCCGTGAAGAAGTTGGAAGATAGAAAACAGGTGTAGTGTATTAGCTACTGTAGTGCTGTACATTATTACAGAGATCCCTTCCTAAGCTCTTGGTACTGAAAACACATGTTTAGGGTATTATAAAACTGTAAAGCACACTCAACGAAGAAGGTGTTTAGGATTCTTCAGCTGCCTGTGTGGTGCCATTTGTATCTCCTGCTTGTTAATTACAGCAGAGCCTGAGCTGTTAAAGACTTTATTACCCAGGAAGTCTTTCCTCCTAATTGATCCTTTATAGTACATTTCCTCTTAAACCTAAATTGAATTCTACAAAACACACAAGGCTATCATTAACAGTCTTACATCAAGGTGAAGGAATTAAGTAGTTTTAAATACAACACACTGAGTTAAGCAGCACTTTATTCTACCAAAAATAGCAATTTACAGAAAAGCGAAGAGCACACACTGATTCAATGTCATTTTCTTTGTTTATTGTTTGCCCTGTTTTTACAGTGGCACTAGACAAGCTTCCAAACTTCCTAGCATCTCCCACACCAGACGATAAACCTGGACCTCACCATCAGTGCTCAATCCATCTAAACTGTGAAAGCGTGGAGGTCTTGGAGACTGCATACAAAGAGGCCATGAATGGACGCCCCTCATCAAGGCAAATATAAGGCTTTACACTTCAACATTTATGAGCACTTTAACACACAAAACACACTCTATGTAAGATTCAGCAATATACGCTCCGAAACCAAATCATCCCGATGCTCAGCTGACCAAACGGAGATACTACTGGAAGGGTTGATCTGGAAAAACATATTTCAGTTCATGTTCTTGCACGGATTTTTATGCAAGTTGCACATAAGAGTCAGTCATAGATTCCTTGCTATAGAAAATACAGGGCAAAGTGTTAGGTGATAGTTATTGTAGATTGCAGATGAACCTTGCAGCTGCAAAAGGCAGTAGCTATCACAGTGTGTACAAAAAAACTTTGAGCACTTTAAACCATAAATTTGAGATTATAAGTGTATATAGCACATTAAAATGACTTTCAATATCACGTGTGTCACTTACAACTATGATATTATCCCCCAGAGTAGGTATTTTTTCCACACACAGATGTAAACTGACACGGTTAGCTTGTTTGGGACAGAAACCCATTCATGCAAGTCTGATTCGATCTTTGTTTTCTTGGAGTGTGTGTGTACATCAATTCATAAAGTTGGTTTGCTTTGCAGACTGCAGACACTGTAACCGTTAAGCCAAAAGTAGTCAGAAGCCACTTTTATACAATTTTGAATATTTAACTGTTGTTTTCAGGCCTGCAAAATGTATCTTTAAAAATATATTTTGTTCATTTTTGTATTCAAATTTTTTTATCAACAACTCGCCCCCCTCCACTCCCTACCATGTTGCCATAATCATGTTCCTCTATTCCTGTAGACCGATGCTGGAGATGACCATCCCCTCTGTGTTGGATCCTACTCTGGCCCCCCCTGGCTGCCATGTGGTGTCATTGTTCACCCAATTCACTCCCTACCACATAGAGGGCAGGGAGTGGACTGATCAGGACCGAGAGGCCTTTGCAGACACGGGTCAGAAACGCAAATAATCCAGGACTTCTTGGAGTTCAAAGTGTGCCTAAAGTGTACATCACTACTAAATTTAGTTCAAGGATGCTGTGCTTAATGCTGATCTTCAACTGATGGCAGAGCGTGTTTAAGAAATTACGCTTTTTAAATGTATTCAGAGTAATCCATTTCACAGAAAAATCATGTGTTTGTCTCTTTAGTATTTGACTGGGTGGAGCAATATGCCCCAGGGTTTAAGAAATCAGTAGTGGGCAGGGACATCCTGGCGCCGCCTGACCTGGAGAGGATCTTCGGGCTCACTGGAGGGGTATGTACACTGTGGATACTGGAGAACTGAGGAGCAATTTCACTGTTGACATGTAGCTTATTTGCTTGACACAATCAGCTATTCGGTGGAAGAGGAAGTGATTTGCTTCCTCTGCAGCGCTCAGTCATTCATTGCCCATGGAGGCACAGGCCCTGTTGTTTAAGAAGTTAATGGTTACGGACAGTTTTACCACAAACCATGAGTCGGAGTCAAAGTTCACATCAACTGTGTGATTCTTAACTCACTGATCTGCATTTGTTTCACAAATACACAACAAACAGAAGCAGTCATTTGGCAAATGGCAGGCTACTTTTTGATACATGATAACATATTTATATATATAAAAATATGTATCAAAAAAAGTAACCATTTTGGTCTTGTTTTTACAGAATATCTTCCATGGATCAATGACTCTGGACCAGCTCTACCTAGCACGACCTTTACCCTATCTCTCAGACTACCGTTCACCAGTTAAAGGGCTCTATCTGTGTGGCAGTGGCTGTCATCCAGGTTTGTTTTTAATGCTCAGCTGAACATTGAATTGAAGATGTAGCTGTTTGTTGTGTGCAGTGTAGTGTAGTAATATGTGCAATAATGTATGTTTGTTTGAAGAGCACAGTTAATGAACCTTGGCGCTTTGAATTGAATCTCATCTTCACTGCTGATGATAAAGAAATGAAGACGATGTCAGGTGTCTGTCTGTCATCTCCCCCCCGACCGTTCAGCATTCTTTTTTAATTCCATATGTTTGATGATTTTTAGGTGGTGGTGTGATGGGTTCCTCTGGATGGAACGCAGCACGCATGGTATTGGCTGACATGAAACACCAGTGAGACATCTGACAGCATCAGCGTGTGGTCCCCTCATCAGTGCTCAACCTCTCTTTCATTTGAATCTGACTAGTTTGAGAAAAATATTTCAACACTCGCTCCAGTTAGCTGTATACCATTTTACTGTATGTTTTTGAGCACCCTGTTTGTATGGATATGGGCTAAATGGTTGATTCAATAACACAAGTGATTTGGGAGAGGCTCAATAAAAACAACTTTTAGGGTCTTTATATGCCGTCCATGTGAAAAGTCCCATAGTGGAAAAACACAAAATCATCTAAATGAGCCAGCAGAAAATCACTGACACCAACACAACATGATTGTTAAAAGACAAATGTATTTTTAGAATAACAGATACTCTCAATGAAATAAACTAAAATTGTTTAATGTTGCGCAGTCGAATACTTCACAAGTTTGTTTAAATAAATTCAAATGAATTGAAGCAAATGTGTTTCATTTATAAATGTATATTTATAAACACAAAGGGTGTTACTCATAACATTAGGGATGGAACTATTTTACTCAAGTAAGTACCCTGAAGATGAAACAGAAATCCAACCGTTAATTTCATTATTTACTCCTGTACCTCTCCTACTGTGACATGGTAAACTGCCCCGTAATAAAGGCTTTATCTAAAGGACAATGCGGCGTTTCAGTATAAACACAACGCAACAATCAAGTCAATGAAAAGGAAAATAATGGTGGATAACTGTTTAATTGAATGTGACCTACAACGTTTTTTGGAAGTATTCTGGACAGAAAATCATGATCTTTTACCGTGGCTTTTATTGATAGATATAGTATAATTGTGCATAGGAAACCAAAATTACTTTTATCTGTTTATCTAGAACCTTAAAAAAAACCAAAAAAAAAAGCTTGAAACTTCACTGTTGAGCTTGCTCATTGAAGTTTGACAAAAAAAAAAAGAAGCTCCACACTGTGGTACATGATTACTATCATATTATGTGTAAATTATTATATTATGAAAATAGAACATGTATAACAGTTATTAAGGTGTGACATCTATATTGACACCATTACCCTTCTTAATTATCGATAATAAGGATATATACACGTCATTCTTTATTGTTCCTCTCCGATAACAACTGAATTTGTTCCAATAAATAGAGAGCGTGTCCTGTGCCTTTAAGACGCTGCTCAGGGTGGACCCAGCGTCGGCGCTTGACGCTCAGGAAGCGGATTAAACCACCAAAGATTCCCGCAGATTCGATACCGATCGTCCCAAACGATACGAACGTGTTCACGCGGCTGCAGACATTTATTGAAATACATCGTTTGTGGGAATACTCGACACGATAATGCTGGATGGTTGCGCTGATGAAATTCACCAGAGATATATGCAGGCTGTTGGGACTCGGGAGCGGTAAGAAACACGTCCCACTTTTCAAAACTTTACGCGAGTTACGCCGATCTTCAAAGTGATCGTGAAACGCGCGTGACAAGGAAACTCCGGATAACAGCTAACGCGTGATTCATTGCTCGGAGTCGTTAAAGTGTTGCGTTATTGTCTTTGTCGTGAAGATTACGTTGAGTTCGTGGTCCGACAATGAAAGTTCCCCTCCTGCCTGTTACACCCTCTTGCTTGCGCTGCTTCCAAGTTTGCGAAGTAGGTGCCGTACAGTTGTCGTAATATCTACCAACACTTCCTAAGAGATATATATATATTTATTTATTTTTTTTACATTCGTGAAGCAAATAATTAACAAGAGCTTTCAAGTTTAAGTATGGCATACGTATCCCAGATACACAACACGACGTGTGCCTTTAAGGCCATAACTCAGAAGTGCATTCCCTGGTGCGCGTTGGTATGATAACAATGCCTCAAATAGGTGACAAAAGCCCTGCAAGCTGAGCCGTTAATTGCTTATGAATATACGGGCATCCAGTTATGTGTCTTTAAACTTGTCATGTGCCCGCACTTTGTTCCTCTTCTTTGGTTTTCCGCGTGTGTGTGTGTGTGTGTGTGTGTGGGTGTGTGTGTGTGTGTGATTTCCTAGTAGTACAGCCAGCAGAGCAGGTTAGTTTAAGGACCCTCTGTTAAAATGACATTACAGGAAGCTGAGCATCCTGAAAGGCCTCTTTCAACACTCAAAAAGGAAACTGATGTTGTTGACTATATTATATATATAGTTTATTTAAATGATACATTTATCAGGTTTATCACTGGAATTGGATTCCGGCTAACCCACACTAGACCAGACTGTGTATTTCTCTCGTTTTGAGTGTCTTTGTCACTGGTTTTAAAGTCTCACGTCCATTAAAACAGCTGTTCCCCTGCAGTCATGCAAGTTGTGTAAACACCTTGCAGTGAGTTCACAAAAATCACATACAACCACCGACGTATGATTTATGAGTTATTGTTTTAATGATAAGAATGTGTTCTCTCTCTGCCTCTGTGTGTTGAAGAGCAGTAAAGTGAAAAGAGCTGTGGAGTTTATATCCAAGTTAACACACCAGTTCACGATGCTACACTGTTATTTTGCATTCCTGTGGAAAGAGCTCACCTTTCAGCTCAACACTAATTTAGGAAGATTCCTCGAAGAGAAGTAACAGAGGCTCTTTTGTTGCTTTTTGTCCACAGATCTGGGATCATTTATGTGTTAGGAGGACATTCCATTATAGTAAAGATTTAAGAAAAAAAAAGCCTGAAAGCTGAAAGGATGGAGCTGTTTAGCTGTGGTTGTTTCTTGACATTTGAGTAGAGAGCCGGACACGGACAGCTGAAGTAATTTACACTCTCCGTGTATGTTTGGAGACTCTTTTACTAAATCCATTGAGAGTTAGTTTGACAGATTAAAATAAATGTGCTGGGATAAACACGGATGGATGGTGTTGGCAGCAGGTTGGTTGATTTAGTTCATCAGTATTGTCCAAACTGCTGACCAGAGTCGCGAGCACCTGAGATAGTATACATGTAGAGATAAGAGTGAGGAAGTCCACTAGCTACTTGTCTTCTTTTTCCACACGAGGATTGTTGTCCACAAAGTCCACAAAGTCCACAGTCCACAAAGCTTGTTCTTAAAGAGTAAAACTGCACTGAGCTCTCCCATCGATGCCTCACGAGTCGCAACATGAGTCACAGACCAAGAATGGATTTGTCACCCTCTGGACGTCTTTGCTGAACAAATGGAAATCTGACACCAGATAGATTGCTGCATGATCCAGTGTTTTGCTTCCTTTTATCTTGTCGTTTGTCTGCTGCCATCGGGCCTAAATCAACTGCAGGGCTTTGGTTTGATCTGATCTGATCTACGCCCTCTCTAACACACGCACACATGTGCTACGATCAGGGCAGTGGCTGTTTTTGGTGTCATTTTCAGCCAAGCTTCTGAGTCGAGATGTTCTCAAACAGCAGTGTCCCTGAGGAGGCAGCTATGTGCGTTACACGTTGGCAGTGATAAAATTACAGCAAACACCTTTCTCTCTGTAGACCAAAAAAAACCAACTTGAGTCAGTCTCCCTGAGTAGTTTTCTGTTCCGTGTGGATTTTTTTTTTTTCTCACATTGAGCCTGATTCCTTTTACAAGAGAGCATTATGTAATGTTTCCTGTCTCCACCCAGTGTTATTTAAAATGTAGCGCTTTGCTGTCGATAATCAAAGTAATTAGACTTGAACGTGACTGAGGGTCACGCACATTTGCCTTCCGGATAACCACGTTACTTTTGGTTTTACATTTAGGACACTCACAAATATCAGAATTCTCTGCATACTTGCAGGTGTGCAAATTATCTTTTGTTCTCTTTTGAAGTAAATTATGCTCTTGAACAAAAGGTTTTTTTTTCCCCTTTTTCCTTATAAGGGATGCTTGCAGCTTATGTTTTATATGTACAGCTGATGGAAAGTGAAAGAAGAAGCAAAGACAAGCATGCCATCATATTAAAAGATAGTGCAGCCTGTCCCGTCTCGTATTTCACAGGAACTAAGCATTATACACTTTCACAGTGTTGGAGAGTTATTCCCCTCCGTGGGCAGGGTAAAGAACTTTAATAGGAAATTGTGCTCGTCAAGCCCTGCTGCAGAGCCGAGGAACAGATCCATGGCGTTCTTAGGAAGGGATTTTCCTGTCTTTTCTAGAATAGAAGTATGTCTGGTTCTCCAAAAAATTAAGACAATGTAATCATTCCTGAACTTATTTCCCCCAAGGCCCCCCCGTCCAGCAGCAGGAGGAGCAAATGGACTGTGGTGCCGCTTCGCCTGACCCGAATGACCATGCAACTTTGTCACGGGTAAACAAATGGTGTCAGACTGACATGACAATGCCTGGACTGCAAGGGTGATGCTATAATGTGCAATATTCACCCTCTCTGTGTGTGTTTGTTTAGGATGCATTAAATGGAGAGGAGGACTTGAGTGAGGAGGAGAAGGTCAGACGGAGGGCAGAGAGACGCAGAGCCAAGAGGAAGGTGAGCAGGCAAATCCTCACGCACCTTAAATATGGTGTTCGTCGCACTTTTAATATGCAAAGTCTGTTCTGCTCTGGTGTTTTTAATGTGTAAAGTACTGCATGGGTTTCAGCGCCGCCGAAAACGTAAGAAGCAGGAACAGATAAAGCAAAACAACAGTGCTGACCAGGTAAAAGTCACACTGTTCCCTCCAGAAATGCACTTTAGATTTGCCTTTCCTGTGAACAGCTAAATGTTTATCCGGTCCTACACATTAGGATGATGATGATGATGATGATGAAGAAGAGGACGGAGGTGCCGAGTCTGAGCTGGATGAGAGTGAGTCAGAGGCAGAAGTTGGTTCCGAAGACGAGACGCAAAGAGCGCAGAATGAAGAGAAACGGGAGGCAAAACCAGCAGCTTCACAGAAGTATTCTGGTGCCGTCATGACTACGTCGGGAATCAAAGGACATCAGAAAACCAGAACCACTGAAGAGGTAGGGGCACTGTAGCCGTGTGTCATTTTCTAGTCATTAGCGACAGCGCTCGAGAGCATGAATAAGTTGGTGTAGTATTTGTATTGGATAATTTAACACCAGCGTTTGACTTTCCGTGTCCCACAGGAGCCAGAATGGGACGTGAGTAGTGCCTTCTTTGCTAATGCTGCTAGCCATATCAAACCCAAAGGATCACATCGCAAGTCCAAAGAAAACAAGGAGAACGAGGCCAGGAGAGAGGTGATTGAGTGCTAATGGATAATGTAAGATGAGTGGGTGAAGCAGAAGCCGCCAGAATGTGTCCACTATTTTTCTTGTGGCGGCAGCGTTTTCCTCCACCAGTGTCAAAGTGTGATGTGCGGAAAAGTGCTCTCTGGACCATGACAGCCTTCATAACAGTTGTTGGTGTCTCTCTGTGTGCATATGCGTGTTTGCATTTTCGTGACCATAAAGGAATGAAAATAATATTTTGCTTCCAGACAAATGGAACTGACACCACGACCAAGAAAAGCGCGTCGCTGACAGGTGAGGAAGGATCTCGGCACTGCACAGCACATAACCAGCCTTTTAATAGCTAATTAATTGAAGCAAAAACAAAGGCGTCAAGGACATTATTGTCTACACATTCCTTTGTACAAGCATGTCAGTGAGCAGTCAGTTGAGCCCTTGGGCTGCTTTCTCACCAGAGAATCATTCACAGGCTTTCTTTCTCCCCTGCAGAAAAAGGGATAAAGCTGGTGCAAGAGGGGCAGTATGCACAAGCAGTCAGTATGTTTACAGAAGCCATCAAATGTGACCCAACGGATTACAGGTACGTCCTCTGGGGTTTAGTTTATTACAAAAAGAGTGTGTGCATTTCAGACACATGTGCCGTAATCCTTTTTGCTTCTTTTATGAAACACCCTGTAGGTTCTTTGGGAATCGTTCTTATTGTTATTACTGCTTGGACCAGTACCCTCAGGCCCTGATGGATGCTGAACGCTCCATTCAGCTGGCCCCGGACTGGCCCAAAGGACACTTCCGTAAGGGCAGCGCTCTCATGGGCATGAAGGTCGGTTACCGGCTGCTGTGGTCACGGGATATGACATCCAATCAAAGAACTAGCCACTCAATCGCTTCAAGCTTAAGCCTGTGCGATACAATTAGCCTTGACTGACTTGTTTTTGTGGGTCTTTGTGTGTGTGTTGCAGCGGTACGGTGAGGCTGAGAAGGCGATGGAGCAGGTGCTGAAACTGGACAAAGACTGTGAGGAGGCTGTCAATGACCTCTTTAACTGCAAAGTGCTGCAGTTAATGGTAAAAACACAAGCAAACAAAGTGGCGAAAGTGTTTTCTTTAAGCTTGATAGAGCTGATTGAAACCAACTAGAGTCTCCTCTGAACTTTCCACTTTTAGAAGCAACATTTTTTTTTGTTAAGCTACTTATCTGTTCTTTCTTTGCGATATTCTTCTGACTCTTATTATCATGACTGCTCATTATTTTTTTTTCTCTCTGTTCTTTCCTCAGGAGCTTGGTTTTGAAGAAATGCAATGTGTCCTACTGCTGGAGAAATTATCGACTGTACAGGCTGTTCTGGCGTCTTGTTCCGATGCTGCCAGAGGTAAGACCACATGTAAATATTTTACAGAAAAGGACCAGCATCTTCTCTTTGTAAAACCGGAGGAGCATTGTATGATATACAATATGCTATTTGCTGAAATCATACAGCTGATTTCCTATGTACCTTAGTGGTAAAGGTCTTCTTGTTTTGCAGCTGGGGGCCAAGATTTGTCAGTTTTGCAACCAGGGTAGGTGACCATTTATTTGTCCAATCAAATCTAGGTTTTAGGAGGGTTTGTAGCAAAGGTATTACTGTATTTGACTTTTTTTTTTTTTTTAATTATTAATTAAACTGTGATTTTTCTACTTTGAGTCACTTCTTCTCCCCTCTTTTTCTTTTAGAAGCCCTTGCCCGTCTCTGTGGGTGGGAAACGTGACAACTGGGTTAACTGAGAAACACCTATGGGACCTTTTCAAAATGTATGATCCGAGTCTGGTACAATATTTGATACTAACCTAATTAGGGAGTTGACATCATTTCATATAAGCACAATGTTTGTATACAGAAACATGGGGATCTAATATTCATCCATGGTGTCATTGCCTTGTCTTTTGGTTGCTTTCTATTGCAGGTACGGCGAGATAGAGAGTATCCGTGTGCTGCACGAGAGATTCTGTGCCTTTGTCAACTTCAAGAATGCAATTATGGCAGCTGCTGCCATGGAGAAACTAAATGTACGAACATATTTGGCCCACCCATCTCAATCTTGTGCTTTTTTTTTTTTTAAAAGAACACTTTTGTGGGCTTAGAGATGCATGTGTGTTTGCTCTCACAGGGTTATTGTATTGAGAACACGCGTTTAGTGGTGCGCTACCCTGACCGTCGCACTCAAAGGGTCCTTCCCATTCCACTTAAGACTTGTCTCCCGATCACACAGCAGGCAGGGGCAGCTGTTGGGTAAGAAGCACTTCAGACGCACTTTAAAAACTACAAGTCACTCTTCCAACAGGACGCAGTTTTAGTTTATAACTAATGTGCCTTTTTTTGCGTCCCTGCATAGACCTCGAAGACGTGGCCCGGTAAACGGGGACGAGTGTTACTTCTGGAGAACCACTGGCTGCCACTTTGGGGACAAATGTCGCTACAAACACATTCCCGATCAGAAAGGCAAAGACAGGAAACCCTGGCAGCCTTGAACTCGGCTTACGCTCTGCCTCTGTAGTGTACAGAAAACTGGATGCACCGACTGTGCCAATGGAGCTGGTACGTACTGGACCAGGTACTCTGGGCTATAAATATTTACTATGACAGAATGGATATCAGAGCCAGAACTAAGACTCTTAGGGAGGGATAGTCACACACGTGCCACAAAGCTCTGAGAGGATGAAGGCTTTTATTTCAACCAAACAGCAGGCAGGATGATTTTCCTCAGTAGTACAAAATTAACCAGCAACAAAAACCCAGTGGTGTAGTCTTTGTTTGAATGAAAACCTTCATATCTGCTTCCCTTTAATAGCAACAAGTGACCTATTCTCTCTTTTGAGGGACACGTCACAAGCCGACAACATAAAGAAGTGAAATTTCCTTGGTCCACTATTAGAGAAAACCATTATTTCCCTGCCATGTACAGAGGTAGTGAAAGGAATCAGAATGGATTTGACTTTCCATTATTTTGGGGACCTTCCTTCTTTAAAAATTCTACCACAAAGCAGTGTTCATCCCCATTTTTACAGGACAGTAAATTTACCCTGCGGTTTATGAACCTGGGGCTCCTTTTACACTTGTGCCTGTATCAGCACAATGTCCACCAGACCAAAGACTTACCAATGGATGTACTTGACATTTCAGTGCCTCCCCTATGCAGATTAGTTTTTGTTTTTTTTAGCCAATAAACTACAGAGACCCAGAGGGGTGCCTTTATACTGTACTATGTAGCCTTAGTTAAGATGCTCATATGTTGGTAAACTTAAGAGCCACAATTGGACTTGAAGAAATGCAAAATTGTTTTGTTAATTCAAAGATCACTTTATTTACCAATGGCTGCCCGTTTCTTGAAAGATTGGATCCTCTCACTGCACGTCTGTTGAGGTGTCTTGACAACTTATGGAGGATTCATTGTCTTTCATACTAACCATGCTTTTATGGTTTGGTAGAAGCAATAGCTACACCTGACAATATTATGTGACCGAGTGGGGAAAAAAATAAATCCTGATTTTAGGATGGCGTTGTGTTAGGACTTTGGGGAAGTCTGCATCCGTGATGTATTGTATTATCTTTATGGTAATTATGAGGGTATTTTTGGTCTGAATTGCATGAAATTTCGGGTGTGAAGTACTTTAGTTCTGCAGGCTTCTCCCTCCTGCTTGGTGAACAATAGGAGAGCCCGTTGTGCCACTTATCTGTATACCAAATTCAAATGACAAAAATGAATTGGTTTTATCTCAGCATTAGAATATTCAATATTTTCCTGCAACATTTGCATAGTAAACATCAAAGTGCTTCATCTCTATGCGAAAGAAATGTGCCGCATTGATTGTCAGACATACACACACACTTTACCATCTCCGGCACAAATAATCCTGTGCACACACATTCACAATATGTTTAAAATGATGGAAAAAAGAAGCAGTGTTTTTGACCTGAGTGGCTCCGATTCAGTATTTCAGTGGCTCTGCAGTGAAAACAGCTTCAACCTTTCACGAGTTTCAACACTAGACAGTGAATTAAAGCCCATTGGCATGTGTTTGTATCATCCACCAGACAACAATTTCAGTCCACACTACATTCACTAGTAAACTATGCACAGCATTGTGAGAGTATTTATTTTCCTATTTATACATCTTTTTTTTTTTTCTATTTCTGTTTTACAACATACTTTGGGAACTCAATCTAGCTTTTTGATTTACTGGCCATTTTGTCTTTTCATTTTATGGTGAGTAATATAAATTTATAGTAAATCCCAAGGCCCATCTTCTGTTTATTTCTGGCTTTAAGAGGCAAACCTTATTCAGAACCATTTGGTGCAAACACTGTCACATGCTGCACTTCTGCTTTTCTTGCATTACTTTCTGTCTTGCGTCTAAAACTTGTGAAAAAGGAACGAGACACCAAACCTGAAGACTGCACTTGTTGAGTTGACATACTTCGCATTTGATTGGTGCTGTTGACTGCTGTTTCACAGTGCATTTAATTTTTGTAGACTTGCAAAAATGTTTGATTTTTACCATAGCAAATTTTAAATTTCACTGTATAAATATGTAAAATTGGACAAACATTTCCCCCTTCAATGTTGGTTGTTTGGTGTTTTTTAGTCTCTTTACTCATTTTCAAACTATTTCAGGAAGATGTATTTCTAATTAATTAATGTACACATTTATAACCAGAGCACTGCAATTCTGTTAATCTCCCAAATATTTTGTATTATCATTACTGCACTGCAAAAAAAGAGTCTTTTATATTTAATAAACATATTTGAACCACCTACACCACCTGTGTCTGTGTCTCTACATGAGTAATGGTCTGAAGCATTTTATTTTGCTAATAAATTGTAAACATTAATTTCCTGGTAGTGGTATGTCATTTTTCTTCCTTCCACAAGGTGGCAGAGTTGTACCTGAAAGGTTTGCACTGAAATATGCTTCCAACTTCACCATCCTATGCATTGCATATACAGTTTATTCTTCCTTTTTGATCACCAGGAACCAAGATGTTGCTTTAAGTAATTTCTGATGTTCCAAACCCTGACATAGTAAATCAAAGCGGGCCAGGCTGGTGGGGGGGGACATGGTAACCCTCTCATCACTAGCAGGAGACACTCGTGTGGTCAGCATGAAAGATGCGTGGGGAAATCTGTAACCACCCAGACCGATGGTAGATGGAAGCAGCGCTGAGAATGTGGGGAAAAGCAACCATTATGACATTTTAAATAGAGAGAAACTAAGGCCTGATGCCACCTGCAAATGCATATGTAATCTTTGCAAGTATGAGACTGCAATATGCTGCAAAAATTAAAGGGTTGCTCCACATATGTACATACTTTACACGAAGTTTAATTTAGTTGTCAAAATGAATACTACCCACACTTTGTAAAGTTGTAAAAGTAACCCTAAAGTCA
Source organism: Brachyistius frenatus (assembly GCF_029030835.1). Taxonomy (NCBI): domain Eukaryota; kingdom Metazoa; phylum Chordata; class Actinopteri; family Embiotocidae; genus Brachyistius; species Brachyistius frenatus. Next base: position 332,958 of record NW_027210612.1, read on the forward strand.
TCAAGATTATATCATTTTTGCTAAAGACTGGAAAATGTAAGAAAAAAAAAAAAAGCCTTTTTCCCAAACTGGGATTGTAGGAAATTTAGGACTGTGTTTTTGGATCTTAAGCCAGGAACAAAAATCAAGATATCCTGATTTTTTTTTTTTTTTTTTCAAATAGACCTAATTATGTAAATGTTATACTAAATTGGTGGATTATCCCTTTAAAATGACCAGAATGTCCTTTAAAGACATTCATTTTAAGCTGTGTGAATATTGCTAAGGATCTTAAATCATTACATGATCATGTTTTGTTCATTTATTATAACAGAATTACATAAAAAAAAAAAATTTACCCGAGGGTCCAATTTGATCCCTCTTTAGAGTAAAAAAAACAACCAAACATGACCTTTGACGCTACATCTAACGAGGTAAACCTCCATGTAGCTCTCTGCACGCTCATTGCCACGACCCCCGGCACCAAATCCTTATACAATCCGAGCCTGCGTGCTCCTATAGCCAGTCCAGAGCAAAAAAAAAAAAAAAAAAGCATTATGAAAGCCTGGAGAGACGGCAGTGGGGGTGAGCCTGAGGAGGTGCTGTCGTTTGAAAAGGCACTTGTTTATTGTTGGATAGCATGTATTTATTTCATGCCTCCACAGATTGTGGGTAAGGGCAGAGCCGGCTCGGTTGGCGTAATTAGAGAGAGAGAGAGAGAGAGAGAGAGAGAGAGAGAGCGCTCCGCCACAGAGACCTGAGATTCTCTCGGTCCTCAGCAGAGAGTCTCTCGGTCCTCGGAGCTCTCCGAGAGCCCTGAAACGCACTTTCACTAGCACACATCCCCACGGAGCTGTAAACGCATCGGGCGCACAGGCAGGGACACCTGTCTGGTCTCGTTTAATTAGTCTGATACGCCACAGTGCGCCATAACTTATAATGGACGAATGTTACACACAGTAATGTTAGTTTTTTTTATTTTATTTTTTAACCTTAGCACCCCCTGTTTCCTCTCCCTTTTTTTTTTTCTTCTTCTCACGTCTCTCTTTCCTCTCCCTTGGAGAGGCCTTGGAGATCCCTCTGATTTGGTCCCGCTAATAGGGGGTCTGCTCTTCCTGTTCGGGTTTACCAGTCAGGGAGGGACCACCATCCTGCCACCCAGTCGCACCATCGCTGGCACGCACAAACATCTCAATTACTGCTTCAAAGCTTTCACATGCACATGAATACAAACTGTATGTGTGACATGTGATTGCTTTTCGCCTCCCTAGAAATCGGCATAGGGCTAAGTGTTTTTACAGTTGATGTTTGGCCTCCTACCTCCCCTGTCATAATTGTAATTTTTCATGGCCATGAATAAACCTGGCTGCCTTCGAGAGGTGCCCATTGAGGTTTACTTGAAAACTGAAATACAGTTTATCAACACAACACCCTGAGGCCAAACATTTCCATGTGGCTAAAATTGTCCCAAATCCTCCCAAAATGACTCCAAAAACAAATAAACAATTTTCAAACATGTAGAAAGACCTTCTAAACATCTGGGAGAAACCTGAATTGGATCAGGACTGAGCACTGAAGTGACTCTGGCTTGAAAAAGGACTTATTCCTATATGTATATATATGGATCTCCACTGATGAGTTAAATCTTTATGCTTTCTACACCATGATGATAGGTTAGACTATAGTAACATACTCCTGGGCAGGGGTGGTATAGCATATTCTCATCAGTCACGTTCACCATGGCTACGGTGAGGCTGGGCCTTTTTTTAGAGCCGGTGGTTTGCGGCCATCTCAACAAGGAAATATCTACCCTGTGGTATAGGGAGCTTCTTTAAGACACTTGGAACTTGATGTTTGAAACTATTCTGGAAGCAGAGCCCTTCCTGTTGGTCACATTTACACACGTCTGTCAAAGTTGTGCAACGTGCTGACGGCACGGTTGTGTAAAGCATCATTAGCCTATCGGAGAAGAGAGGTGTAAAAAAAAAAAAAAAAAAAAAACCTGATTGAATAACGAAAATGAGATTCTGGAGGCTAATTTCGTAAATATTCAGTCTGATTTGTTTATCTAAAAGGAGCAACTACTACATGTCTCATCTCATTCAGCAATCATTCTTTAAAGTATTCATCAACAGTTGTACAAATGAGAAATCAGTGGCGGGAACCCACTTTTTTTTGATATTTGGATATTTTACAAGGACGCGTGTTTGAGCATTATGCAGGCAATGAAGTTCCAATCTAATAAAGCAGCTTTATATTTTAGCATCAAGTAACTCAACGCGTCCATATGAAAGAAAAGAGACCTCGAGAGTAAGGCAGCACAGGAGGAGGGAGGCAGCGAGGGAGGCAGGGAGGGATATATGGAGAAGGAGGGAAAAAGGGAGGATTGACTAAGGAGAGCATTTAGTAGACACACTCCTTCACTCAGTCACTCTCCCTTTGCCAGTGAGATCCACCACTGCAACGTTTGCTGCCTGCCAGGTGAGTGAACTTTCACCTTCTCCTTTTACATTTAGTCTGAGTCAAGAATATCATTCAAACTTCACCTGATTTATCAGTTATTTCAATTTCTTTTTTTTTTTTATATATTAGGGATACGTGTAACAGGTGTTTTAAGGGAGGAAATGGAGGCGCAGGTTGTTTTACATCTTCATGGTTTCTTTTACTTGAAGTTAATACATCTGAAAAGTCATTTAGCTACAAATGTTCAAACATTTGCAGAAAATATTTCCAGCTGTAAGTTAAATTTTGTGGCACTCTGAGAACTACTTTATACCATCAAGTTGACTGAGTCTATTGACTTGTTGCTGGTTTGTTCTTTTATAATCTCATCAAACACATTTTGTGTGTTTTGTGCTCAGTGTTGTCATGTGGCCTGCAGTGATTTGGTGTTTCAGTGTCTGTGTTAGGCTGTGACACTTGTTAACCTCCAGTTAAAACCTGCCTCATGTTTCTGTCTGCTTAGTTAGCCCTGGGGAATGTTTATTCACGTGAATTGCTATACAAGAGTGTCTCTAAATTATATGTTTGACATGAGGGAAAAGTATTTGTTTTATGGATTTTGGCTTCAATTGCATCACTGCAAGATTGATGCTGCAGCCGTGACCAACATAAAAAAAAATGTGGCACTATAAAACAAGTCGAGCTGCATCTCTTCCCGCTGCACACTGCAATGATAACTGTCTCGGTGTGTAATTCACGTCTTGATAACAGTCAGAGCACTCTATTCTAGAGTTGAATACCTGAACTATTTTGTCCAGAGGATGTCACCATTGGTCTGTTTAATAATCAGGCCCTTCAGACTCTCTATTGGCCGGATGTTTGATTTGTATTTAAAGAAATGACATTCCTTTGTTTAAAGATGAGTCTTGGTTTGATGATAAGTGTTTCTCGTTACGCATCATTATGCAGTTTTAACACGACTTCTTAACTGACAAACCAGTTTAAACTTCACGAAAATTCTCAAAAAAAAAAAGAATCTGTAAGCGGACGAACCAAACTAGAACAAACTGAATCACGCGGTATTTCATCCTTCATCTGCAGATTCCCTCCCTCTGTCACGATGGCCCGCGCCCTCTGCTTTAGCGTCCTCCTCCTGTTGCTGCTGTCCCTCTCCCGTCCCGCTCGCGCTGAACCTCGGCGGACCACGTCGTCTCAGCGCAGAGCGGCCCGCGCACCAACCGCCAAGGTGCGCTTGGCGAGCAACTACGCGCGAGAGGAGCACGAAGGGCGCGTGGAGGTGCTGCACGACAACACCTGGGGGACGGTCTGCGACGATGAAGTGGACATCAAACTGGCCAACGTGGTGTGCCGAGAGCTGGGTTTCCAGGGGGGCGTAACGTGGGCTCACAGCGCGAAGTACGGAGAAGGAGCGGGTGAGAGCACTTCCTGTGCCAAATTACAATTAGTTTGGAGTCAGAATTTTTTTTTTTTTCCCGAGTTCAACTGTCACGTTTTTATTTTCAGCCAAAGCCAAACTTGACTGTAAGCGAGTGATAAAACACATTCTGACAGGCCTTGACATTTTGACACGTCGTAGCAGGAAAACTACAGGTGTAATTACCTTAAATGAAACAGAACATTTGGCAGGAGGGTTGGGGCGGGAGGTATTTGGCCTTTAAATGCAAAAATAAATTCTTGATTTAAGGGTATTTCTGTGATCACAGTATTCTTGATGAAATGAAAAAAGTACTGACGATATTTACTATTTAAACTAAAATGTTTTGTCAGTATAAATGTAACTTTGCCTTCAAATATTCCGTAAAAAAAACGAAACAAAAATGATCTCCGGGTCTTTAGTTTGTAAACATCAACAGGAAATCAGAGTGAGATTCAGATCCTGTCCCATAAAATATAGGCTACAGGGCTTTCAGCCATGCTTGTCCTAAGTTAAATACGTGACATTGTCATGCTGCCTAATGGTACGATGTCGTTACGCTAACAAGTCAGAATATCGCCACCATCGAATATGAATTTAGTTTTTTCTAATATCAAAAATTGCGCTGAGCTATACATTATGGCACACGACGAGCTGGAGGCCTTCATCAATGCAAGTGTGCATGCAGGCTAACTGACCAGGCCTGCTGACACACTTAACTGGAACAGAGCCATCATTAATTACATGAATTACACCTGTGCTTTTACCTGCTTGTCATGAAAAAGCCCATTAGATGAACATAGTTATTATATTATATTATATTGTATATGAATTTAGACTCAGTGGCTGGCAGCCATACTGGACCAGTTTATCCCAACCTGCCCCAACTTCCATGCTACACTGTGTTTGGCCGACAACTCAAATGTATGGCTTCATACAAGACCATCAATTAAGACATCCAAAATAACTAACATCATAAAGTGACAAAGATAACTTGTTGTGGGGCTGGAGTCGACATCTTGTGAAGGTCGCCTGGCAGGCCGGCAGAGCAAATATATGGGCCGAAAAAAAGGGCATTTGTTTTAGAATAATGACAGCATTCGCTTGCCAGAGTTGCACAACACTTGCTGTGGTTTATAGACATTCTTTACTGCTGCTTTTAAATCCAAATTAAAGAGAAGGTTGAGTGGATTAAGGGCGCAGGATCTACAGTGCCTTGCCTTGTAAAATACCGTGTATCTACTGCTAAACATACCGCTAAGGTGCAACCCTAAATCAGCGTGCCAGTAAAAGTCAAGTGTTAGGTGTTTAGGAACTGATTCAGGCTGCCGTGTAGATGCATTGCCCGATCTGTCTATTGAACAATCAATGCAAATCACAATGAAGTTATGAATGGTTTATTTTCTCTCAAGGCCCGATATGGATGGACAACGTACGCTGTGACGGCACAGAGAAGTCAGTGAAGGACTGCAAACACAATGGTTGGGGGGTGAATGACTGCAAACACTCTGAAGACTTGGGGGTCGTGTGCACCCCTGAGCGAAGGCTGGATCTGGCAGCCAGCAGAGGCCACACCACCGCCGGCAGGCCTGTTGCCGGCCCCGCACCTCAGTGGCAGGGGCGTGTGGCCACCCGCAGCCATCCAGGACATGGATATTATGGAAATGGACATCAACGTGAGATCCCACATTTCCAAAGAGCCCACCACCACCAGGTACAGCGGTTTACATCTGGCAAATTTCTGTGTTATTCCCAGAAAGATGTAATAGTGAATGTCATTGCGCGTCTCCACAACAGGGTCACAGTAAGGTGCAAATCGAGGAGGTACGTCTTCGTCCCATCCTCATGGCTACCAAGAGGAAGAGCCTTCTCGCAGAGGGTGTGGTGGAAGTGAAGCATGCTGGGAGATGGAGACAGGTTTGTGACCTGGGTTGGAGTCTCAACAGCAGCCGGGTTGTGTGTGGGATGCTTGGCTTTCCAGAGGCTACTCAGCACAATGCCAAAACATACAAGTGAGTATGACTCCTTCCTGCTAGCTGCACCGAGAGCAACACAATGCACCTTTAGAAACTCAAGTTGCTAGATCACAAAACACTGGGCCGTTGACTGTGGTTCAGAAGGGCAACATGCAGTGCCATTCATCCCATTGTTAAATGAATAAAAACACCCTCTGAAGAATAAAACAAGCAGTGGCATCCTGTTTAGAGCCACTGTGAGTAAAGGGCTTTTGCGTTGGGCTTATCATCCTCCCCCAGCCACTTCTCTCTTGTGTCCCCCTTTAACCCCCACCCCCCCAACCCCCCGAACCCCCCGAACCCCGGGATGATGATAAAGGGATCCCTGTCCCCTCTCTACTGCCCTTTCTCTGCACCTCTAGGCAAATCACCTCTCCACACCTCATTGCCTCTCTCTTACTCGCTCTCCCTTTTTCCTTGCGATGCTATCTTCAGCCTGCAGCTCTCAGACAAACAGCCCCACTTTTAACTTTTAGATTGTCATGCCGAGGTGTAAAATCACTGCATGGTCTAGAACAGGGGTGTCAAACATACGGCCCGCGGGCCGGATCCGGCCCGCCAGGGGGTCCAGCTCGGCCCGCCGGATGACTTTGCTAAGTGTGAAAATTACAGAAAGACATAAATTGCATTTCTATAAGAATATGGAGGTTTATGAGTACAAACGTTTTGTTATTTATTTATTTATTTTTAATCGATCCAGTAATTGCTTCAAAAACAGCGCAAATGCGACGTCTGCTCCGGAGGAAGAAGCGCTCGGTGCCACAGGCAGCCGCGCTCGCTGCTCGCTTTGTGACGCGTTTGAATCTGCAGAGGAGAGCCGGGGCAGATAAACAGTGGGCTGATGTCTGAGTTTTTGGTCTTTATGTTTCTAGTTTATTGTAGAAAGACCTTAAAATAGGGTTTATCATCCAAAAACCTTCACCAATGATTTAAACATAGAGAAATATTGTCATTATGTATGCGTTATTATGCTATGATTTTACTGGTCTGGCCCACTTGAGATCAAAGTGGGCAGTATGTGGCCCCTTAACTAAAATGAGTTTGACACCCCTGGTCCAGAATCAGGAAAACTATTATTAAACTCTGGAAATAACAAGAATGACCAAACATTCGATCGCCAGTTTTGGTACTTTTGGCACATTTTTACATACTGCAACTAAACTATTTTGGTCGCAACTAAAAGGATTATTATTTTTTTTGCTTAGTTAAATGAGAAAGTTGATACCACCCTGGTGTCTGTACTTTAAAATTAAAACCAGCAGTGGGTATCTTATCTTATCTAAACAACTTTGAAACAGTGGGAAAAGCTAAGCTAGCTGACTTGGCCGTTGAGTTCTATCAAACTTTTCATCCAATTCTTAGCGGATTTTCCAAACTTTTCCAAACAATGGGGTTCATACTCTTGTGCTCACACTGCTCCAGTGAGACATTTTGCTCCTTTGGATCTACACTTCCTCTCTTCCTGCTGCAAAAAAACATTGACAGTGGTTTTTGGGAAGGCTCTGCTCTTAAACCACAAGAGGACCACACATTAGCAGAGAATTACTCCATTGCTATTATAAGAATGAATAGTGTCTGACCAACAGTGGAAAGGGACCCAGTTGGATCTCTCTCCTGGAGAGCTGCCAGCTATACATGATTCACAGTTTAGCTATTCCTTCCCCCACTTGGCAAGGGTATTTCTGACTCAACTGGCGACAGACCGCAACATCTGCTCTCTACTGTAGGTGCTAGATTCTTCTTGCTACTGAACGGCTAACTGCTGTGGGGGAAAACGTATTTGTTTTATAGACTTTCCTAACTTTTTTATTGACTTTGCAAACTGTTCCTATTGCAGCAAGCTCACACACTGAAAGAACCCCTGCATTGCCCTTGAATTATCTCCGTTGTGCTTGTGTGTTATTGGGAACACAGTGAAGCTATAACTGGTCTCTACTGCTGGAGGAGGGAATCATCAGGCATCATATCTTCAGCAATAAAAGGCCCTCAGTGTAAGGTGTCGTTGAGCAGCCTGACTCTGTACGGGATCTGTGCAGGATCATTTATTAGAGCGGAGCTTTCCCGCATTGCAGGTGTGATGCTTTTTATGCATCTGCTCCATTTTCTATTGCAGTATAGATTCGACAGTGCAGATGCAAAAAGGTGGAGATGAGAAGTACGTGTACTGGCTGAGGGGGAGGAATTCGATGGGTACATCTGTATGGCTGCAACAGAAGAGATCTGGCTGCTTACCAAGAAGAGAGATATGACAGAAGAGAACGGGGCTGCTGTAGCTTGAAGGGCTTGAATTGAATCTTAAGGCAATCTGCTCCCTGGCTGTTTTAAGACATTGTTTTTAAATCCTCCACGAAGGTCAAGGAAAACAGACTTAAATAACAGTATTCCTCCTGCTCTTTTAATCTCTGACCAACGCCACAACAAAGTGGGTAACACGGTTTAATCTAAATGTACAGTGAAAAGTTCGGCAAACATATGCCATCAAACCGAATTTTTTATCGTGTGTAAATTATAAGGCTCTGAAATGGAAGCTGCTGCGACTTGATACATGTCGGTCTGCCTGTCCTGTGTCTGACCTGGTGTTTTGCTGAAGCCTCAGGCACTGCCCTGGTCTGAACCATGATGGTGTGTTTGTTTCCAAATCTGTAGCTGTTTTCTTTATGTGTTTTTGACTTTAGACTGTTCAAGGAGTCCATATGCCTCAGTGTTTTACCTGCCTGTGAGATAAACAAGTCATTTTACAGCATTTGGTTTCTAAAACCGGGACGGATTGTTATAAAGTTTAAATCAGGACGTGTTGTTATGAATGTGATGTTTATATACATAAAACAGAACATAACAACTCAAACAGTTGAAAAAAAAGTGAATCGCCTTTCAGTGTGGACTTATGGGTAAATGTAAGGATTGCACTTTTGACTTGACTTAAATTACCCCTGTTTAATTATGATTACAAAATGCGAGCAGACTCACAGAGAAACAATTGGGTTTGAGATGATATGTTTGCTGCTCAGGTTACATCTTCCACTTCACTAGTTACCAAACAGGCTTCGGAGTGTATTGCATGGTTTGACCAAATTTAGCCCGTGACATTCCCTCCCCCCGTTTCTCCTTCTTGCCCAAGTCTCCCAGTCCATTCTTAGAATTCCCCAACCCTGCCATGTCTCTCAGCTCCATGTGTCTCTTGGATGAAACTCTGAAGATGCTGTAATTACAAGTTGGTCAGGACCAAAGCTCTCCAGGGTTTCTGCTGAGAGTGAAAAAAACACCCTCAATTATAGCTGCGTGTGTGTGTGTGTGTGTGAGAGAGAGAGTAAGACAGAGTTGGCAAATAAGGCGGAAGAGAGTTACAAGAGAAAGATGAGATGGAGAGCAGCAGTCAGAGGAGCCAGATTTTCGCTTGCTCGTGTGAAATATGGCCAATTACAGCTGCAGCTTGCAGCGCTGCGTCAGCAGCTGTCTGTCTTCCTCTGTCACTGTAGTGATTTGGGGACTTAACCTGCATTTTGTTTCAGCTGAAATATTCATATGATGAGGGTATCATTTTCAGGCTCTTGGGTGACATTTGTTGTGACCGAATCTGGCTTTCCTGTTTGATCTTCCTCACTGACCTTCTCTCTAATTTATTTTCCCATCTTTTAGTTTCTGTGTGCATGCCAGTGGCTAATCTTTGGTTTTGGAGCAGATTTCAGACTGAGTTGAAGCATTGTGATTTTTATGTCAAATGTTTTCTGAAATATGTTTTACTGGCTTCAATATGCTCTGGAGGAGCAATCATGTTTTATCTTGGCCTTCTTTTGGCTTTTCTTTAGCCAAGTGTGAGGCATAGTGTGAAAATAGCTTCTTGATCTGCACTGCAAAAAAAATAAAAAATCATTTAAAGCAAAGGAGATTATCAATCTAAAAGATAATACTGAAAATAGGGATGGTCTTAATTAAGTGTTACCAAGAACCCAAAGGTTGTTGTAGGCTGTAAGATCTTCTTGATCATAAATCCCTCCATGTATTTTAGAAATATTAAAAGAGTTTGTGTTTATTGTGTCACTCTATTTGCAAATAGTATGTTTTAAACTTGATTTGATTTTTGTATTATTGCTTTTTAAAGCCAAATTTTGAAGCATTTTAAAAAAATAAATAAATAAAGGCAGTGAGGAGTGTGAGTGTGATGAAACCCAAACAGTGGCGTAATGATTGTCTTAAAAGGCAGGTGGGATTCCCTATCATTAGCTTCTGTTCTCTGGGCTCCACAACAAGTGCTGGATGCACTGTTTGGTTAAACAAAGCTGATGAATACTGCGGAGGTTAAGTCAAGCTACCACAGCAGAGAAATGCTCTCATCCAGCTCATACCACCTGTGACATAAGTTACATGCATTAAAGTAGAATGAGTCGTTATTCATAACTAAGATCACTTGTTCATCATTTGATGTGATATATTTAACAATGACATGCTTTCGAATGAAGTTAAACATAAACGGTGCTGTAATTCAGTCAAATGAGAGACCTAACGATATCATTTATAGCCTGTAGTCCTGTTGGTTTGTGAAGAGGGAAAATTGTTAGCTGATTTGTCTGTGGTGAGGTCACAAACAAGTCACAGACATGTTTGCCTCATGGGAAAATGTGTGTGCATGCTCCTCCGTGTCTATCCCATGGTAGTGCATAGCCACATGGTAGACACATTTAAGATCTTTTACAAGTGTAATTTAAGCAACTGTAAAGACTAAGTGTTAAATTCTATACAATGAGCCACTCACAGTTTACAGCGAGTCTCGTGACATCACGCACGGCTTTATTTAGAGCTACGCAAGGGATTTAAAATGATACCTTTGTGGGGGTTTTCTTCCTCATCGAGTCCCATGTTTGATATAGAGTTAAGTATTAGACAAGGCTATTTAAGCAACTGGAATGTCATTTACAGATGTGAATCATTTGAGCTCTGTATTTAGCTCCTCAGAGCTCGTGCTTCAAATGGTCCAGAGAAATTACCTTTGTTACAAATCTGGCAACAAAGGAGTGAGTTCAAGCACTAAATAAAGGTGAAAAGGGTGTTTATTAAATCAGGCTTAACAGCCCATAGGGACATTTTGTGATGTTAGGTTAGTATGAAAGTAAAGGAAAATAACAAAAGCAAATTCATCTAAAGTGAAGGCCATGTAGTGGCATCCTGACTGCTCAACTGAGTACTTGTAAAAGAGGTCTTTTATAGGTCACTCATCAGGTGTAGCCAGATAACTCTGGTGGACCTCTTAACACTGGCTCTCCTAGAGGACACAGCCAACTAGAAGGGTAACTTGGAGAGAAATAAAGAGAGAGCTGTCACCTATTATTCAGAAATAACATCTGAAAATTGCAAAACACCTCCATTTACCAAATGACTACTGAAGGAGAAATATACCTGTTTCCACAAACACATTTTTCAAGTCCTTTCTAAAGACTGAAATACTTTCCGGAGGATTTTTTTTTTTTTTTTTTTTTTGTAAGCTTAAGAGCAAAGTTGTCTCACTGACTACTCACAGCATCAGTAAACAAGTTATTATACGATTCTGGAAAGTGTACAGTCAGCAGACCGTGACTTCACGCAACTATCAACATAACATCATGTCAGCGACAATGACTCTCTTGATTCCAACATCCTCAGTTTGTTTTTAAGGTTCGTACCGTGACTTTACGGGAATGTCTGGAGTTTCATGTCAGAAATACAAATATTGACACGGTTTCACTTTCATACAAATATCCTGAGACTTGTTTGTTTCTTTAAGGGGAATGCCACTGAAATCAGCACTGGAGTATGTTTTAGTGATCATTTCCTCAGTGTGTCAGTAGACCGTAGACCATTTAAGCGTCTTGTACCTGTGATGCTGATGACTTGGAAAGATACTGTATGTGTGTTTCGCTGTATAGGGTGTAAGCCAGCTGTATACTGCGAGTGTGGCTGTTACTGCCTAACAATTAAGCCTTTTATCCTTGATGAAGAAGTTTAGTGTCTAAATTATAATCCCTTTGTTCTGATTTATGAAATGGTAATTGTTTTGCCCATGAGCCACCACATGTAAAACTATTGGTATTTATCTGTTATATACAAATGTTGGCTGATAAAGGTTGCTTTGAAATGTTTAAGTCTAAGTGTATTTTATAGTAGGGACCATTAATCACAAAAAGAGAAGAGATACTCTGTACCAGATTTAGCTACCAGCTCATTTCCATCTGTAGCCCCTCGTGAGGTAAAGAGAAAACAATATTATATTCTACAATAATACAACATTTTACTACACATACACCAACAGGCCACCAACACTCACCCCCGCAGCCGTACACAGTCACATACTCACACAACATGATACACTTAACAGAAAGACAGGTTATCAGATTTAAAATCAGTGCTGACAAGTCTGGTTATTTAAAATCCATTTTTTTTTAAGTTTGCGGGAGAAGATGGTAAAGTCTGCGCAAGCTTTTAGATTGATAGGGAGTTTTTTTTCTCCATTTGTCAGTCTGGTTGTCGTGCGTGTATCTGTGAGTGTTTTGTTGTAATTGATGTGAATGTCAGTGATGGTGCATGCACTTTGCAGTGGTTTGAGGAGGTCCTGGCATGGTCTGTGTGGCATGTCTGCTCTGCATGTCTGCCAAGAGAACAGAAGGCTTTCCTCTCCACCGCTCTCCCAAGTCAGCTGCTGCATAAATCACTATTTGGTTCTGGCATTTCTTGGACACTGAGGGCAACGTATTGCCAGATTTTTTGTTTGTATGTCGTGCTTGGTCAAACCTTGTTTTCCCAGAAATGTTGTACATCACTGATGCTGAATGTCATGATTTATTTTTTGGACTGTGCGTGGCTTTGGAGGCAAACAGCACAGTCCTAAATATCTTTGTGTTGTTTTGTGTGTGTGTATTTTTTTTTTTTTTTATCCTTTTATAGTTTTTACACCCTGTGGTTATACAAATCTCTTTAATGGCACAACAAACAATGTAAAGTTATTTAAAAAAAAAAAAAGGGTGTGTGTTTCTTTATTTCATGTAAAGGGAGGTATTTTTGATAAATTTACCCACCACATTCCTGTTAACACTTCTTTATGTTGGTCGGAACAGGAAGTGCTGTTGCCTTATAGCTCAGGAAGATACACTGGTCACTTGCTCTAAACATAGTAAATGGAGTAAATAGCAAATGGCACACACTCCAGATGGAAATACATGTGACTGAACTTATAAAAGATGGACAGATTTAAAAGGGAAGTTACTGAAAGAGGACAAGAACAGTACATTCTTCCTGAGACTTGTCCAAGTCATTGCCATCAATATATCAAACTTTACATTCAACACAAAGTCACATGCACAGCTCATTCTGGTTTTATATCCAGAAGTTCTATTCGGATCTTAATGATTAATTTTTTGGTACCCCAGTAGGACTACTTTTTCCAGTCAAAAGCCTTTGGGTATTTGTTTGTGCTGATCAGGTCATATGTGAAACAGCAGATGCTACAGGACATACATTAACTTCTCTTCTTTTGTTCTTTTACAGGAAAATATGGGACACCAAGGTCACAGATCCTTCAACAAGGTAATAAAAAGTCAGAGCCTACCATGCCATGTTTTATAACAATGTAATATACCTGCATACTAATGACTTGAATGTCATTTAAAGGCCTTTTACTTATATTTCCAGAACGGTCATTTAAATCTGATCAAACCACACAGTCCTGATGAAGCACATTAGCTTTATCAATCTGTTTATGAGTGTTAAACTCTTAATAAACAATAACAATGTTCTTGATAAACACGGACAATTTAAAACCAGGTTTTTAGGAGCTTTAAAGACATATCAACAGAAGCTTGCTTTCCTCTTCTTTCTAGATTGAGTGTCATGGCAAAGAAGAAGGGATTCTGGGTAGAAAAAGTTCACTGTCAGGGCACTGAGAACAGCCTATCAGAGTGCCTTGCTCAGCTGTCAATCCCCCGTAGTTCCACCCCTTGTAAGAACGGACGACATGCAGTGGTCAAGTGTGTACCAGGACCTCAGTTTGCTCGCATCTCCTCTGGAAGACCCCAGGCCCCTTACCCAATCGTGGTAAGAATATTAAAGTTATATTTCCACGAGCACAATCAAATAGTTGTGTGTGTAAACTGATATATTCTAACTGAAATATTCTCTTTGCTGCCCTGTACAGCCTGTGCGTCTGAAGGCAGGCCCCAGGCTGGGTGAGGGTCGTGTGGAGGTGCTCAGAGAGGGAAAATGGGGGACTATCGTTGATCACATGTGGGAACGAACTGCAGGCAGTGTGGTGTGCAGAGAACTGGGCTTTGGTACTGCCAAGGATGCCCTGCATGGAGCCTTTATGGGACAAGGTGAGGGACAGATAATTGCTTTCATACAACTATCTGCATAGTCTGTAAAACTCCAGTTTTAATCTTGATGTTTTGAGCTGGCAATTGGATGTTTGAATGTGTTTGTCATGCATCATGGTGGGGAGACTTTTCCAGTCTTTTGCTTATCGTTTGCTGATCTTAGACACCGCGCCCGTCTGCCCTGACTGATCAGATAATGTGTGGGCATGTGTGTTTGTACGTCTGTCTGTGCATGTTACCTTGTGAAGCTGCAAATGTGTTGATTGCAGTATCGCCAACTGTGATTATGCGAGTCCTGTGCCAGGCCTCCCAGCTGCCCAAACATCATACACATGTGCACGCACACAAACACACACACTCAAAATTAAATACTATAAGCCCTGGTGGTTTACGTTGGCATTTGGTAACTACAGCTAGATACATAATCTTGCTCGATTCGGGCAAGCTTTTTATTCAGTTACTGCGCGCTGTGGTCTTTTTCCTTCAATTTCAAATGTGAAGCTTTGGTGACACACACTGATTCAGTCAGTATCCAGCTGTGCCAGTGGTGTCTCCACCCTTAAGAGATGTGAGAACGGCTTCCCCGAGCCTCAGGCTAGGGTGTAGTCTCTAATCATGCTGATGGAGATGAAATGTGGGATGATATTCTGCTGGTTTAGCTGTTCAGTTGATCACACAAAGCATATTTTTATGTGTTGGATTGGTCCCTTTTACCTTTTAACCTCTTACATTGGGATTGATTTCTGTTGATGATGTCATTTATTGTATATTATTTTTGATGAGTTTGACAACTATAATCTGGTTTAGTTGGCTCTCCAAAGGGGGGACTGTTGCATCAGTACTGCTAGTCGTCTGGTTTTAATCAGTCATTTTGAGAGGGTTCAGGTTCAGCATAATTCCAGCAGTCTGAGACAGACGGTGTTTAATTTGTTAGTCGGGTCCAAAAACATTTCAATTTTCTTACTAAACTCGATTTTCTCTGATCTAACCACAAAGCTACATTTGTGTATGTGCTGGCGTCGAACCAGCGAGTATCAGCCGCAACATTTTTAGATTAAAATGTGGCTCAGCAGCTGCAGTTTGGTTTGACAAATGACAGATTACCCCTCTTTATGTCTTTCCATATTTTTTAAAATCATATTACTCCTGTCTCACTCATGGAAATGCAGGTTTCCTTCAGCTTGTTTCCTCGGTTGGTGATTCACTCATTTACAGCCTTATGTTTCGTGACCGTCTGGTAGTTTTCTGCCTAGATCGGTTGCACAGTGGTACCAGAGGCACACTTTTTTGTTAGCATTAGCAAACTAAATACTTTGAGCAAATGTACAAAAATAAGGAAATAGTGCTAAAAATGTTTTATTTAATTAAACACTTTCTGCAAGCATTTAAAAAAAACAACAAAAAAACCCAACAACAACAACAATGTTTAATGTGGATAAAGCAGGAGTGCTGGTGAATCAATCTGCCTTGAGTAATTCTTACAGTATCTGTCCATAACTTTAAACTTCTCCTTCGGTTCATTGAATCGCTGTGGCCGTCTGAAATCTGAAAAACATGCTTATAAGTTTGAAGCATCCGATTTAAGAATCGCTGCACCGCAGCACAGTACAGTTAAGCACAGTGCCCAATGTTTTTACCTCAAAAGGCTGCTAGCATGGCTCCAGCCGTCCATTCCTCACATCTTAAGTCATCGCTGTGATTATAGTCTGGCAACCCTGTTCGCATGAAAGTTTGTCAGTCAGCGATGAGTCGGACGGCAAACGGCAAATAGAAGAACTGAATCTGGAACGAGAACAATCCCTAACAATTTAAAAACAAATCTGCAATAATCATTTATCGACGTGGCATTGCACTCTGATAGCTGAAACCTGAAAGCGTCACAGGCCCGTCACTCAAACAGACATTTCACCAAAAACAAGTGTTATTTTCTAATTAATGACGGGCTCCCCTTCTCATGGGCCGCCAGAACACTAATAAGAAGGAGGGACTTTAGCGAATGACACCAAAATAACTTTGTATTTCAGTAGAGAAGTTGAATGGGAGTCTATGAAGCTGGAGGGTTTTGGAGCCAACCCCTAGTGGCCCTCGGTGGTATTGCAGTTCATTGCACTTCCGCATTTGGCCTAATTTTTCAGACCAGGAAGTTGCATCCACTTTAATGAACAATCTATGCCCCATACACTTTTTAAGACATCAAGGTTAGTCAGCTGACATCATGTGTCCCTGTGATTGGCTCAGCTGTTTTAGAGTGATGAGACCAGTGATGTGACTGGCTGAGAGTGTATCTATTAATGACAACACACTCCCATCTATTTTAAGCTCATTCACACTTTACAGTGCTGCACATATGAACCAAAATAGTAGTTACGCTTGGGGCCGTCCAGATGTACATGTGCCCTATACATACATACATTACCACACACACATTTATGCGCACACAAACATACAGTACACTCCCTTTTTGCCTCACTTACATGTGCACTGCCATTGCAGTTGTCCTGGACTTCAAAGTCCTCGCACAGCTTCCTTTCTATAACATGCAGCCTGTTAGACATATTACGGTGGCATACAGTATAATTTTCCATGTGCTCAAAGGCCGTATAAATACAGGCCTGTAAGTCGTTGGAAAGGGCCTCATTTAACTCGTTGATGGAACGAAGTCTCATCGAGACTGACATCCTGAAAGAGTGAATTGTTCGAAATGTAGTTTTGTTTTATTTGTGTACATACGTGGTGGTACAGTACACTTGCAGCATGCGTGACAAAAAAAATTTAAAAAAAAATCCTGAGGACTTCTATCAAATCTTTGAGTTATCAGTCTGTAGCAGCAGGACCTCACAGGAGAGCACTGAAATATTTATGATAAACAGGAGATACTGTGATAATGGTTGCGGTTGACTGGCTGGTTAACTGCAGAGGGACGTAGATAGTCTGCTTGTCAGAGCTTCTGGCTTCGACTGCGGTATAACTAATCAGATTTCTTTCTGAAACAATTACACGTGTACTTATCTGTACGGGCACAGAGGATCCCTCTTGGATAAGTGAAGTGCCACCTCATAACGTAAAGCTTTGAAATTCTGATGACAAAGGAAACATGGCTTTGGAGCTGGTTGACTCCTACCATCTAAACGCCCGTTGGAAGGTTTACTCACAGACTTAAATGCTTTTTGCTAAGAAACAGATCTGGGGACAGAACGTTCTTGTTCGAGGCTCAGAAGGAGACGTTCCATGGAAAGAAAAACACTGCACGTGTTTAAGAGTGCCTAAAAGGGAGTGTAATTTCAGAGCGGCGAAGAACAGGGTTTCCCTTGTGACCGCCAACCAACTATTTGTGCTATTCTCAACAAGAATGTAACCGATTTTACCCAGTTTTCATCCCCTACAGTCAATTTTCTAATCTGTCCAAATGATCAGTGGCATATGCCAGTTCTAATTACACACTAATCAAGCTCAACCTGTTTCTTGTAAATACAAAATTTAAGTTACCACATTTATATTATGCTTCATTTTTGCTCTCATAAATATATCTGCTGTCAGTCTTGGACGTTTTACGCTAAAGTTCGTGGTTTAATTTGGGAAAATGATGTCAGGGAGAATGAAAGTGAAGAAAAATATTCGGTTCTGTTCAGACTCCCATCATTACATTTATCATCACCATCAGTGAGTTAAATTACAGGGACACTGTTTCTATTTCCTTTCTTGACCAACATTGTTATTTTACCGTGTAATTTTGCCCCTGAAGTACATATACATAGTAGTGTGCATACATGAGGGAGTTAAACACCCCGAATGTATTTGTGTGCATGTAAAAGTGTGTGTGGCCGGTTTCTGGGAATATATTTAGGGTTTTTGTGGATTTCCCTGACTAAAGTTTAAATTCGAGAAAGCCACTTTTCATTTTGAGGATCCCTGGATCAGGCCCCTGTGTTTGTCTTGATAAGTTAAACAGTGGGAGCTTGGATGTAGTTTGTGGCCTTTATCATTCAGATGGAGGCAGAAGTGGTTTCCATGTGTCTTTTTCATACTTGTGAACCCATGCATGGTGAGCAGTATGGAAGCAGGCCTACAATCTACCAAAACCAACACAGACACAGATTGGGTTAGGCTGCAATCTTGTCCCGACTATCTTCCTTTACGCCCTTTTTCTTGGGTTTTTTCCTCTCCTGCAGTTTTTGTAGTTTTGGTTGTGCTTATTTCAAGCCTACCTCAAGTTTTCAGTTTGTCCCTTTTATTTTAAGAAAACACTGAGGCCATAGTTTGTTCTGTGTTTTTGCATCCTGCTATCATTATCGCACCAGTTGTTTGCATTTTTTTCTATTGTTTAGTGATTATCTGGGTTTAAACAACAAACAAATAGTGAAAGTCTTTTATTTTGTTGACGCGGATTTAGCCTTGTTTGCTCACCCAAGGCGTTGGACTGCACATAATGTTGTTTCTGTTGTGCGTAAAGCAACACAATGTTGGTAATGAGGTGTGACAGACGCCCAAAGTAGATGCTGCTGCTTAGCTTGCAGGAGCAGTTTATCATGACAGATAGGAACTTTTCATTGTGGGGCTGATGCTACAGTCGAGAAAGCTCATTCACATGAAAGGATTACAGAGCCTCTCTTTGTGCTCCTTTGAGTGATAATGTCTCGTAACGCCACTGTGTCTGCGTTGGGTGGCCCCAGACAGTCGCAAGAAATATTGCCCTTCAGTTACAGTGTGGACATGCTCTTGTGGGTTCCATATTACCCGCTATGTTATTTTTGTCAGCAGTCGTTAAAGCTTCCACATCTCCTCGTCTCTATTCAGGTACAGGACCTATTCACATGAACAGCGTACAGTGTATGGGGTCAGAGCGCTCCATCGTAGACTGCTTCTTCCAGGAAGTCCAGCCGTGGACATTCAAACACAGCCAGGACGCCTCAGTACGCTGTAACGTTCCCAAGACCGGCACAGAGAACATGGTACAAAAACTACACCATCGCAAGTCCATACCCTCGTTAGCTTTTGCTGATAATGAATCACGCATTTAATCCCTGTAATCGAATGGATTTCCAGGTGCGACTCGCTGGTGGTAGAGTCCCATCAGAAGGCCGCGTGGAGGTGCTGATGGAGGTTGGGGGTCGTAAACGTTGGGGCTCTGTCTGCAGTGAGAACTGGGGCATCAATGAGGCCATGGTGGTATGCAGACAGCTCGGCCTGGGCTTCGCTGCCAGTGCCCATCAGGTAACAACCCCCCCCTGTCTAAAACAACTCCCACTTCTAACCTAATTAGTATACTTCAGAAAAACTCAGACAAGATTGGTCAGAGGCATCCTTTCTCCAGGATTTGTCAAAATCTCATCAGCAGTGTCTGAGATATTGATGACAGAATAAAATGAAACCATGGAGGACGATCCATAGTCGCAGCCCCTGCATTCACTGTAGTGGACAGTGAGCTATGATACTGCTCACTGATAGAAAACCTGACCATCTCACTTTGTCCTCTCCCCTTCCTATGACAGGAGACCTGGTACTGGACTGGTGACCCAAATGCCGGTGATGTGATCCTCAGTGGGACTCACTGCGTGGGCACAGAGCTTTCGATTCAACAGTGTCGTCGCAACAACCATGTCCATTGCCCTCGTGGAGGTGGAACGAAGTCTGCTGGGGTCAGCTGTTCCGACAGTAAGCTGAGCTATGTTCCTGTCGCTCTACATGTTCTCCTCGAATTTTCCGTGAACCCCAACATAACCTCTCACACCTGTTTCAGCTGCACCTGACCTCGTCCTGGATGCCCAGCTGGTGCAGGAGACAGCCTACCTGGAAGACCGGCCCCTCCACCTGCTGACCTGCGCCAACGAGGAGAACTGTCTGTCATCGTCTGCTGCCAGGATGAACTGGCCTTATGGCCACCGACGCCTCCTGCGCTTCTCCTCCCGCATCATGAACATGGGTCGGTCCGATTTCAGACCCAAAGCAACGAGAGAGAGCTGGACATGGCACCAGTGTCACAGGTAAAGGGAGGTGTTGCATTTCTTAAGTATGTAGGCTGTTGCAATGGAAACATTTTGTAATTACTTGCTATATGTGGGATGTTGTGGTTGTCCTCGTGGGCATTCTAAGTGTTTTCGGAGAAAACTGTGGTTTTAAATGTCCTGAATACAAGCTATTCTTACAGACACCTGTTTTTCAAACAAAATGGCTTTTATGTGGATTAATGACATAGCTGCCTCAACATTGAGCAATTCGAGTTATATTTAATTTAATTGCATTAAATTACTACCAGGAAAGAAAACATGTTGAAGTGTGGTCTCTATGCCAGTTGACATACGGTGAGGGCGCTGCTGGTAGCATGCAACATAAACATAAGTGGCTTTGTCTGTCACTGAGCCTCAGCAGCGTTTTACCTCTCAGTTTGCGTATGTAAATTTATTTTCAGATGACAAGAGCACTTTAAGCCTGTCGTGACGACAAGCGGGGAGCAATTTGAAGCTCACGGTGTTGACGTGTCCCAGTACGGGACGGGTGACCTGACGCAGTGTTGTCATTTCTCCAGATTCGTTAGCCGTCCTTCAGCACGGGTCTGTAGAAATGACGGTTGAGCCAGTCACATTACCGCAGGTCGGGTGTGATACAAAGGACAGGGTAGCCCACGCACGGTCAGGTCCGCCTCACTTTATTACAACACATCAGAGCTATGGATGTGAGTTTCAAAGCCCCCCATTCACTCAGAATGAGTAAACAGCTCAACCAGGCCGCCGCTAAAACAAGCTTCTGTGAGAGGTGTTACGGTGACACCCACGCTCATGTTCAAGCAGTGAGGTCATTAGGATACGAGCCATAGGGAGCCACTGTTCACTTAGTGTAAATGCACACACTCATTCACACACACACACACACACACACACACACACACACACACACACACACACACACACACACACACACACACACACACACACACACACACACACACACACACACACACACTCACCTGGACTTTCCCTTCTGTCGTCCCAGGCACTACCACAGCATCGAGGTGTTCACGCATTACGACCTGCTGACTCTGAATGGCACGAGGGTTGCCGAGGGACACAAGGCCAGTTTCTGTCTGGAGGACACATACTGCCCTGATGGTAATGTTCAACACTATTCACGAGTCCCAGTGAAATACTCTTTCCCATTAGTGACAAGGAAATTAATATCAATATTTCAGCTACAGCTATTCAGACTTTTACTTCGTGGTTAATGTATTAGATCGCTGCTGTTGTTGTTTGTTCACTCTCCATTTACTTGTTATATCATGGATGAAATAGCTCATGGAAATGGCCGCCTTCATACACCATGTTAGTCAGTCGAATGCAATCAGGAAGCTAAAGGCTCTTAAAAATAACAGGGAGTGCCAAGCATTAAATGAGCTTTGATGTTGTGACTGATAATGTTGTTGGTGTGTGTGTGTGTGTGTGTGTCTCTGTGTGTTAGGACTCCAGAAGCGTTTCTCCTGCTATAACATGGGTGATCAGGGCATTTCTGTGGGCTGCTGGGATACCTATCGCCACGATATCGACTGTCAGTGGATTGACGTGACAGACGTACGGCCTGGAGACTACATCTTCCAGGTTTAGAAGTCATTTTATAATTCTCACATCTCCTCTTTGGCAGTTTGAGCACATTTTTATTTCACAAAAATGAAACACCACTAACTTTGCGTTTGAGTGGTTCTGAAGTGGTTTATAGCCTTGAGACCAGCCTAAGTCACGACCCGAATTTTTGTGCCACTCAAATATATTGGAAAAACAAATAGTGCTGCACTACATCACGGACTGTTAAAAAACATGAAATAATAATTAAAAAAAATGGGTACTATATGCCCCCCAAAATAAAGCTTCAGCATCAGAATTTCTGTCGACTTCTTCCCCCCTCAATCATGACCCACTCAAAATGGCACTGTGACCCATTCTTGGGTCACCACCCACCAGTTGAGAACCAGTGGTTTAAGGGGTAAACAAACAAGCTATTCTAATTCGTGATCTTTAGAGGTGCTGGTGGATTTTCGGACACAGCCAGGATAGCTGTTTGACCCTGTTTCTATCCTTTCTGATAGCTAAACTAAGCTAAGCTAAGTTAATGGACTGCTGACTGCAGCTTTATACTTAGTGTACAGTCGTGACAGTGGTAACTTTCAGCACAAATTCGCACAAATTTCCCAACACGCTTAACTCTTTCTTCAAGACCAGAAGTTTGATTAAAAAGAAAGAAAGTTCACAGGCTCTCAAGGTGGACTTTGTCGAAGCTGGTTGGGGTTTCTGCATCTATTTCAGTAAAACATCACAGTCATCGCCTCAACCATTCCTCTCTATCATTTCTTTGTCGAGTCGAATCATTGTGGCTACCAGACTAAAACACATCAAAGACTCCATCTCACATTATCCCCTATTTCCAGTTCAGAATTCTGATCCCACCACGGTATGCAGGAGTCCTCAGATCTAAGCTGTGGTTTCAGTGCAACTCACTGTTTGATAATTATTGCTGCTACCCAGCTTGCCTGAGAGGTCACACTCAACCTTTGTAATTAACACGTCTCCACTCTCTATTGAAGATGGATTTTTTTTTTTTTTTAATTCACTCATAATTGACGTGTCACACACGTATATAAATGCATGTGCACGCTGGGTGTATTTTCAGCATGTCGAGCGGAATATAATTATAAAGTGAAACACTGCTAACACACAGTGAGGAGCCGAAAAAGAAGGAATGGATGAAAGAGGAGGACAGAAATGGAGTTAAGATAAATGAGAGAGAGAAACTGGAAGAACTACTGAAAGTAAAAAGGTCAGGGTCATTTTAGGCCAGCACTAAACGGACATAACCGAATTTAACTGAGAAGAACAAGAAAGAAAAAACGAGAAAACACAACGGAAGCCAAGCAGCAAGTTAGTTATTCACCAAGGCTGCAGAACTGGAAAAATACAAACAACTTTTACAGCAGCTCTCCTTCTCTTCGCTGTGTTCTTTCATTTATCTAGTAAAGTGCAGATGATGCCTGACTTTTCTGATCCTATGGCTTTACAGAAGGATTCAGCAGGCCTGCCCTTGAACCACCCAGTGCTAATGAAACACACCAATTACCCAAATTAACTATTGCCTCCCTTTAGTCAAACAGCACCTAGTCGCCCCCTTCCATTAGGAACGGCTAATTTGCCACCAAGGAATTCCTTCTGCCCTGTTTTTATTTTTATAGCCACTTTCTCACCGAGCAACACATTCTGCCTCTGAAGCACCCCTCTGCAGAGCCTCATGCCCTCTGGTCTAACACTGTAATTTACGCAGAAAAATTAAGACATACTTTTTGTGCATTCACTGTGTTTTTTAAAAGTTTTCTGCCTTTTTTTTTTTTTTTTTTTGGACTGTAGTTTACCTTCTTTTCCCTTGAAGCTGTTTCTAACCTGTACTTAAAGTGGGTGTAGCAGTTTACAGAGCGGCTATTAGAGTAAATGACTTCTCAGTATTATCACCAGACCAGATTAAGAGAATGGTTGTATCAGCAGTTGCAGAGCTGCTCTGCAAATGACAGACTATTAGTACAGCGTGTGGCAGCACTCCGAATAAGACTGATTTCAGACGTAAACATTCTTATGCGTAATAACTGTGTTGCACAACACATCATATTCAAGCTAATTCGGCTGTTATTATCACAAAAATATGTTGGTGTCAAGGGGCGGGGCAGATTTCTGCACATTCCATGAAGCTCCCCTGTGAAGATGCAGAACCTCTAATGCACCCGGTTGACATGTTTCGTGTGGGCAGAAGTGTCTTTGTTACATGTTTTTGTACAAATTATAAAACATTTTTTTTTTTTTTTTTTTTTTACAACGGGCTTCCCTTAGAATTCCACCAGTGTGTTTCGTGCCTTTTTGCGTCACACATGATCAAAGCAAGAGTTTTACTGCCGCTTGGCATTCAGTCCATATGCTCAGCTGTAGACGAACATCATTCCAGCAGTTGGTCCACGAGAACAGCGCTGTATAGTTTATTTATCTTTGCAAATAGGAATAGTGCATGGAAAAGTCATCCAGCTTTTTGTAGATGAGAAACAGATTGACTATAAAAACAATACCAGCCACGGGTGCTGTTTATTAACAGCCCCTCTAACAAATTTAACATCCAACTGCTCTTTATTTAAAATGGCTTTCCCAGTGTGCAGAGAGACATGACTCACTCCTTGTTTGTCCATGAGGCTGGGCAGCTGGAGATGCAGTGTTAGATGAGCGTGATACATTTCCATGTTCACAACAAATGAGATCGTGCATGTTTGTGTCATTTTGCAGGTGGAAGTGAACCCCTCCATGGACATGGCCGAGTCAGACTTCATGAACAATGTCATGAGATGCCGGTGTAAATATGATGGCCACAGAGCTTACATGTACGGATGTCACGCAGGTGAGGACCAAAAACCTCTTTTCCTTTTTATTATTTTTCTTCTCTCGTCATATAGTAACATAAAAAATGTTTTCCCCTCTCCCCAGGTGATGCGTACAGCGCAGAGATTGAAGACCTGTTTGAGCACCAGAGGCAAATCACCAACAACTTTGTGTAGCCCATCCCGGGGTCCAGCACGAAGGCCTTCCAGTGGGGCCCCGAGGCTACTCAGGGTGGGCTGAGGTCGATGGCCCCAGGCCCTCGGGACCTCAGGACTCACAATGACGGAGAACACGCAAAATGGCGCCTGCTCATCTCATCCTCTGCAGATGTGGATCAAATATTCAGAAGCACATCATATCACAGCAGTGACCGTTGCAGAGACTTTATTCTCAACTCGAACAGGTGCCGGATGGCTCAACACGGTTTTATTTTTTACTCTAGTTAAATAAGAAGATGGATTTTTGTGAATGTGGACTACTATTAACTTAAATTAGTTATTCAAAACATATACTCATCAAAGACCTTAATGTCACTGTAACTCATCTGTCGCAAAGACAACAGGGAAGCCGGTGCTGTTGGAAAATCCCAAGCTGGAAGATATGAAAATCTCAAAAATAACGATATTGTGACTTTGTGTAGTTTTGTCTCAAAAGGCTGAGTTAATGCCAATGTTGCAAAAAGTAAAAAGTGGATTCGTTAGCATTCATCTCCAAAATATCTTGACATTCACAATTGGATCATTTGTAATTAAGGTGCTTTTACAATCTTTCAATATTGGTGCTCTTTAACAATACTGTTTGTCGTTATATTAACCTCACTTTGTTTCAGGTGAACGGTGTTGTACAGTACATTTTGAATAGTTTTCTTTTACAGCTACTTAGTTACTTATTATTCAATCGTTTTATCGAAGTCTAGTTATGCTTCGAAACTAAGATAGAAACAAAGAGGTCAAATTATTTTTATGGAACAAAGCACTTTATCTTTTAAACATCAGTATTCTACTTTTGCCCCCATTTTTTTTTTTAGCCACCAAATTGACTATTTAGGGTGTTTATCCAAAACTTACTTTATTGTGTTTTACATCTCAGAAAGTGAAATATAAGGTTTGTGTTTAGTTTTCATATTCAATGTTCTATTTATGCTGTACTTTATTACTTTATTTATTCATGAAATTCACTCACACACCATCCTCAGTCGAGAGTTTGTTAGCTAGCATTTAATTACAAATTTATATGTTTTTTTTCTGACTTAATTAACCAGGGAGAAAATAATTAGTTTATACAGTAGCTACAGGACACAGCATCAGAACGATCCCACGATGCAGATGGATAATTGTTGATTTATTTTATTTTAGTTATTAAAACAACTGTAACTGTACATTTATTTCTCTTCCAGCCTCTCTGATGGGAGGGAAAAGTGGTCTGACAAAACCACCGTATTGTGGTAGGCAGGCAGGCTGGGTTTTGAGAGCATATAAAAAGCCTTTTAATTACGTCTGTTCGGTTAGACCTAAGGTTACGGTTAAGGTTGAGGCTATAGCATGTGCTTCACAAAGAAACTATGGAATTGTTACTTAAGGAAACATAGAAAGAGCACGAGGAACCTGGGTTTCCATCTTTACACATACTGCGACCGAGATTCAGATTCTCAAGAGAGATCCAGGGAGGGAGACGGTGACTGAAAGAAGGAACGAGAAAGTAAAAGAGAAAGGCAGAGAGGGATCAAGTTTGGAGAAAGACTTATGCAGACGTACAGTTTTTACTACCAAAGCAGCCTTTTTTGTAGGCAGCCATACTGAGACCACAAGCTGGCCTTTTCAGCTCCCCAACGAGAACAACATGTTTGTCTGGGAGAAAAAATAAACTCCTCTATTCACGCTTCAACACAGTAAACAGTGGCCTTATTTTGACTAAAGCTCGGCCTGCAAAAAAATGTGCTGTATCCCTCTACACTTTACTGAATAAGTAACTTTTCAAACACCAAGCGATGATACAGCTCCATTTTCTTTACAACATGGAACACGCGTTAATGATGTTGTTTCACCCATTAATGTGTTTGATGTGTTTGGCTTATTGTCTTAGTGGTTAAACCTGTTAAAGGTGGTTTTCTAATGGACAGTTTCCAGGACATGTTGTGGAAGGGACACGTCACTTGTAAACACAACTGCAGACGTAACTAATTTCTTTAGCAGAGTGTTTTAATCCTCACCGGGGCTTTCATGATTTTGACTCCACAAAGAAGGATTGGACATAATTTGTAGCTCAAGACAATAACCTCGTATAATCAAGCCCACGTGGCCAAACACAGTCAGTCGTATCACTAAAAGTCGTTTGGAGGTAATGTTCGTAGATACACCTGCAAGTCTAAATTAAATGTTTGCTGATATGCTTTTCTGTTTTGTGCTTATGTACAGTTGATTTTGACATATTATGGTCTGTTCTGTGTTATTTAAAACTATATGCCATTTCATAGCTTAAGTTGGTTCATATTCATCATATTACTGTATTAGCACCCATGCTGTAGGCACTGGGATATTTTCGATGGCCAGTTGTGCTTTGATTTTGTCTTTAAAGCTGAGAGTGTGATCTATGTGGCGCTTATCTACAACCATATTCATCTAAAGCTGTGCTCTCAGGGACTTTGACCTCATCTAAAGAGTAAAAAAAAAAGAAGACATTTCATATGATGTGATTTAGTTCGCTTTTAGCTGTGATGCGTACATGATGACACCCAATGAACTGGAGCTGTTTTTGTTTGTCTTTTGTCAGCACTCTTACATAAAAAGTAATCTGTACCAGCATGTTCAGGTAAAAAAAATTTAAGGTATGAAGGTGATAAGCTTTGTTGCGACGTGTTAGGACGACTGTGGGTAGACACTGGCTGAATCAGAGGCAAATTTCAGTTTGAGAACAAATCACCAGCCATTCATTCATCATTACTGTGAATCAATAAAAGTTCATCACATACTAATCCGTCCCTGCTTCCCGCCTCCTTCTTGCTGTTAATGCATTACACCACAAAATATTTGCTGTGGCTTTAAAATGTATGTTTTCCCTGTGACATTTTCCTTCCAACGGCTCTGAGACATGCTCTGGTTCCTCAGGCATCCTGCGCTCTCACGTTTTAGAATCTTAAAAACTGGTGGAATACTATTTTTTTTTTTTTTTACAAGGTTTCCCCTAAAATGACTAGTCTGCCCAAAGACAACCCTTTCAAGATCTGAGATTTTCTGTGACTTAATCCTCTGCAAATAGTACCTCTCATGGGAACTGAGAAATCACCTAATGATTCCAGAAACAAAAATACACAAGAATTAATGACTAAATTCAAGCATATCAAATCTGGTAGAGTCGGGTGGAGCAATCAGCTACGTCTGGAAAGAAAATTGACTCTTAACAAAAGTCTGATTTGATCACAGCTGACAAATCCACCCAGAAAGAAAACAGCAGCGCTGTGAAGTGGTCACTCGCTGGGATGAAACAGCTGCTGTGCAAACAGGAAGGGAATACTTGAAAGCAGAGCACCTGGGTTCATGGAGTGTACTCGCACACATTCGGCATCCTTTCATGCACTTTCAGCAAACTGTATACCTATAAATATACATGCAAGTGCACACATACTGTAAACAGGTATAATGAACTTCATTACCTGGGCTTATATCAGTTTTGAAATTTGTTCTCTTTGAGCTTTTTAAATGCAAGTATGAGATAAATCCACTTGCTCCTTGTTCAGTTTTACATGTCATTTACTTGGAAGGGACCTAAATTATCTTGTCATACTGGCAGACACTAATACTAGTGTCTGGAACTTGCTTTAAGAGAATAGGATTTTGAAAGTCAGAGCTTGATTACGTGTCCAAGGAGGCTCATTCATTCTTCTAGGTGGACATGGGTGGACCAACATCTCAAGTGAAACCCAAGCTATCACTGAACACGATGAATCAGAAGTGGAGAGAGAAAGAAATTTCAGGGGAAAGAAAGAAAAAAAAGCGTTGGGGAAATATGAGCACACTCCATACGTAAACACTCAGCCAAGCAGTTCTCGTTTTATCCTAACAGGCCCACTTCCTGTTTGCGGCACGTGTTTTTATTCGGGAGGCCCCCCATGCCACCCCACCCTTGGGGACTACAGACAGCTTCACAATGGGGGACTGTGTGTGTCCTCTGAATGACATACCTGTCCATACAAGCTATAAGGAACCCACCCCGTCACACACACACACACACACACACACACACACACACACACACACACACACACACACACACACACACACACACACACACACACACACACACACACGCGCGCACACACACGCACACACACGTACAAACAGCTGGACAGCATAACAAGTTTTGCCGTTATCTCTTTTGGAGGCAGTGTTCCATGTTTTATAAAGCAGGCAGACGTGACGGGGGATTTTTGTGATCAAACTTCAGATTATTGAGCAAGAATGTCGTCACTGAAAGCCACGCGGCAGCTTTTTGCCTCAATGATGACTTGCTTTTTTTTTTTTTTTTTTTTTATCACGCGTGGGGAGATGAGGTGCTGCTGTGTAACCTAAGAAGCTGATAAGAATGCTCATTAGTTTTTTTTTTGCCTCGTAAAATGAATTGCCTGTTCTCATCACTCTATATGTGTACAGTGTGTGAATGTTTTCATGTGCTCATGGATCATCTACCTACAACCTGACAAACAGCTCATCACCTGGGATTGTTAATATTTACGGATAAGGAGATGCTCCCCTGAATACTGAATGTATTTGCATAATTGTCCCATCCTGTTGAGGGAGAAACATTATAAGACGCACTCAATTTCCATGTCAGGCCCATTGAGAGAGTAAATGAATAAGCAGGGGTATGTACTGACTAACAGGATGGAGGATGCTTGCAAATGAGCTCAATCGCTTTTCTTAGGTGCCTGTAAAAATTTAATCTTCAAATAGGTATTGTGTATAAATGAATTTGTCTTCATGTGTGTGCATGTTCCTGCACACTTACATACTGTACCTACATACTCTAACTTAACTTACATTACCTCTCTCCTCTCCTCTCCTCTCCTCTCCTCTCCTCTCCTCTCCTCTCCTCTCCCTTCAGAGATTTACTGCAAAACAGCCCTGTGAGAGAGTACACATTCTCTGCCCAGTCTCTGTACTGCACCCTGACAATTACTGCTATATATACCACTCCAAATGAGAGCCATGAACTGGCGTGATTATAGGGTGGAGCAGGAGCAAAGAGGGAGAGGGGGGGAAACGAAAAGAGACGAGACGAGTTGAGAGAGAAAGGGGAGAGAGCAGGAGAGGTAGGAAGACAGAGTGAAGACCGGCGACTGGCAGCACAATTGGAGGTGACTGAAGTCTGCTGTGAATTGTGTCATGCATTTTTCAGACATCACAGTACTTATGACAAGCTATGTCTTAGTCCAAATTACTTCTTTTTCAGAATGGGGATGATGACACTAAAGGGATGAGAAGTAGCAGCATCCTCTGGACTTTTCTGTGTGTGGAGAGAGTCAGGACTGTGACCTCTGTCTGCATGCTTCTCCTCACTAAATTACCCAGCAGGATTGAATACTAGAATACAGTACATGGAGGAAGTTGCAATAACATTTGATAAAGAAGTGCTGCCCTCTTCTGGAAAACTAAACAAATGGAATATGATCGAGGACATGAAATTGTAAAAAAAAAAGTAAAAAGAATGTCACTGAAATGATTCAGATTTAAATGTCTTTGCTGATCCCTGTATTTGGTGAAATGTCCACAGAAAGCTATAAACTTGGATGACAGAACAAGTAAAGAAGGGTTTCTGGGAGCCTGACAAGAAAGAAGACATAAAAGAGAATAATATTTGACACACAAACCCTCACAGGTGAAGAAGCTTCCACAAACTGTAAACACTCTCTTCTCTTTCTGTCTCACAATTTCCCAGTGGCTATCTAACACTGTGAACGTCAGTACATATGAGTGACAGCCTGCCGTCAGTGACAGGGCTGCCCTGCGAGTTCACCTCGGTCAGGCTGTCTGACGACATCGCGCTGCCTAAAAAGATGCATCTAAAGAAAGACTGATAGCCCATGTGCGAAAATCTCCACATATGATGTATTGAACTGCGGAATATAATGGATGCTGGTTGTTGATGAGCCATTTACAAAATAGATCAGTCTACCTTATGGGGTCATGAGACTGTGGGAAAAAGTGGTGAACTGGGAAGCGTTGAGTAGAAAAATGGCTGCTCTAATAATCCCCCCCCCCCCACCCTGCGTGTACGGAAACCATCCCTATGGGGGGAAAAGCAGCAGGATCACATTACCCATAGACCAGTTTTCATCGTACAGAAACCCACGCTCTGCCTCACTCCAGCGGCTCGCATAATTGGAAGCATCTTGGCATGAAGATAGAGTCAAGGTGGCATATCAATGGGTGCGTACTCCAAGGGCATGCAGATAAGAAAAGGCTGCTTCTCTTAACAGGTCGTGTCCATGATAGGGTCACTGGCCCCCCGCCCTCCCTTCAAAAGACAGCAGGCTGGATGTTGACTCACATACAAATAGCTATAGTTGAGCAGTGGTGTGGAGCCTTGTAGTACAACTCACTCCCAGTGGTGCTCATCCCTAACACCAACAAGAAACAGTTTTGTTACCAAGTCTCGTCTCATTGTGTATGCGTTCAGCAGCAGAGAATCCCTCGGGCTCCGGATAAAGGAACCAATTGATGAGATTTTACAGTGACTACATGCAGCATGACTGAAAATCATCTTGTGGTCAGTAATATCTCTGTAAGTTTACTGCTTTTGGTCACATCACGAATAAATCACATCCATACAATATCCGATGGATATCCCAGTGACTTGAGAATTGGGTCCGATGACATTCAGGGACTTGCAAAAGCAGCAGGGCTGAGATATCTAGTCCTGAGTATGGGTCAAGTTTCAAAATCCTACATTTCCCATCAACGACATCTTTGGTTAAGTGAACAAGGATTTTCTGCTGCATTTTACAACCACCATTATCAAAACTGCCGACTACAACTGTCTGGTTAGTAGATCCTGTTGCTGGTCGACAAAAATCAAGAGATGTTACGACTGATGGGACAGGAAATGTAACAGAACCTTATACTGTACATATACTCAAAGCGGTGTTTCATTCCACTGTTTCAATAACCCGTTTGATTCGTTTTAATTGACAATTTCTTTTATTTACTGCAAGTTCAAAGAAGGTGTCATTTTGGCCAGCTCAACTTATCCACTGATTCAGTCCCCGCGTAGTGTTTCTCATTTGGCCATAATAAAACGGTCAGTTTCTCGCTCTCACGCCTACTTGCTCTCTTTCATCCTCCAACGCCCCACCGCTCCCCGTCCTGCAACAGTATCTACTCCGCTCTAACCCTCTCCAGAGAGGGGGGAGAAGAGCAGGACTTCTCCACCTCCGCACAAATAAAACCGTGTGCCAAGTCGCATTAACCCTGCATCCTTATCGCCTTCCTGACTTGAGACATTTTATGAGCGGGCGCTGTCAATCCCCTCGGAGCCCAACAGTAAGAAGAGGGCAGCTTTATGCACTGCTGCATCACCGGCACCACTGTTTACTAGACACCATTATCATTTAAATGCATGTACACTACGCAGGGTCACATTTCGGACTTCAGTTTATAACATGCACATACATTCATTGTATATGTATAATGTAGCTTCAAACCACTTTCTGGGCTGGGGGCATTTAAAATTAGGTAAAGTTGTGGTAAAGTTACACACAAACACAGCTATGTGTACACATCTAGTCGAGCCAGAAGACCTGCTGTGGCCTCTGCTGCCGGCCTAAACCAGCTCTCTTGATTTTCTTAAAGTCTCTGCCCACACAAACGCTGACCGCACCGGCCCCATGCTGTCTCTGAAATAGACGTTTATGCTTACTGAGGAGAAAATGACTCAACAGCATGCCGGGAATGTGTGCATATTTCCACAAATATCTTGTAAAAGGTGTAAAGTAATGTGGAAGCATCTAATTTTAAATGAAATAGCTAGCGGCGTGTTGTTTATTGCTCAATACGCTCCGCCAGAACAAATACATTTCATGCTTCCGAGTTTAAAATCTTAGTACTTGGTCTGATCATTTTTGCTTTTCAAGGCGTGCTCAGTCTTGTGGTTAAGGTGCATACACGTGACTTCTGCATCCAAGGTTTGATTCCCATCTCTTGTCCTTTGATTTATATTTCTACCTCTAAACTTTACTTAAAAAAAAAAAAAAAAGAAGCCATAAATGCCCCCAAAAAATAATATAAAAAAATGCTTCGCTTTTCATTATGCATCCACTGTTGCCTGAATCAACTTGTATTCAATTCAGTTACATCGTTCCGGCTTGCACTCGCCCACATCAGTATATGCAAAACCTCTTCATTATGCTGTAGCTTTGGCCCCTTGTGGTTTCTTTAGCAGTAACTTAATTCTACTACACTAATCATAATAATCACAGATATTACAGTAGCTTTAGTAATTACTGTAGAGCACTAGCTTCTGTCCTTTAATGGATGCTTAAACAAACAGATTTCAGATAACTTTGGGAAGAAAACTAATTTATGGCCTGTGAGGGGAGATCAATCAGCTGACGGGGTTGGGTTTGGGAGAGTGTAATAGGGTGGAGTTCAGTAATTAATACAGAATGCAGTAAGAGATGAAACCTGGCTCTTCCTTTTTTTTCTTTTTTTTTCCAATTCTGCTTCCCTTTCGTCCCCACATCCCTCCTTCTCTCCTTGCCTTCGCCACATTATTTATCTGTGCTGTCATACCATTGTTGTGATTATGGATGTCATGCAGTCGTAAAGCGCTCCACGATCAATAGGCCTGAAATTAAACCAAAAAATGAATTTCCGCAGTGTCGGCCACATGCACTCCTGAGCAGGAATTACCTTGCAGGAGAATGGCTGATTACCCCGCTGAGGAGACAGCGACAGAAACACAGGAGGAGGGATAGTTTGTTGACTGAGGCTGGCTGCGGTGGCAGTCAGTGCCAGGACGCAGACAGCTCAAGACCACATAGCACATGGCATGTACGTTAAAACATGTTTAAAGAAGCCCTTAAACATAAACTTTAACTTGAAGAATTCTTGCACTCCTTGCACCTCCTAAGACTATGAATCTGGTCGGCAGAAAAATGATTTGTTATTAGTGCATCAATGTTGGGAGATTATGTGTTTTGTGTGTTTAATACTGAATGTCTTTAATGTAACGTAGCAAGTCTCGGCTGTACACCGTGACACGGGCCAACTAAGGAGATGATGTAGTCATTTCTCCCCGGCTGAGATCAATATACTATTAGGCATGATGAGATGAAACAGAGCTCATTGCTTCTATCATCAGGTCATTTGGAGAACCTTGTAGACGGGAAGACTTTGGTCACATGGTGAGACCTCCACTGCAACAGCACGATATATAAACAAAGATGTGAGGGTGAGGACAAAGCTCATGAGGCCCATAGAAAGAAGTGTTGTGGTATAGAGAGCTGGTCTGTTACAAAGGTGCAGTAATGATGTGCAGTCTGTAATCTAAGTTATGGTCAGTTTTATACCCCGAATGGTTGCAGTTATTTTTGAAACAATAAGCCAGCCAAATATGAAGCCTGCAGCTCTCTGTGTTTTAGAAATACTGTGGTATCTGTCCTGTGTCCATACCACCCACTCCTATTCATCCACAGCATGAGATATAGCTGTAGAGAGTTTTAAGGATATCTAAAATGTTCTCATGCTTCTAATAAACCTCCTATAGCTCCCTCAAACTAGCCCGTCCATTAGCACCTTCTTCTCTGCACCTGCTTCCACCGGACGTGGCCACATCCTTTTTTTCCCCTTCTTGTTTCCTTTGTCCCTCATTTAAAATCGATTAGCTATTAATGCCCGAGCGTCGCAGAGGGAGGGTGACAGGGGCTGAGGTGGCTGCAGCAGCATGACAGGCTTCTTCATCTCCAAACAGGAAGTTTGGTTTACATCAGCTATAGGGCGGGAACTGTCATCAGGAGAGCTGAGGACTAATGGGCTGGATTTATGCTTGCATCTCCTCCTCTCAGTGAGGACCCAGTTTAAAGAAGCTGAAGTCACTGATCTGGAGTCTTCTCAGCTTTTTTTTTTAAAACATTTTTTTTACATGGGTTATGATTAAAGTTTAAGAGAGCTGATGCAAGATCTATTAGAAATGTAAAGAAACATGCGCCTCAGATAACGTGAGAAATCAACAAGCACGGTTATGACTTTCATATATTTATGTAAAGCAATCAAGGCACACTTCAGCTTAGACATGGATTTCTTACCTTTCCCCTAATGTGACATGTCAAGACAAATGAATCCCTCACTCCTACAAAGAGCCTGATGCCGGGCAACAACCACAGTTTGGTTTTCAAATCAAATTGACAAATCCTCAGAGAATTGTAAAAACAGTCTCAGAGCATATAATGGCCTGACAGTCTGCATTAACAGAAAAGATATGACTCAGGACTGACATCTCAGCGTGTGGCTTCTGGGTCTGCAAAGAAACATCATGTTCTGTCACTCATGGTGAGATGTCAATAAAAGTTAGCATTTCGAACACATAAAGGACAGCGACACCTGGAAGCAAACTGTAATGTAGCTCGATGCTGTCCCACAAAGATTCTGACCTCCGGCTCAATCCAGCTTCATTTAAAAGTGATGAAAACGTCACGCGACTTCACGCCCTGATTTTACAGTTAGACTTAAAGGAAATATGAAAAGTTAATTCTAGTAATTATTCCCTCACTGTAGATGAACTGAAATCATATTTGACTTCATACAGTCAATTTAACTATATGAATATGCCTCGTGGTCTGTTTTGATCTTTTTATTTTTGATGATGATTCTGCCTATCGGCTGTTCTTCCCCCGTTTTCCTACCGTTTGATTTTATATCTATTGCTTTCTATTCCTTCCCCGACACTCCATCTCTCTCCCATCCTTGTGAGCATCACAGCGACTGAACTCATTCTCAACTATTTATTTGCTTTATTTCCTGGGATCAGCTATAAAGAACAAACACTATTAAGCCAGCCAATCAATAAAGGGACAACAGCGCGCTTACCCCCTCCCTCCCCCTCGCCCCTTTGCAAAATAGATTTATATCATCTGCCTGGGCAACATAAATCACATATTCATACATTAAATTAAAAATGTGATTGATAGCAAAGCAGAGAGTGTATAAAACTTCACGATGTAAAAAAACAAAAACAAATATTAGTTGGGGACTGCAGAGGGTGAAGAGAAAACAAACATTGTATTTTATTTTTAAGAGTAATTCTTCACAGCCTGCAGGACATCCACCATCAGGAGATGAGTTCAGGAAGAGGAAAACGGACACTTTTCAAAAGTGTAGCTGCAGGAGCAGATCATGTAAATAAGTATCTCAAACCTCAACTCGGTGTTACAGGACAGATTTGAAAATAGAAACATGAGCTACGTGTAAGAGCGGCTTAACTCGGCACCCTGGAGACATTCATCTCGACTTTATGAGGAGCTGGTCATCTTCCAGCTACCATCCTGTGCATGTCATTCTGCGAGGTGAACTGAGTGTGGAGAAACAGGTTCATTCACAAAGTGACACTTAATGGGATATATACAGATTGTGTCTTGCATTACAGGGCCCAGTGGTTATGGGAGCATTCCAGAGGAGAGAGGCAGAGAAATATGTCAGCATCCATCAGAGGCTCTGCCAAAGAGGAAAAGGTGCAGGAACAGAGAGGGAACGAGGGCTGGGGGTTGGGGGGCTGCCAAGGACATTTAAGAGAGCTGTCAGCGGAGGCTGATCTATGAAGGACTCTGGCGAAACCTATATCCCAGCATGTGAGCCTATGTGTGTGTTTTTGTACGGGTGTGAGAGAAAGCTGGGGAAAAACACAAGCGCAGTCGCACCGGTGCATGCTGTGACACATGCACTCACACCCTGGAGGCTAACGTACGGTGGAGTTTCAGAGCTCAGGTTCAAAGAACGGAGCCGCAGCCCATCCGCACAGAAAATCAAATGTATTCATTTTGAGCATGAACAGAAACACACAATAGAAAAACAACAGTGGGGTAAACAACAAGGGATAAACTGCTCAACTGCAAACAAATGTGTGTCTTCTGGTAAAAAAAAAACCAACAACAAAAAAAAGGTCCAGTTCAGTTTCATGTTCTATTTATTTTTCTGTCATAATATTAAACAAACCAGATTTAAATTGCTCAGAGTTTTTCAAATGGTGCCACAGAAATCTTATCTGTAAGGCTTATTTTAAATGGATACAGACAATGGCAGCCTGCCCGACTTTTCACAGGTTTTGTCCCTACTGCAAAGGAGCACTGTGTGTGTGTGTGTGTGTGTGTGTGTGTGTGTGTGTGTGTGTGTGTGTGTGTGTGTGTGTGTGTGTGTGTGTGTGTGTGTGTGTGTGTGTGTGTGTGTGTGTGTGTGTGTGTGTGTGTGTGTGTGTGTGTGTGTGTGTGTGTGTGTGTGTGTGTGTGTGTGTGTGTGTGTGTGTACTTGTGTGACTCATGTTGCGGGGTCATAAATCTGTTTACACAGTAACGTTGTGGGAACTTGACTCCCTTTTGTCCCCATAACATAAACCATAAAACTTTGGGGTGAGGACTCGGTTAGATTAGGGTTAGGGTTACACTGGGACACACTGCCTGCAGGGAATGTGCATAACTGCTACCCGCTGTTGTTCGCTCACGTGTGTGTGTGTGTGTCCACACTGACAGTGTGTCTGATGCCATGCCCATCCGTCTAAACTGAGTTTCCCTTTGATAAGGGCCATTAGTAATCGAATGTTTGACGTCTGGCAAGTAACGAATTGTAAACAAAAGGCAATCACATGATTTTTGATTGCGCGCAGAGTGAGAAAGAGAGCGCGGTGTCAAAATACTGCCCTTAACCTGTTCATTTAGTTACATCATACAGATAAAGCCTACATTGATTTCTGCTTTGCTATATAGTCAACATGAGACTACAGATATTTTCCCAGTGCATTTTTGCTCAGATCTGTGCACATCCAGCTTCACAAATAAGGTGACACACCAAAACTCTAGATGAGGCGCTGCAGCTGCGAAGCATGATGCGGATATCTCATGCAGACTGTGCTGCTGTAACATGCTGTGCACATGCCACGCAGGCAGTGTGTCGAGATAACAATGATAGACACGTGGTTAACAATGTGAAATGGTCGCATGGTGTTTATGTTCAAATGTGCCTTTGTCTGTTGCCATTTCAAGTCTAAGAAAAGCACTCAAAAGGCATCGCTTGGTTAAGGCTGGGACACGACACATCCTAACAGACAGCATGTGTTTAAAAATTGGGGATCACTTGAGTGATATAAGGGAAAGAGCTGGCAGGTGAGAGGAGTGACAGGCAGCCTTTCTAAAGAAAAAAAACAAAACAAAACAAAAAAACAGGTTTTATCTACCTTGAAACAGACAATACTTTACAAACAATGTGTACCTATAAAGTTCTGGCCTTCACAATAGATCAGCTGAACAGACTTAACCCTGGCTTTGTCAACT
This sequence comes from Brachyistius frenatus, assembly GCF_029030835.1. Classification (NCBI taxonomy): domain Eukaryota; kingdom Metazoa; phylum Chordata; class Actinopteri; family Embiotocidae; genus Brachyistius; species Brachyistius frenatus. The sequence continues at coordinate 371,081 of NW_027210612.1, forward strand.
GAACAAGCTGAACATGCCAAACCAACCAAACAGAGAGACCGAAATGGAGAAACATATGAGGGCTGATCAGACCATCTGGAAATAAAAAGGGGTCACAGACAAACAACACTACCAACTGACCTACAAACAGCAAGAAACAACAAAGTTCCTTGTATTATTTTTTTTTTTTACTTATTTCAAGATCATCCAAAGCAAATGTACCAAAACCTGATTTATTCTAAAGAAACAAACAAAATATCTGTACTGAGAATTACATTCCCCCCTATGACGTGGCAGCACTTGGTAGAGTCTGAATGGTCACTTCCTGTATTCAACAGCTCAGCTTCCTGGAGCTCATCTTTGGCTTAGGCCTGCTAATATGTCCTCCAGTAGAGACAACCAGCAGCAGCCCCTCAGAGCTGGTATCTCAGGGAATGAAAACATTAAAGATAAACTAGAGTGTTGACTGCATAATAGTTAACTGAATGTGCAAAGGTGTAAATAGAGAACTGATGTACTGCTAAAGTACACATGATGAATGAAACCAAACCTTTTTGTTTTCAAGTGTAATGTGATTAACCTAAGATCAAGTACACTGAACTAGGACAAAATAAACTGCAAATGTAAAAGAAACAAAGGTGAGAGTGTCAGAGCGTCACTGTTGTGTGGCTGCAGCCATCAAGCCCCTTCTCATTCCCAGGGTGTCAAATACTGCCATTGTGTCAGAGCCGTTGGCTTCAGAGGTGACAGAGGCTCTCTGGCGCCTAAAACATATGCACAAGGGACCTTATGTCTTATGCCCCATAATGAGGCGGGTCAAAGAAGGTCATGTGACAAAGTACAAACTAAAACAGGGATTAAAATCCATATAGAGAGGAGGTCAGGGATGGTTGGATGGAAGAAACAAAGGACGTTCATCTGGGAGGCAGGTGTTCAGGTCAGTGAAAAAACAAAAGTCAACACGGATTTCTTTTAAATAATGTATGTTACTAATGTAACTTGTACACTTATGTGATTTATGTGACACTATGAATTAAAAAGCACTTTTTTTTTTTAATTTTTTTTTTTTTTTAACCCAAACTATGATCTTTTACTAACCCTCATGGGTTTTGGTGCCTTGTGCATCCATGAAGCTACAGTAAATTGTCATTCTTTGCCCCAGGGAATGCGATAAGGTTGCTGCACCACATATGGGCATCAACCGTTCAGGGAGCATCACACTATGGTATAAAGTTCCATTATGGTAGGTTTTGGTAGGTATGGTAGTGCTTTGGAGCTGAGCCCGTTCTAGTGACTAAAATTCATGATATTTTGGCCTCTTCTTTCATGTGTGAAGTGTGGGAGTAAATTGTCTAATTCGCCTTTCAAATAATCTGTAAAAGATTATATCCCCGCCAATTTGATATCCTGTCAGTCAACTAGCTTGCTTATTGTGATAAAAAAAAAAAAATACAAACTGAGAACATTTTGCATTACGTTCGTGCTATTTGAGATCATAAAAGCACATTTTCTTCAAATACCTTAAGCATAAAACTGCTTTTTTTGTATAATAAAATTGAATTGATAAAGATCCATTCTGGATCTCGTAGCTTCACATTGTTTCAGGAAGCTGACTCTACTCAGTCAGTCATATCTGAGGAAACCCAGCAGCAGCAGCAGCAGCAGCGAAGCAGTGGGAAACTGTAAGTAGCCAGCAGGCCTGTTAGCCAGAGGAGTAAATGCCAGGCAACCCTGCCAGGAGGGACACGACATTGGGACCATTACTAAAGCTTAATGATATGAGAAGTGTTCTCCTATCCACCGCGGAGGGGATTCATCACGACGCTGTAGCGCCATACATCTTTCAATAGCCCTTAAAGAGGAAAGGGGACATCTCCTCTTGCGGTAGTAAAAGCCCCTCCCTTCCTCATTCCTTCCCCCGAGCTTTCCACAATCCTCATCTTCACTTAAAGAAGCTCTATTTTAAGATCATTGCATCTAAGGAGGGAGGGGGGCACGACCTTGACTACTAGTGAGAGTGAGGTAAGCCGGTGAGGAGCTGATGGAAACAGTCACCAACCACAACATCGTGTCTGGGATTTGTCCCAGTTCACCCCTGGGGATGGAATACAACTCGCTTTCCACCTCAAAGTCACACTATACAGGCTTCAGCTGAGTGCTGATAGATGTCTCTTTGTCCCCACATAAATAAAAACACCCTGGTCTCCAGTGTGAGAGACTGTAGATCAGGGAGTAAGCAGAAGAAGGTATCATGGGCCGCCTGGAGTCGAGCCTGGAGGGTTTTCTCTTTTTCCAACCCTTCACATTTCGTGACTGTGTCGGAGAACTCCGCAACCTGTAAATCAAACGGGGCAGGTAAGTTGCAACGAAAGAGCATCGAAACACTGTATGTAAAAGCAGTGTTGCCTTTGGGTCTTTAACTTCATTTTATAGCCTGGAGCCAATATGCAGTAATCACAACATGGAAAAGCTTAACGTCTCCGTCCTCGTATTTGCATTGTTTGAGTCACAGTCACCTGCCTGCAGATTTACACCAGCAGATCATAGACAATAACAGTAAAGACAGAAGTGCACTGGTTTATGACTTCAGCATTTTCAGTTTGAAGTCTTCCAGCACCAGTGAGTTTAAATTATGGTGGGAGACGTCCTTGGGATGTGAACATCTCATTTCACCAGCCTGTTCGCAACCGCACACACACACACACGCACGCACACACACACACACACACACACACACACACACACACACACACACACACACACACACACACACACACACACACACACACGCACACACACACACACACGCGTGCGCACGAACGCGCGCACACACACACACACACACACACACACACACACACACACACACACACACACACACACACACACACACACACACACACAAACTCATTTCATTGGGGGTCTCTGGGAGGCTGGACTCAGTGGAGCATGACATAAGAATTATACATCTGGCAGCAGTAAACCCGCAAACTCTCTCTCTCTCGCACACACGCGCGCACACACACACACACACGCACGCACGCACGCACGCACGCGCGCACACACACACACGCACGCACGCATGCACACACACACACACACACACACACACACACACACACACACACACACACACACACACACACACACACACACACACACACACACACACACACTTGTGACTGTTACGAGACTGAACACTAACTTTTTGCTCATCACTCAGAGAGGGTTATTTTTGAGGATCATAGCTATAGATGTCTGCTCAGTGCTAATGTGATGCTGTTTCATTCATGGAGCTAAAACAGCTTTCTGGTTCTCTTTAGATAATATAAAAGAGTTGATTTAAGTCCTGTTTTATTAGTGCGTGTGTATTTACTTAATCGAATTGTTCTTTTGCCTCAGTCAGGCCATTGATACATCAAAAACGGAAAATATTATATGTCTATATAAATATATAATTCATAGATTCATAATCAAAGTTGAAGATTTTATTTTATGTAGATGAAAATAAACATTTTGTGTTTTTTAAACTATATACAAAAATAGACAGTAGTTTACTGCTTTGTTTGGGGGGAAGTCTTCAGTAAATATGATAACATGTAAGGTGACTCCTGAACTATTATTGATGATATATGAACAACACAGGCTGCCAAACATTTTCATTTGGCCTTCTGTCTGTGACCCACTAAATCCACCATTCAACCATATAACTGCATCAAGATTTGATCCCAGAAATGCGGTGTGACCCATGAAGTCCAAATAATTTTAATTAAATCCTTATTTTCTATAAAAACTTGGGTTCAATTAAACTTGGTTTGATGTACTTGTTGGCCCACTTACGCAATGATGTTTAAATTAGGACACTGAAACTACAAACTCAAACCAGCCCGCCTGTGCTTAAAAAGAGGAAACGAGCTTCTCATCTGTAATCACACGTGGATGATGGGGCAGGAGTTAGAGCATCCCAACTGAACCGAGTAAACTCCGCATCTTTATCCCAGCTGCGCCCCTCTGCCACATTATAATGAACACCTGGGGACACGCCCACTCACTGTTTCCCAGCTCCCTCATTGGCCGCCTGTTTAGATATTCAGGACGCTGCCCGGTGATTGGCTCAAACCTCACACAAGTGATTTCATAAAGCAAATCTTTTGGAAGTTGTGTAAAGGGAATAAGTAGGGGAAAAAAAACCTTGAGATAACGGCGGGTATCCACAGCACAATTAGCAGACTGTATCTCTCTTCCCCCCTCTCTCTCTGCTGTCAGTCGCTGGAGGATTTGTCGGAGTTTCCGCGCGTCTCTGCATCTGTGAGTACTACCTGAGTTTGCCTGCTGCTGAAGCTGCTGCTGTCCTCCTTCGGGTTCAGCATCCTCGTAGCGCTCCGCTGGGATCCGCTGCGGAAAGAGACGAAAAGAAAAGTTGATCTCCGTCCCGATTTGAAAGCAACTTTCTTCTCTGAGCAAATAATAAATCCCGATTAAGACGCTTACTTATCAGCAGTACTGTTTAATCATCACCTGCAGTAACAGTAGCTGCCACGGATTAAGTGCTGCTTTACATAAAGTGGATGCCGATGAGCAGATAGTAAAAAATGACAGCAGGGTTTTTACAGACTAATTATTGCAGCAGTTATGTGGTTTAATTTTTTTTTTTTTTTTTGCATGGTTGCACATTTTTATGGTACATTTTTCCTTATCTTATTTTAAACGAGGTGCTTTTTTTTTTTTTTTTTTACTTGGTAACCTATATTCACTTGGAGTTATATGTATTTTATAAATTTTTATGATAGATAGATAGATAGATAGATAGATAGATAGATAGATAGATAGATAGATAGATAGATAGATAGATAGATAGATAGATAGATAGATAGATAGATAGATAGATAGATAGATAGATAGATAATTGTAAATAAGTTAAACGGATATTTAATATAATGCATTGTGTGGATGATTGGTTCAGTAATTCTACAAAAACTACTATCAAAACAATCCAAATTGTTTTCATCATGAAGTTTTTCTGATGCAGTACTTAATGTTTTAAACTACTTGTTTGTTCAGTGTTTTTTTTAAGCTGATGACGTGAGTTTTTTTTTATTGTGCTGTGTGTCTTTACTGGAAAGAGTTTTAATGCTGCCTTATATTCACTGCGTTATGTGATGGACGAATTGGAGTTGAAAATGTCAATTGTTGATCGCTGAAAGCTGAAGTGCAATTCACTGGGACTGGTAGAGCACTTTATGTGAGTGTGTGTGTGTGTGTGTGTGTGTGTGTGTGTGTGTGTGTGTGTGTGTGTGTGTGTGTGTGTGTGTGTGTGTGTGCGTGCATGTGCGTGTGTGTGTGTGTGAGTGTGTGAGTGTGTTCTGCAGTGAGGGTGTCCTTCACAGGGAAGAGGTTCTGGAAGTGTGTGTTTGAAACTGAAGATGTTGCTGGGTCTTTGTCGCAGTGTTATCAGGATCAGAGCTGGGCAGGAACGCTCCACGAAGCACATGCTGATGTTGCACGCTGTGGTAATGGCCTCTTAATGCCAACATAAATAACCAAATTGAAAACATTTCTCTGCTCCAAACACCTATTTTTTTTTTTCCAATGGCTATTTCATGGTCTTTGACATAAACAACTTTAACTGATGCTTCCTGTCATTGTTTTTGACACTGCAGATGTTGCAGCATAAAAGAGGGCAGCGAATGTTTTGTGAATCCTTGCAGAAAAGTCCCATTAAGACTTTACTTGACGACACAAGCGAGATGTCTTGGTCTTTACTGCAGTGAATGTGAGGCAAAATGACTGCATGTCCTTGACTGGAGAATGTAGTACCTCACAGTTTTATCAAACTCAAATCCCCAATGGTTTCAAGTACTCATCTGTCCTTTCTCCACCACGCTCTTCTATCTGGTTATTACTTTGTACTTAAGGCGAATACTTAAAATTTTCTGTTTTCAGGCTGACGGCAATCGGAAATCTGATCCACTGGAATAAAGCCCTGTATTATACATGGTATTTGAGTTTTAGTCAAAATTGTATTACCAACAACTGTTTATTTTTTCCATTTTGAGTCTATTTTGTGTATTTTTTTGTGCATTCTCACAGAAAAATGTTGCAATCATTTTCTATCGCCCCCCCGTTTTTTTTTTTTTTTTTTTTTTTTACTTTTCAAGTTTCTTTTTCCTCCTCTTTTTTTAATTTATAGTTCACAGCCCCTATCTAACATGGAGTATATGAGCAAGTCTGCAAAGTTGCCTCGTGTAGTCTGCGAGCGGCCGGCTCATTTGTCATCACATCCTGCTCTAATGGGGAAAAACATCCTCATCTCGAGTTGTTAATTAACCCTTGTTGCTAACAACCACAGTCTACATTACCACCAGCTCTCCAGCGGGCCGTTATCGCCGTGCTGCCTGCCTGGAGAGCCAGCAGCGGCCCAGCCATATTTCTGCAGGTGTCAGCGGAGGTGCTTCCTCTCCCTGCCGATATGCTTTTGAGAGTATTACTCAAACAGCACTGGGTTTTTTTTTTTTTTATTTTTTATCTTAAATTGAATTGTTGAGGGAGATGTTAAAGAGCCATACATCACCTGGACACTCAGAGCAGAAAGGAAGAATCTGCAGCGGTGTGGAGGCAGAGATGGGAACGTTCTCGGTGGCACTACAGATGGAATGAGTACTATGACGAAGGCTGCGTTCATAAATCTGCAGGCGGAGAAAATCAAGTTGTCAGCTTATAAACGCTATTTAACGTGCGTGTGTGTAAAGTTTTGCAGTGCTGTTGACGATGTGCATCTTATTCTAGCCCTAAGAAGGTGACCCTCGTCTTTCCTTTCTTCCTTTTTATTCTCTAATCCATGTTTCACTTCTTTCTTTTTCTCACTATGAGCATCAGAAACCTCACCTCTACCTCCACTTCACAAATCAAATTGGATCAATTCGACCTTGTTCACCTTTTATCTGCTTAACACTAAAAGGATACTTGCACATCAAGAAGCCCTTTTATCCCCCCAAAAAACCTTTTCCAATTTAGAGTTGGTCACTGTCTCTGCAATAACAGCCCCTCGGATCTGTTATATCAGGTCATATTGGTTTCCTCTGTGCTCACTTGGCCTCTGGCTAATGCCCTGCTCCATGTATGGATTTTCTGTCCTGTAATTCCTCAGCCTGTCTGCATGTGATGGGTTGTTCAGATCTAACCCTGCAGAACGCTGCTGATTGCAGTGGTATATCTTCATCTTTATGTCTGAGTAGAGCAGAAAGCTCGGCCAATGATGTTGGCCTTGCGATGGATTTGGAGAATTAGCAACAAGGGCGTGTGTTGCAGTTTGCAGATGTATGACTTACAGTTTTTTATTTGATTCCCATTTACCTCAACAGACAGGGCAAATGTGCAAAGAGCGGTGTGTGTGTGTGTGTGTGTGTGTGTGTGTGTGTGTGTGTGTGTGTGTGTGTGTGTGTGTGTGTGTGTGTGTGTGTGTGTGTGTGTGTGTGTGTGTGTGTGTGTGTGTGTGTGTGTGTGTGTTTGTGTGTGTGTGTGCGAATTTGATTGATGGAAATTGTGCTGCTTTGTGTTTTTCTACGGAAATCTTTTTGCATCATTCTGCTTTTTAGAGCAAACTATCACAGTATGTTTGTTGAGCCCCTGATTATTGGGCAAGAAAAATTGTCAGAAATTTTTGCAGGGGCAAATGAGACAAAAAGATGGTTGTCTTCAGTTCGATGTTGCAAACGGTGTGTTTCGCCCTTCAGGTGAGGATGTTGTTGTGGCTGATTTTATTCCTGCCTGCCCTCTCCTCGGCTCAGCGATCAGAGCCCATGTTCTCAGCTGTAACCAAGACCGTCCTACCTCCGGACTACGAAAACAACCCCACCCAACTCAACTACGGCGTCGCAGTCACTGACGTGGATGGGGACGGAGACCTTGAGATTTTTGTAGCTGGGTAAGGAGTGTGTAGAAAAGCGTGTTGCAACTGTCTCTGTTCCATCATCATGAACACCTCTGAATCCCTCATGTTCTCGTGCTCCACTGACAGGGTTACAAGTGTAACTCTTCAGGCTAAAATCAAAATACACTGTCATTTTCCCCGAGTTAAAGATTGAAGACAAAGGCAAAAAAACTGAAAGACAATAGATGGTAACGGTTCCCTGAGGCTCACGAAAATGGATGTCATTGAATAGAGCGCCATTGATGGGAATGGTTTTACAGGCCTATATCCAGTGAAGCAGCAATACATTTTCAATGCTTAATAGAATATAGATTAACCAAAATGACCCTGCTTAATACATGTCATTAAGCCTAAACATCCTATTCAGCAGGTATCCTGGACAGAAGACCATCCCAAAACCCCATAGAGGATGTCATTTCATTTTTCATTAGAATAATCTTCCTTTGGACTGCTTATATAGTTAATATTGCTCTGATGTTACTAAAGTTCAGTACTCAAGAGCAGCATTATAACAACTTCAAAAGCTTTATGTGTAAGATTTTACAGATTTTTGGAATCTAAATATTTAGGCAAAACTAGATTTTGACTGCAGGATGTTGCTTTACCTTTCCCTGGTGCAATACAGGATGACTGATTCAATTTGTAGCCCCCAAAAAATATTGAATTATTTGTTATTTCTGGATTATAGGTATGCCAAATATAAAAACCTATCCTGGTAATAATTAAAAAAAAAAAAAAAAAAATGCAGACTGGTCATTATAAAGACCCTCACAACCTCAGCTAACTTCTTATTGTATTGTATTATATTGTATTGTATTGGCCTCCATGAACACAAAATGTTTTCTTACATATTTAAATGTTCCAATTTTCTGTATTCTTGTCTCGCTGGTATCTGGCTCTCTCAGAAAGTGATATAATGTAATTATAATATAATTATGTGCATCAGGATTTAACTTCACCCACGCATTCATGTAGCAGATTAGCAGAGTGGAACATTTTCAGACAAGAAGTTAACTCCAACTCCAAATGTGCATTTAGGCATGAAAAACATCAAATCACTGAGCATAACATTCTGTCACATGACCCACTCATAAACTAGGGATTCAATTGCTGAAAGACTGACAGCACAATCTGCAGCCAAATTCTCCACCTTTCTGATTCACACCTCTGAATGGCTTCCTCTCTATAGCCACAACACCTGAGCTCAGGGCTTTATAAAATCTACATGAGACAGCATGGCAGACATAACATGATTTCTTAGAGAAGTGGAAATAATGAAAACTGGTGATGATAACATAAACTTATAGGGTTGTTAATTTATTAGTAAGATTCCCGCGTTTCTGTGTTCGGGAAAGTCAAGACTATTTGAATTGATGATGATTTGATTGTTACTTAATTAATCATAAATGATTTATAGGGAAATATGTAAAAGTATTCCACAGATCTAGCAGTGTACTTGCATACTGTAACATTGTTGGACTCATGCTGGACAGTTTTAAAAAGTCAATTAAATTCTTTCTTTTCGTTTAAAAAAAAAAGGTAGAACGTATCCGACGAACTATTTTTTAAGCCGTGCATTCTCATTCTGCTTTAAAACCCCATGTCTACATCACCCATAACGTAAATCAACTTATTTATAGCCTCAAGTAGGCCTTGAGATAAGGAGCGTGTTCAAGTGGTGTGAAAGGGTCCCTCCTTTCTCATTTTTTTAAGGTTGCATCTGTAACTCCAAACTAATGACTTTTCTTAAGTGACATCACCAGTGGAAATTTATCTGACTTTAGGCTTTATACTGCTTTTTCACATATGAAGCAGTACTCCATAGACTTTGGTGTACAATAGGTGGAGGTTCCACTTTAAGACTTAAAACTAAATTCACAGGTGCCTCAAACTTCATCAAGATTCTGTCATGAATAATTTGCAATCTACAAAATGAAGCAACAAACATACAAACATTGTTTTCAACATTTTTAGGCAGCACGATCAGCCACAACTCTTGAAATGAAGGAAAACAAAAAAACAGACAGAATTCCTGCTAACAGTTATACGTAATAAACAGCTTCCTGTTTCTGCCTGTTGACAGCTACAATGGCCCAAATTTGGTGCTGAAGTACGACAAGCAGAGGAGACGGCTTGTGAACATCGCTGTTGACAACCGTAGTTCCCCGTTCTACGCCCTGAGAGACCGTCAAGGCAACGCCATCGGAGTGACAGCGTGCGACATCGATGGAGATGGACGGGAGGAGATTTATGTCCTTAACACCAATAATGCCTTCTCTGGTACAGTACAAGCTGATACACTTTTGTAAAAGCACACATGCCTAAGTGCACACTCGCACACACACTCACCAGACCTCTTTTCTTGTACAGGAGAATCTGTATGCAAATATTGAACTTATCTCATCTCAGTCTTCATCAGATAACAGATAAGCTTTGTGCTGCTATTAATCAATCTGAGAGCTATAGAGCGCACAGTGCCAAAACCGCAGCACCTCACCTCTATCATTTTTATAAAAACTCCTGTATCACATTTCTCACTTTCATCCACAGCAACCCGCTCTTCTGTTTCCAATCACCCACGGTTCTTGTATTGCATAACACCTCTTTACTCCGCACAATCTTTCCCTCTCCTGAACTCTGTATCTCTCCGCATCAAGGTCGAGCAACATATTCTGACAAGCTGTTCAAGTTTCGCAATGGACGCTTTGAAGATCTGCTGAGCGATGATATTAATGAGCACAGGGATGTAGCCAACCCTATGGCTGGCCGCTCAGTGGCCTGTGTGGACAGAAAGGTACTCCACAAACACACACACACACACACACAGAGTATATGTAGATCTGCACTGTGCGCGCGCACGCACACACACGCACACACACACACACACACACACACACACACACACACACACACACACACACACACACACACACACACACACACACACACACACACACACACACACACACACACCAGAGTGTCTTCTGCGTACATGCACGGGTGCTTCTGTTTGTTTACCAGTGATAACTCATGCCCTGCCTACGCCGCCCTTCTCAGCATGTGCTATGACAGTTCATTTGGGGGAATGGTGCGCCATTTTCTCTCTTCTGTCCATCGCACCAGTGTAATTACAGAAGCCAGGGCTCGTTTGTTTTATAGAACATCGTACGAGGGGAGGAGTGATGACTGCACAGTACTGCTTTCTGCCCGTAGCATTTTCTCTCTTTCTCTCAGTCCCCTTTTTTTCCATTGTTTTCTATCCTTTTCCACCTTACTTATTCCCCTGTTTTCTCTCTGTGACTGACGCACTCACACTTCTTTCTTTGTCTCTTATCTTAAACACACGCATGCAGTTCTCACTTCCAATCAGGGACGGGATAAAGAAGGTTATAGTGGGAAGAGGACAGTAGAGATTACAATAGATTTTTTAAAAACCACAGTCCCATCCCAGTGAGCACTGATAGGTTGCGCTGCTGCCAAACCGATTGGAAAGATATCTGCTTTTAATGGCATGATTCTTTTTAGAAGAAGCCAGAGCCCTGATGTGTATTCTTGCATGCTAGTTCCACTAGACCGACAGACAGAGAACACGTTTTCCTGTCACTGCACAAGTTTTATTAGAACATCTTTGGCACAATGGCAGAAGGTTGCACAGGCCAAAAAGCTAAGTATGCTGTAGAGTCAGCTGAGTGGCAAATGTGTTTGATCTGGTTTGTTCATAAATAAAGTGTTATTTTTCAGAAAAAAGGATGGGTTTTTCATCCAACCATTTCGTCTCCCCCAAGTCTCCTTGAAAGTGACATCCCATCATTATTTTTCTACAAACTGATGAAGGTGACATATTGAGTCTCGCATTGAGCTGATGGATCGGTTTTACTTTGAACTGGCAGGGAGGAGAAAATAAGTGGATTTTAAAAGCTAGAATAATTGAAATATGTTCAAATAAATCACAGTTAAGTGCAATAAAAGCACTATATGTTTCCTGACAACAAAAGAATGTAAATGCCGCATTAGAAAAGGTAGCTTATTCAGGCTTCTTAGTGATGGCTGTAAAGATTGATGTAAACTGTGTGCAGTCCTTGCACCAACATGCACTCTGCAGGCATGCATGTCACACCATTCACAATGCCAATCTAGGTGACAGAAATTAGCCTTGGGTGAAGGCTTATTGAAAAATCGTTGACTTTTAAGTTTGTTAAGTAACTGCCAGTGGCCTTCAGGTCTTTCGTTGTAGTTCAATTTAGATTTTTGCCAAGTTCTGAGTGTGTGTGGTGTGTGTGGTGTGTGCGGTGTGTGAACCCCATTCTTCCCACAGCATGCCATAATGTGACACCTAATGACATTTACATCAGCCAGACTCATTTACCCTCCTTGTCTTGTAAAAATATACTAAGGTTAACACAAATGGCGCGTGTGTGTGCGCGTTTGCATATGTGCATGTGTTTGTATTGATTGAAATATGTTCGGCCTGGTGGGAAAGCTCATTGGATCGAGTGTGTAGTCTATTAGTGTGGTTCCGTCTTTGAGTTTGTGTCTGCAGGGACTCTGACTGATAATGGAGTGTGAAATTAATCTCCAAAGGGAGGCTGAGGAAGGAGTAGGGAGAGAGGCTGAGAAAAAGGGGGTAAAGGGTAAGAAATAGGGTAAAGGGAGATAAAAAAAAAAAAAAAAAGGGGGGAGAAAAGGTTTGATTAGGGAAAGGTGTATAATATTCACAGAGAGAGCAAAAGAATAAAAGAAGATATTTCAAGGCTTAGTCTGGGGTTACAAATAACCTACTTAATCCTGTTTTAGTTTGATAAATACCTAAGTGATAAACCTTTGTTATTTATTTGGTTTTTCATCTGAAGTAACTATAACGCATGAATGGCACAGTGTGAAAGATGCTGCTGATTATCTCAATCTGCAGCTCCCTTTAGCCTTAAGTACCTTTATAGGTTTCAGCTCATTGTTTAGCTGTCCGGCTGCACATGTACCGTTTTATTGTCATTTTCACAGCTTGTTTTTGATCTTCCCAAGTGGCCTGCCATTGCAGGTTTATATCAAAGAATATACTTGATATAAATATACAGATATACGTATTGAGTCCCAGTTTTGTCTCCGTTCGCTGCCTTAACTCCCATGCAGAGGAGGCTAATTCAATTTTGTAGCTGGTACCGATGGCAATGAAAGAACTAAAAGAAAGAAACATTTCCAGGAACAATGCCTTTGTTCCAGTGATAAAAAGGACATCCACTAAAAACTTAAAACATGTCTGAAAAGAGACAATGGTGTTGAATTGTTAAAAGGTGCCATAAAATATGCAAGATTTACACCCCATCTTGTAGTACCACTTTTTATTTAAAGAGGCGACAGTGAGTCATTGTAGCCCCCAGTCTGCCCTCACGCACGGCTAATTTTGCGTGTACCTGCCATGCCGTCAGTTAGTAGTTGGCTTTTTAAGCGACATTACACAAGACGGTGTGCTCCAATGTCATTATTGGCACGGCAGTGATGCGGTCAAGCGTCACTGAAATGAGAAACAATGTAAGTTCAGCATCAAACGTTATTCCTTTACTCGCCAAGAGCTGTCGCCAGTGGTGAAAAGCAACACCAATGGTAACACTTGTTTTGCTACTGTGTTGTCAAGTGTTTCCGCCATCGTTTGCATTTACTGTTTCATTCATCATTAACAAGAAGTTGGAATACTCCTTCTTGCGCTCATGTTCAACTGAGGGCCGACTGGATGATGCTGCGGTGACTCCCCGTCGCCTCTTGAGGCGCAGAGTGGTATTAAAGACAAAGCGGGCTGGGTAGCGTGCAAACTTCAGTACACATCTGTGCAAGACAATACTCAGATATTAGTTCATTTTTGAATGTTGTAAACAAAACAAAACAAACAAAAAAAATCTCCATATTGTACTTTTAAATAAGTTTTAAGTGCCACAAGCGCCACAAATAAAATGACCTCTGTGGTACCTGTGTAAAATACCACAAAACTCAATGGTGAATTTCTGGTGAATGTTGAAATTAGTACCAGCTAAAATCTAGCAACACGTGCCTTTTTTGTTATGCTATACAGTTAATCTAAATCAAGTAGATCAATAAATGTATTAACAAATGCGAACCATACTTGTTTTTGTACAGGGTACGGGCCGTTATGCTATCTACATAGCTAATTATGCCAGCGGCAACGTGGGTCCTCATGCTCTCATAGAAATGGACGAGGCGGCGAGTGACCTGTCCCAGGGAGTCGTTGCTCTCTCCAACGTGGCAGAGCAGGCTGGAGTCAACAAGTTCATTGGTAGGTACGAAGAACTGACTGCGTACGTGACATCCGCCTTATGATCAGCCAGCACGACTTGGACCTTCAGTGTGATTTATACAGACATCTGCAGAAGAACATGTGCTTGTTGTACCCATGGAGTCTGAAATATAGGACTTTACTACACTGAGGGAGTGAGACCCGGGAGAGTAAGAGAGAGTTGGAGCAACGCCAGGCAAGAAAAAAAAAAAATGAAAAAGGTAGAGGAAGAAAGAGAACACGTTGGCTCTTTTGGCCCTGTCAGCTGTTTACTCCAGTCAAAGTCACGGGGAAGCAAAGGGAAGGGCGACACACACATACATCAGACCAGCTCAACAGCCTGGAGATGGCATTGATCACAGCCTTACCTAGCCTCATACAACACTTTGTATTTTATGTGCAACAACCGCCATCAGAGTCCTTCTCATCAAAGTACTCCTTGTCAAAAAGGACAAAAAAGACTTTATATCCTGCGGCGGTTAAATGGTTTTAATGTTGACGGGGTCGTTCATGGTCCTATTTTACAAGCCTGTCTTTAATGGTATGGTAAGTGGTTGGTAAAATCTCTGATCAGCAGCTTGTCAGACAACTTTAGTCAAACTACTGGTAAAAACAACGTAACATGCTGTATAACCTCAAAGATAATTTCTCCCCACATTTTCTGTCTGGTCATACTTTCAAATGAAGGCTAAAATGTCAAATACAGTCATCTTTAGAAAATCCATCTTTATCCTCTTTTCAAGGAATTTTCCTTGAGCCAGAAATACCTTGTGAGGATTATGCTGTAACAGGTGCAGTAAACACATTCATTTCAAATAACTGTAGCGTGCATTGCCTCTGCATAGGCTTTCATTTCTTAATGTTGTCTTTATGTAGCATACCCTTCCGAAAGAAGGTCTTGGCACTTGAATAGATGATTTTTTTTTTTTTTTAAAGAGCTTGTACATCTTTGGGGGGTGCTAATATCCTAAAACAATTCACTTTCTTCCTTCCTTTTACAGTATTCTCATATATAAGCACTATACTTACAGTTTTAAATCTCAGTTTTGCACGAATGTAACTACAGTGAGTCCCTTTCAGAATAAAAGCATCAAAAACGAAGATGGAAAAGTACAAAATAAAACTACTTAACAACTGTTTAACAAGGCTATCCTTAGCTCGAGATAAGACATAAATTGGGTTATTTACATATTATTTCATTATTTTTTGTCCTTTGAGTGTGAAGAGTATATTTGTATTTTAATGCAAATTATAGTCTCAATGCTATATTTATTTTAAGCTGCCTTGCTGCCAGAAAAGTTCCTGTCATGGGGAAATGTTTAATTTTAGCATCTGAATGATATTGAAATTCACTGCCACACCTCGGCACACCTCCGTGGCCTGGATCAAGTTAACTCAGTGACATATAGAAGGGTAGGACATTAAATGCCAAAATGCACAATTTCACGATGATTTGTTTCTTCATAACAAAAACCATCATGAGTCAAAAAGAATTTGACTTTTACGATACTTTATTATAATCACTGAGAAGTCCTTGCCGCTGATGTTCTTCTAAGTTTTGAAAATGGGAGATGACTTTGTATTTGAGCGCAGAGGAATGAATCTTCATCATCTATAGATCTTTTTTTTACATGCAGGAAATCATCTGATCCACCAGGGGGACAGAGAGATCCGGCTCAGAATTACCGTGAATGATGTACGGTGGATGGCTTTGTCATCAAAGTGCCGTAAATCAGAGCAGAGGGACAGACAGTGAAGTTGTATATCTAATGGTTACATATCTCTGGAGAGACATTAGTGGTTTATGGCCATAGGGGGCGAGTGATATTTGTCTGGGCTGATGGAGCGGGCCAGTAAATCAGGAGCTAGCTCTGACTCACAGCACTGACTCTGCATACTGGAAGGGCAATCAAAGCCCTTTCAAGTCCATAATTAAACTCTGCTGGTCTGAGATGAAACAACTTAGCGAGATACTTTACTTTATAGAAGGTCATTGGAAAATCCTGCGGTGATATTGAGAGTGTGAAGAACAGTCATGACGATCTTTTCGTGAGGAGAAACTTACTGTTAGCTTTTGGTGAATGCAGAAGATTCTCAGCACGTGTTGCGTCGTTGTTTTGTGACGAGGTGTGTTTACCTGTATTTGTGTGTATGTAGCCATGACAGTCAGTGTCTGTGTCAGCAGAAAGACCTGCTCTGCTCAGAGTAAATGGCCCGGAAAGACAGTAATGATCTTTTATCATTCACTTCTGTTATGGAGCTGATCTCTCTCCCTCCGTTCTCTCTGTTGTTTCACCCATTCTGCTTGATTTTGTCTTTCTAAAAACTGTTCTGCTCACCCTCTTCTTAGCCGCCTTTTCTCTTACCCCCGAGCCTCGTCTCTCTGTTTCCATCTGTGCAGGAGGGAGAGGCGTCGTAGTGGGGCCCATTGTCAGTCAAACGCTGCCTGATGTGTTTTGCGACAATGAGTACGGACCCAACTTCCTGTTCAGGAACAACGGAGATGGAACTTTTACTGATGTTGCTCAGCAGGCGGGTAAGAAAATCATGTACAATTTAACAGATCATTCCCTTGTGGTTAAGTAAAATCCACACATGGTGCAAAAACAATACAAAAGGTTGGCTTTATTGTATAATGGAGCATATTACCGTATCATTTTAGGTGTGGAAGACCCCATGCAGCATGGCAGAGGGGTGGCTCTGGCAGACTTCAACCGTGACGGCAAGACGGACATCGTCTACGGGAACTGGAATGGACCTCATCGCCTGTACATGCAGCTAAATAACCGCAAACAGAAATTCAAGGTGGGTCCAACACAACATGCGCACATACGCAAAAACGTCTTGTTCTTGTGTCAATATCAGCTGAGTATGCTTCAAACAAACATGGTAGTGTGATGCCTGAGAGGTGTATCGACCTGCTCCTAATGTTCACAAGGTGAAAAGGCTGCCGTCATGCAGACAGTCAAAACACAATGACATATGTGGGAAAACACTTTTAGTTGTACATACGACGTGGACAGCGTGTGGAGACAAGAACGAGAGACAGAAGTAGTTGTAAAAATTTAAACTTGATCAACTTTCACATCTCCACCCACTCTACTCCACACGCCAACTGCTGAAGAAAGGGGGCCTCATTGTCTGATTGTTGGTTTTGGATTACACTGCCATGAAGACGACTTCAGACATTATTGGACAATCTGACTTTGTTTGAGGCATCCTGAAGCTTTTGTTTATTAAAGGACTGATTGACCCAATTTTCAAGATACACATTTTTTTTTTCCATACCTGTTGTAATACCTGAGGTTGTTAATAAGTGAGCAGTTTAGGGTTGGACTCTTTTTTTTTTGGTAGAGAGTATCTCCAATGAAAACTGTTTACATGTATGTCTGTGGATAATCCAGAGTAACCAGCACTCTGATAATCTGCAATCTGTGTCTCATGATTCATGGTCAAATTACCAGTTAAAGCTGCTGATGTAAGAAAGCTTGAGGGAGACTTTATTGGCCTCCTTCCTCTGCCCAAAATCAATGTCTAATGAACAAGCAGCACAAAAAGAACAAGCCTGACCTATTCTCACTGGGAATCACCGTGTGTTCAATCCTAACAGTTGCCTGGTGAATTAGCACTCCTCAGTTCTGGCCCGCTGTGGGTTTGAGTGATATTTAAAGGCGCATGGTTGGCGATTCACTCGATCAATGACTCTATAGACAACGCCCGCAAGACAGCCAGCAGTGTGCATCGGTTTGTGTTCCACATTTAAGAGCGGCCAAGTCAGAGACGGTCCCGGCTGCGTGTAAATCTGCAGAGGTTTCCTGCACAGTGATCTATCTGTCACCGGCTGCACCCGCATCTTTTACCAAAGAGATAAACGTCACAGGAGACATCTTTATAGAGGTCAAATAAGGGGTTAATGTGTGATGCTTAACCCACAGACAACTCCATCAGTGTGACACACACACACACACACACACACACACACACACACACACACACACACACACACACACACACACACACACACACACACACACACACACACACACACACACACAATCACACAATCACACAGAAGACAAATTGAATTAGCCGGACAATGTTTTTTTTTTAACCAAGATTGTTAAATCACAAACGCACTACATATTTAAGACCCCTTTCGCCCACACAAGCTGACACTCCTGTGAGCCGTGTTGACCTTTGGCATACATAATGAAGCTGTTGTATCACTTCAGTAAACCTCCAATTAAATTGGGCTGAACCAGCAGCTTGCCTGGCTTGTGGAAAGTGCAGATTAGGCCTGTTTGTGTTTTAATTAAAATCCATAGCACAGGTTTTCCTTGCAATAGGTTTAACACACACACACACACACACACACACACACACACA
The DNA here is from genome assembly GCF_029030835.1 of Brachyistius frenatus. Taxonomy (NCBI): domain Eukaryota; kingdom Metazoa; phylum Chordata; class Actinopteri; family Embiotocidae; genus Brachyistius; species Brachyistius frenatus. The sequence goes on from NW_027210612.1 coordinate 389,659, forward strand.
CACACACACACACACACACACACACACACACACACACACACACACACACACACACACACACACACACACACACACACGTCTGACACATACACACATTATCTGTCACACATACACAGATACATACTGAATACATATTTATAGAGATAAAAAAAAAAAAGTCTTCTTGGTTACCGTTTACTCAAATCGAAGCTGGATTCCTTTTGTAATAAATTAATATAAAAGTTATTATTGATGTTTAGAATAATTACTTCATTTTAATAATAAGTGTTTTTTTATTCCAACTTTTGCCATAGTAACAAGAATTTTAAAGTGCAAAAATATTTCAAAATTTTATTTACAGTCTAAAATTGTCCCTCCTTGCACTAAATCTTCTAGTGTTATTAATAGTGATTTTCCATTTTTATACAGCCTACATTTTATGTACCAAATCAAATTGATTGTATTTTTTTAAACTTAATCCAAAACTTTTGTCTCTGCTTCATGTTAGTTTTGATGAGAGTCTCTTTCTTTTTCATATGACACACCTATTCATGCTTCTCGTACGGTAATAAAGTAATTGTAAAGCTTTCCCTGCCTTCCTGCCTCATGGCCTCAGTTGGCCATCCCCTCTCCTTCACCTGAGAAGCAGAGGTCACTGTGGGCGGCCCCCACCTCTGCAGCTTTATGAGCCTTATAATTAAAACAGGGAGTAAATACTGGGGGGAGTGAAGGGCTGCTCTATAACTCTTTCCCGACTTATCACCGTGTCACTGAAGCGGGGAGATATCCGTTACTTTCTCATTCGAAAACTCCTGTGCTGCAGAGACTTTTTCTCAGGCAGGAGAGCTGCTTTCTATGTTTCTCATGCCGGAGGATGTAAAAAGAGTCTTTGTTCTTATCTTTTGGTTTTACATTACACTCTCAGCCACAGCAGTTGAACTCAAGGACTGGACACTGATTATTGATGGACATATTGTTTGTTGTGGAGATTGAACCTGTGACCTTCAGGCGATGGAAGAGGCTCTCGAGCCAGTGGCTCGGTGCGCACCACATGTTCACATGTTGGACGAAACACTTGTAGGATGTAATAACAGCAAGTTTTAGAAATGTTCAAGTGAATGAAATGCTCAGGAGAGTTTCTGAAGTCTTCTTAGACTTCATGCAGCAATCAAACTTCAGCAGTAAACCCTGACTAGACAGTGGACTTATACAAAAGACTAAACAAATAAATGTTGTGTATCAACCTCTACTTATGGAACACATATGCTTGTTTTTTGTAATGAATAATGTTATTTTATGTCCAAAATGCAGGATTCTATGAAATGCAGCAACGTAATTTCCCAACGCGGACAATAAAGTATATCTTATTGTATCGTACCTCGTCTGTCCCATTAAACACAAAGCTAATTCAATAGAATTTTAAAATTGGCTTTCACAAGCAAAGAGATGAACAAAAAGGTTCTGTGTTTGTAAAAGTGGTTTTTTTAATTTTTTTTTATCACTAAATACATCTAAACCGAAAAAAAAAAAAAACGTTTTATTAACAAACAATTCAATTAAGCATTCATTCAACATGAAAGAAGAAAAAAAACACAATTACTAAAGGAATTTAATACAAACTGAGCATTTTAGGTGTTGTGTATTTGCCCCTATGCACAAACATGTGGCGAGCATGGCAGTAAAAACAATTTTGTGAATTAATACAGATAAAGACTTTGATCAGAATTTGATTATAGGCTATTCAAATATGTTTAATCATTGCTGCTGCAGCTGCTGAATTTTCTTTTTGGTTTTCTAATTTACTTCCAAAGGATCAATTCAAGCGTCCTCGTTCCACACACACACAGACATTTTTTTTATTTTTTTTTATGTATGAGTGTGTTTCACTGATGTACCTCTTTCTGCAGGACATAGCATCCCAGAAGTTTTCCATGCCGTCCCCGGTTCGGACCGTCATCGCTGCAGACTTTGACAACGACAACGAGCTGGAGGTCTTCTTCAATAACATCGCCTACAGAGGCCCGTCATCCAACAGACTCTTTAGGTATTAACACAGAAATAAAACAAGACACACACACACATAGATTTTGTACAAGTATGGTAGTGAGTTGTAATGGCACTTTGATGATGAGTTTAATGGACTGCTCTTGTGTCTTGATTTAATATTCCAAAGCCGTTCTGGAAGCTGAGAAGAATTCAAAATTACCAGCCATGGATACTTATCTAGTCTGGCATCCCGCCTCTTCCTCCACACATGAATGAATCTTTCATTAAGACAGTTTTAGGTCTCTTTTTGGCTCATGGTTTGGCTTCCTCTCCAGATAATATTAATTAACTCAGCTCTCAACGTGTAATATATGATACATATCAATTTTTAAGGACTTAATAGCAGAATGAGCCCCATCCTGTCTGAATAAAAATCTGATCTGGCATGTTTGTCTGAACAGATGAATGTTGCCATGAGCTGCTGGGTCAATTCATGCTGCATATCAATAATCAGTTTAAGTATAGTATATTCCTGCGCACCAGGTCATTGGGGGAAAATTTATCTTTCTGGACACGTTGATGTTCTTGACAGGGGTCACTGCTCCGCAGTCCATGGCTCTGCCATTGTCTTCTATGAAGATGAATCAGCTAATTTAACTCTGCTCTCTGGCACTGAAAAAGCAAGTTCAAACTATTGTGCCCAAGCTAATTAATTCAACACAACGAATCAATATTTAGCTGAGCTGAGGGGTTTAACAGCTAGGATTAGCACATTAGTGCACTGTGATATCAAATTATTATGGAAAGCTGCATCGAGAAATGCTTTAAAGGTACACAGTAGCTTCTAAAGTACATGTTGTTGTTTTTTTCCAAACAAAAAGATAATTACAATCAGATACAAGCAGAAACATAACAATGATGAAGGAATTAGGAAGTAATATAATTATTTAATTTGAGAAAACATGTCGTTTTAAGGAAGTGTCCAAAAAAAACCTAATAATCACAAGATGTGGACGATTGGAGACAAATAAACGTATCTTAAGGTGAAGATAAAGAAGAAAGTCTTGTGCACTTTATTTTGTTTTAGTTTTAAAGTGCATAAACTACATGAGTTATCTATGTTGTATGTAGCATTTAGAATAAAAAAAAGACTACGATTTATGTATATTCTATATGTATACATACATTCTAAATGTATATATACATTTACTTATATAAAGTAATGGAAGTAATACTAAGTAAAAGTAGAAATACCATACTCCAAAAGTCTCTGTTCAAAATTCTACTCAAATGAAAGTGAGAAAGTATTGTCATTATTTAGACAGAATAGCCACTATTGGGTGTATAAACTGGATTATCATTAATTAATTAACATGTAAGCAACATTTTAATGTTGTTGCCGGTCGATTGGAGCAAATATTTCCTACTTTTTGCACAAGTGGCCCGTGTACGATAATAATTTACCATATTTCAGAAGCTGATCATATGTTTTGTGTGTTCAGTATTATTATTATATTGCAGTAACTATCAATGCCAGATAAAGATATGTACATATAATGCAAAATTTCACTCTGAAATGTAGTAGAGTGGAAGAATAAAGTGGTACATGTTCCTCAAACTTGCACTTAACTGTAGTACTCGAGTAAATTAATTTAGGATGTTTCCAACATGGGTTGCATATTAATTGTGACTTATGATATTGCTTTGATAGGGTGAGCAGGAGAGAACATGGGGACCCCCAGATAGAAGAGTTGAATGTTGGGGATGCATCAGAGCCTGAAGGACGAGGAACCGGTGAGCACAGCAGGACAGACAGCTGTCTAACATCTGTATTAATGATGATAAGCAGCATGGGGACACATCTCACATCTGCTATTCCTGCATGAAACCATTAGATGGCATCAGAGCTCCGCTTAGGATCTGAGTTTCCTCATGCTTCTTCAAAGTAGAAACGTTCTGCATTGTTAGGTTTTATGACTGTTGAATTACGTTGATGCTTGAAGGCTGTTTAGCTGCATCACTACTGTGATGGATCTCTAGGAGCTGTTGCCACAGACTTCGATGGCGATGGGCGTCTGGAGCTGCTGGTGTCTCATGGTGAAAGTGCTGCACAGCCGCTCTCAGTTTATAAAGTCAACCAGGTGAGTGTCTCTGACACTTCTTTTAAATAACACTTGACACTCAGTAGGTGGTATCATTTCAACCCAGCCCTCCCTTTCTCTTATTCTGCCTGTGTCTCAGGGCACCACCAACTCCTGGCTGCGAGTGATTCCTCGGACCAAGTTTGGTGCTTTTGCCAGAGGAGCTAAAGTGGTGGTTTACACAAAAAAGAGTGGCCCACACACACGGATCATCGATGGTGGCTCAGGATACCTGTGTGAGATGGAGCCTGTTGCACACTTTGGCCTCGGTAAGACTGCAGTTAAAAGGCGCACACAGCTATGCAGGCATCCGACCTGTGACCTTTTGGCTGACCACAAGTGCTAGTCACTCGGGCTGCGACTAACAATTACTCAATTACAAATGAATCTATTAATTTCTTTGTCTTTGAAGAATCAGAAATTTGTTTCAGCTGACCTACAGATGAGTCATAGAAATAAAGTTTATTTTGATTAAAAAAAAAAATGGAGTGGAGAGATAATAAGAGAGAGAATTGGGCAGGATAAGCATTGCAGAGAGTAGCAGTGAGAGGGAAAATGAAAACGTGGAAAATATTGTTTTATACCTTCAGCCTGATTAGACACCCATGGGATTGAAACAAAGCGAGGAGAGAGCCGGTGGACAGGTGCTGCAGCTGGAAACCAGCCTGGATTCTGAGTAACTGGCTACCTGTCCTCCTCCTGGCCCCATAGGACAGTCAGCTGGTGGCCATCCAGGCCTGGTAGCCCACCCACTGCTGCTCCCTGTTCACTAAACCTGTTCTGTACCAGGACTGTCCAAGCCGATCAACTCTGTTGACCCTCATAATACACTCTCAACTCGCCACATCATTGTGGCTTTAGAAAAGTCCACAGTCTGGGGTAAAAAGCATCACCCCTGGTAGACATGTGAGATACACTTCCGACCACTAAATGAGAGGGTGTCATGTGGGTGCAGAACAGGCGAAATATTCTTTGGCTCTCAGGCAGAACACCTGCCGAGTGGGTCGCTGCTTGGCAAGGTAACTCAAGATCTGTTTACATTAGAAATGCCACTTTAATTAAGGGCTACAGCGGGCCTCTGGAGAGGGGCTTTCTCCATGCCTGATTAAAATAGTTAATGGAGAGAGGAGAGTGTGAGCCAAGGGGAAAAGAGGAGGATGAAAATTCATGCCAACATACAGTTGGTACTGTAATCAATAAACCTTTAGTGATGAGTGTGTTTTGTCCATCCTGAATGATCCTAACCTGAACAGGCAAGGACGTGGCCACCAACGTCGAGGTGTACTGGCCAGACGGCCGCTCAATTGCCCGACCGCTGGAGCCTTCAGAGATCAACTCAGTGCTGGAGATCCACTATCCGAGAGACGACGAGGAGGTCACTCCTACGGTGGAAATAGAGGTAGAGAAGTGTTTCATTGTTAGCTTCATAGTAACTTCTGATCTTCTAAAAGACACGAGACACAACGCATAGCATCTGAAGATGTCTGGTTTAAACAGCCACAAGTGGTGCAGTTACACTGGTAGCGAGAAGAGGCTAATAGCACTACAGAGAACATACAGATATTCACTGGGATAATATTATTTTCCAGTGATGAAAAGCTCAGAATAATTTCAAAGATGCTTCAGATGGATTACAAAATTTAAAAAAGAACACCCAGCATTAGGTGGCTTACAGTAAGTCTTTGTGCTGCCACAGCAGCTTCAGTGCTCCTTGCCATGAAACCGTACTTAAGGGACGATATCTCTTCCAAAAACAATCCCCTGATTTAGTGTTTTGATGATGGTTGTGGAAGGAGCTGTCTAAACACTGGTCCCAGAATTCCCACAAGTGTTGTGCTACAGCATGTGATTCTAATTGTTTCTAATACGAATCAGACCATTCAGTAACAGACTCTTGTTTCATACTGACTGTGTCTTACAGTGCGGTCATGGGTTTGCTCTGAATGAGAATGGCCGCTGCACAGGTAAGCTGGAACATTTTACCCACCTGTTGAATTCTCTGTGCTCGTCTTCTCGTTTAAAAATCCCTGAGTCAAGAGTCTTTGCCTTCCTCACCCCCTCCCCCGCCCTCAGATAAAGATGAGTGTACCGAGTTCCCCTCTGTGTGCCCCTCTGACCGCCCCGTCTGCACCAACACCTACGGCAGCTATAAGTGCCGCGCCAAGAGGAGATGCAACCAGGGCTTTGAGCCCAACGATGATGGGTCGGCCTGCGTGGGTGAGTGGACCTGGCCGAGTCAGGGTAGACTTAGCTGGATCATTAACATCAGGAGAACAAAGGAAGCACTGCCAGAGAACGAGATGCATTGAGCTGCCTTAATTATGCTGGTTTTGAGTAAAGGCTCAGAGGTGCTAACATTCCTCTGACCGTGTTCCCTCTCTGTACCCCGCTGTCTTGCATGACTAACTCCCCCATGTGAACGAGCTGTCTTTTAGCCGTGAAGACGTACATATTATCTAACAACCCGCTGATCTGTTTCTCTGCAGCCCAGGTTGCTTACTTTGGGGGCACGCGGTCTTCTGGGGAGCACACGTGGCCGGGCCTTTCTTTCTGGCTGCTCTCTGTCTCGATGCTGCCACTCATCTCTACCCATCTCCACACTGGACTGCTGTAGCTGTTGTTGTTTTCTTCCCTTCCCAACTCTCTCCATGGCTGAACGGGGATGTACAGAAACTCTCAGAGCAAACTTTTCACACACACAAAAAAGAAAGAAAATCTACTCCTTCTCCTCTTTGGATCTCTGCTATCTTTTTCCATCAGTTATCTACAGTCTTGCCCTCCCTCGTCACCGCTGTCATACGTTGCCTCTTGGCTCCCGGCCCCTTCTGGACTATAAAGAAACATACAGGGAGCATGTCTGCTGGGAGCTACGGGGTTCAGAACTAACTGTGTCACACCCGCAGAGCCCTCACGTCATCACCTGGCACTTATCTTAGTGGGACCTGAACTGAAGCCAAGTCAAAAAGTTGAGCTGCAGTGTATACACCACTGCACATACAGCAGACAGATCTACTGGCTCCACAGACCACATTCATTAGAAACATGCTGAGGGCCCATCTGTATCTCCACAATGTCGCAACGCTAGTCCTTGCAGTGTCACCGTCATTGTTATTATGGGCTTACTGGCAAGGTGAGGAACACTTTAGGTTTTGTGTGTGTGTGTGTGTGTGTGTGTGTGTGTGTGTGTGTGTGTGTGTGTGTGTGTGTGTGTGTGTGTGTGTGTGTGTGTGTGCGTGCGTGCGTGCGTGCGAGTTGGGTTCAAAGGGGCAGTCGGGGAGAGGAACATATGGCGGATCATCTGTCTTCGATGGTAGGTTACATTTTGTTACCTATGAATAATACAATACCACAGAAAATAAGAGGCAAGTGTCAAGAGCATAAAGACGTAAAGATAAAGGAGAAACACCTGAACTAAAACTCAGCAGTCCACTTAATGTGGGCCTGGTGACGTTTCACACCTTCATTACAGTAACGTCCTGAGAATGTAGTAAAAACTGCCACAAATAAACAATTAAAAATGTACAAATTACAGTTTGAAGCTGTACATTATACAAAACCTCAAAGGATGAGCTAATATTCCTCGTTTTCTTCACTGTCATCAAATTTCACGAAAAGACCAAAATCAATGATGCTTCTACTTACCAATTTCCTTTGTCTGTGGTATTCTTACTCAACCACTCTGTTCCCCATAGAACACATTAAATATATGTAGTTTCATTTTATGTATTAATTCTTTGATAAATGACTTCCTGAAACACTAAAACAGCTGCAATTTATATTTACTGGCACATGCATAAAACATAATAATGTTGGAAACAATTTTCAGCTGCAGATGCGGTGTGAAGCAGTGTCTGTACCCAGTGTACAGTTCCCATGTACACTGGATGCAACTGATGCATTTTTAAAAACTTCTGAACAACAATTGCACTGAGGAAAAAAATATTTGTAACGAGGATCAATTTATTGTTGATTTAGTTTTTTTTTAAGAGGTTTGTAGACAGTAACAAAAAAATATAAAATATAGAAGAAAGAAAGACGATGTGGATCTCTGATTGCCCTTACAGAAGATGAATGAATGCATTTCACGTGTAAAAAAAACACCATGTGACCACATACACCTGTACGTGCACCATATATACCTGTACACACGTGACTGTGATGTGAAACATGTATTTTGCTCATGAGAAATGTGATTTTGGAACATATCAGTGGTGTAATGTGTGAAGCCCATGTAGATTTCCATGGGAAGACTTTACACGTTATAATATGTTTCAACATGTGGTCCACATGTCTCCCATGTGGAAAATAATGGTATGTTTTTTTCTGTAAGGATGGTTGGGATTTAGGAAATTGAAAACAAACCTTGCTTGCCCATTTAATGTAATGTCGGTAAAGTGGTTTCGTCAAGCCTTCCATAGTGAACTAAAGGCCATAAAACACTAGGAGGCCTTTTTTTTTTTTATTAGACATGACAGGCATATTCTTTTGTCTCATTGCCACGATTCTTGAAACGTTTTATGAAATGAATAAATACTTTGGCAAAAAAGACGACCAAAAAGTGAAAACATTTTGCTCCACAAGATGTTGACTGGCAGGTTTTTGCTTCCTCATTATTGGGCAGAGGAGCACGAGTTCTCATCTCAGCAACCCCATGATCAATATCACAGCAGGGGATAATGTTCGTAATCGAGTGTTGGCCAGGACATTCCTCCAGAGTAGTAACTCTGTGTGTGTGTGTCTGTGTGTGTGATTCATGGATGGATCCTTACTCAATCACTGAGGCAAGTGTTACATATATTCAGGACATTTTTAGCCAAAAACCTCACACATTCCATATGAGATACGGCACCATGCTCAGCCCCTTGACACCAGTTCCTCAGCCCGCTAATGAGCTGGACCCGAACCACAGATGCCACCTGTAAATATTCAACATGTCAGCTGAGATTTAGAGACTGAACTAATTTCTCAGAGACATTTTTTTAATGAAAACTAAGAGGCATCAGAGCATGAAAAACTAATAAACAAATGATGATGGATGTGTTAAAGCAATTAAAATGACTCACCATGGATCTCTGCTGGATCCATGCTGACCATGTTGTCATGTGCGCTGCATAAGCCAAAGAATCTGCGGCGTGAGAGCTCAGCAAGACCATGTCGTCTCAAGTCAAATATTCTAATATGTTTTCTCCGAAATATGTCAAAGAGGTTTCACTGAGGTTCCTGTTGAGATGTTCCTGCATTATGAGGACCGAGTGGAAACTGTTTTTGTAGTTTGAATCACACTCTTGGGTCGGACTTGACCTGAACAAAGACTGATATGTAAGCTCAGAGTTTGCATGAATAATAAGAGTGTTTATCAATATTGCACGCTTGCAAGCTTATCTGCGTTTTTTTCTAACCCTACTGCTAACATTCTCCCACTCAATCTCCACAGTCCTAACAACAATGTAGTCATTCACTGTCAAAGACTTGGTTGTGTGAATCTAGTTTGTATACTTTCCTATAAATGTGTTGAAATTGGATGTGGGATTTCAGCCTATTCTATAGTTTGTAAACAGAGAAAGGAAACTGAAAATGGTTCACTATTTGGCAACTCTGAACTATATGTACATGCAATATGCAACTAAATATACTGTGTACAGTATTTGATGTATCTACTCTGCACACGTAAACATGCAGGGTGTCTCTGAAATTGGAGGTTATTATAAAACAGTCACTTCAGATGTGGAGCTTTTCTGTGTCCAGTGAGACTGGAGTTTATTCAAGGGATGAGCTAATGCTGAAGAAAATAAATAAAATGTAGAATATACAGTTCAATCATACCTGTAAGCACACATTTCTGGGATGGAGTAGAAGGAGAGAAAAGAACACATTAAAGCTTTATAAGAAATTCTTTATCTGTATAATGTAAGTGAACATTTCAAATGAATGATGCCCAATGACCAGCAGGGAGAATGCTCTGATTTCATGCATGTGTGTGTGTGTGTGTGTGTGTGTGTGTGTGTGTGTGTGTGTGTGTGTGTGTGTGTGTGTGTGTGTGTGTGTGTGTGTGTGTGTGTGTGTGTGTGTGTATGACTGTGTACAACTATCTATGCGACGACCAGTTTTAATTTTTGACCATTGAAGTAATAACATTCAAAAAAGGGCTGTTTAAAGATTAAGGTTAGAATTAGAAGTTTGGGTTCAACAATTTGTTATGATGGTATAGGTTAGGGGGCAACATAATTAATTATATCTGTGAATGTCCTCACAAAGATAGCCAAACAAATGTATGTGTGTGTGTGTGTGTGTGTGTGTGTGTGTGTGTGTGTGTGTGTGTGTGTGTGTGTGTGTGTGTGTGTGTGTGTGTGTGTGTGTGTGTGTGTGTGTGTGTGTGTGTGTGTGTGTGTGTGTGTGTGTGTGTCTCTCTCTCTGGCATGGTCAGTGGCACTGCATTGTTTGCGTCCCAGCGGCTCCAGATGTGTTTCTCTCTGCCGGAATGAACTGTGACTGGAGATGTCCCTGTGCAAAATAAAACCTGGAACACAATGCTCAATTTATGTGTTTCAGGGGAATCCAGGCTGTGTGCGATTGTGTGTGTGTGTGTGTGTGTGTGTGTGTGTGTGTGTGTGTGTGTGTGTGTGTGTGTGTGTGTGTGTGTGTGTGTGTGTGTGTGTGTGTGTGTGTGTGTGTGTGTGTGTTTACGTGCAGGCATTTCGCTCCATGTGGAAAGATCATCTAAATTAGGCCTTATTTTCCTGCTTCAAACCAGCAAATGTCCCACAAACAGCAAATGCACAATGTTCACACACCGTGAAGCATTCACAGAAAATGACACAGGATCAGATATGGACGGATTTGTTAAGAAAACATTTGTACTGTACGGAAATGACCAGAAAAAAGGAGCGGAAGGAGACCAGAAGAAAAAAAAAAAAAAAAAAAAACCTGTATAAATGTGGATGTATACACTGTGGTGGTCATTTCTTTTTAGCTGCAGCCAGAGAATATGTTTATTTTCTCCTGTCCTGATGCAAACAAGCAAGCTGTCTCCGCAGAGCTTCACGAGTAGAGTAACGCTGTGTGCAAACTCTGCTCGGGCCAACAAAAGCCTACTTCCAGTAAGGGTCCTCTGGGGTTCATTGCAGCCTTAGATGAAAATGAATGCTTTATCATCTGTGCTTGTAATTGCCTGAGTACATTTAAAGTAATTTGATTTCAATTTGTCAAACTAATTTCATTGTGCCTGAACACTAAAATAAGTCAATAACATTACAGGTACTTCAACAACCACTTAAGCAAGAATGGCATCACAGTGAACAGCTTAACTCGGTTGTAGGTTATTGTAATTGCTGCTCATGTCGAGTCATTTGTTCAGCACAGGACAGAAAAATGCTTTTCTTTATCTGTAGGGTCACAAGAGGGTGGAGCAATTTGCTGTGACAATTCAGTTTTCTTCATAATTTGTTTTTGTAGCGTTGGCCTTTCTTTGCTGAGCATTATAAGGACACTGCACTCACTGAAGTTACTGCGGAAACCCAGGGGCGACAAGTCTGACGGGGGAAGAAACACGAGCAGCCAACAGTTTAATCAGATTAACTAAAACATCCACAATGTTGGTAACACTCTCAATGCACAGAAAAAGCACTTGTGCCAAGAACATCAAAGCTAAGCTAGGAAGTCGGGTTGTAATAGATATAGACATTTTTTGTATTATGTACAATTTGCCTTCAATTTCTCTTCCAAAATAGATTGTGCTCATCGGCGAGATTGCTTTAAGACTTTGTGATTTCTGATATTTCTTGCCCTGTTGGATCGACAAAGAGACCAATGTTTTTTCCACTTCTGCAGCAAAGAGCCTTTGAGTATTATCACAGATCTTTACTCCTTTAAAATAAAGAAAGAGTCAAACAACAAAAATAAGAATTTTTCAATCCATCTGGTGGACAGAGACATGTTGCAGATGCAACCCATTGTTTAGCTTAGATGTGATTTGAGAAAAAAAAAAAAAAAAAAATCAGTGACTGCATTCAGTTATTTTTTTTTTCTGTCTTTGCAGTTTTCTTATGGTAAATGGTCAGCAGTTGTAAATATTTTTGCATTGGCAGTCGACAAAGCACTTTACAAGTTTTGCCTCCCATTAACACACACTCATCCAAATCCAAGGCGCTCGCCTGCCATCGGGAATAACTTGGGGTTCAGTGTCTTAATCAAGGACACTTCAACATGTGGACCACTGCCAATCGTACTACCATCATGTTCCCATGGATTCCCATGTGAATACCTCTTCCCTCTACCACTTAACCCGTGGGAGAGCTTTGTGCTTCGTATGGATGATGTGAATACTCTGATTTATCTTCTTTTATCAATGCTCTTGGCCTTTTATTTCGTGTTGAGAATAAAAAACAAGACACAATGCTTCAAAGCTCTTCCTCTGCCGCCCTTTATCTCCATTTCACCCCTGCGCTCTGCAGGATCTCATTCCTGATTCATTTAAATTCTATTAGGAGGGCACTGACTGACGCAGTACTATTTATTTTCCTTTCACAATAGATCAAATAAGAAGGACAAACAAAATCCTCTGTCTCACAATTAGCCAGCGTGATCTGATGTGGCATTTTTACTGGAAACACACAATCCCCATCTCAGATGCTTTCCATTGTGTTTTTACTTAGCATTCTGGGCTGCACTTGCAACAAACGCACCACAAGAGCTGTCCATCATGCTGAGGTTAAACAAACTGAGCAGACAGTCACGCCAAAGCCAACAGGCAGGGCGGCAGTATAACGGGGGGAAAAAAATTCTGCATTAAAGAGAGACCCCAAAACTGGAGCAAGCACAATAAATGAAGTGTAGCCAAAATACAGAGACCAATCCTGGCATTTCCGCCATACCTCTCTCCACTCTTCAAAGGGTGTCTCAGCACTGCGGTTTTCGTGGAGGCATTTCAAAACAAATGTTCAAAATCAGATACAAGATGTAGACATGCTCAAACAATAAGCCATAAAGGTCTGTGTAGGTGCGACAGAGCATCCGGACTGAAGCTCTGTTGCATCACAGCGGTTTAATGCTCACTCATAACCCACCGTGAGCTTGAATTCGGGCAGATGTGGAGAAATGAACTGCGTGAGCACAGTCAGAGTTTTGATGCCTCATGAGATGCTGCCAGAGTTAACACATTATTTATCTCACTGAATTCCTGTTGATGTAACGGAAATAAATGTGTATTTGTTTGTGAATTCAGTCACAGATGAGTCGCAATAGCTGAATGCAGGAGAGAACGTCCTCCGCTAATGTCACTACAGGCATGACTTTACTCTGATGCCAGCAATTCTCTCCAGGGGCTCCATGTTTAACGCATTACACGCAAGCACACAATTGTAAACTTCACCGTAGCTAGTGCTCTCCGTTTGCCAGGCACCGCTGCCAGTCAAAATATTTCTGGAACACAGAGGCAGCGGCGGGATACTGGTTTTTCTGTCATTTGCAGGAATAAACATTTTAAACCAATCAATACCAGAAAGTGACTTCCTTCCATTGCTGCCGTCTGTGACTCAGAAAAGAAAAAGTGGAGGCAGGCCACATTTCTTCTGTTGAGAGAACAAGGAATGAAAGAGCAGGAAGAGGGTGTGGAGTAGAATGGAAAGAAACACTGTTGTTCAGCCAAAAAAACAACAAATCTTAAAACTTGGAAACTCAAAACAATTGGAGCAACGACCTTCCAGCAAAACATAAAGGAGAAAAAAAAAGTATTTAAAGAAGAAAGGAGGTCTGTGTGGGAGAGAGTGGCTTGTTAGCATGAGCATGACCTTTGGCCACAGGTGTTGAGATGTTTCTTCACTCCTCTGCTGTCTTTGACAAAATATCAGCTCACTCTCACCGCTCCTCCTCTGTCTCCACTCTTGTGATCTTAACTAAGCCTCAGTGTCTGCCAGAACGTTATCGCTAATTTTTGGCTTTATGAGCAGGCTATGATTGATCGACTGTACACCTCTCATACACACCCACACAAACGCACAGCGCGCACACACACAGATATAAAAAGCAGGCTGTCATCCCTGCAAAGAATTTCACTGAAACAAGTTGAGCAGATTGTCGCTGTTAACAAACAGATGTCCATCTAACTTGGGGTTGTGTTTCACTGTACTTATTGAGTTCAAAGGAGCAGTTTGTAGGGTTTAGTGGCATCTCGTGGTGAGGTTGGAGATTGTAACCAACTGAGCACCCCTCATCTCACCTTCTCTTTCAAGGCATGTAGGAAAACCTGAAAGGCCCTCTCTGGAGCCAGTGTTTGGTTTGTCCCTTTCAAGGCTACTGTAGGAACATGATGGTGCAACATTGCGGGCTGTGTGGTAAGGAACCTACTCCCTATGTAGAAACGAAGGGATCATTCAAAGGTGGCAAAAACAATGGATTTTTAGGTAATTATACACTAATGAAAACACAATTTTTAATATCATAATCCATTTTTGCCAATAGATCCTCCTAAATTCTTCCCACTTGACATTTTAAGTTCAACTTTCCCTCAAACATCTCCTTTAGATCTTTTTTGTGTGTGTCTCTAGCAACTTCTGAGGGAAATGACAACGGTGTTTGTCTGCCATTTGGTGCTGGGCAGGAAGCACTGAGGTTTACCAACTGGACATGGGCTGCAAATTAAAAATGAAAAAAAAAAAAAAAAAAAAATTGGATTTTTTTTTTTTTTCTCAGTTACCTTACTCTGAATCTGAAGATGCCTTTAGATTGGGTGGCACTTACCATTTTTTGACAATACTCTTATCTTGAGATGCAAATAAATGTCCAAAAATGTGCTTAGAAACTTTATAACTACAGAATTTGCAAGTGTCAAATTAATTATATAATGCTTGTGTCACAGGCACAACAAAACATTTGTCTCAACCTTGCGACCACCAACATATAAAGAGGAACTTACAAAACATATATAAATAATATTCATAAATAGTTAACAGAAGGATGGATTATCGACACACCTGCTGGAAAATTATCTGGTTGCTTAATATTGATTCATTTCTGTAGTTAGGTTAAGGTTTGAGATATTTTTGATACAAAACTCTCCAAAATCAAAAAACTCAAACATTTATTGATCCTTGAGGCAAATTTGTAGAGCACTGGATCATGTGCGTCAGGTTACCGGTCAGCTGAACATTGTGTTTAATTAGCCAATCTGATTTCAGTCATGAGCTTCAGCCGTCTCTTTCTGGGCTCCAGGAGCAATACTTTCATGCATACAAGACTCTCAATAAGTGTGTTTATCCAATCATTGAAAGAAAGTATCCAAATGAGTGAACAAATACAGGAAGAAATGCACTCAAAACTAAAACCATGTGAGCTTAAAGCTGCAATAGTCAATACTTACCATTGAGTCCCATGATTATGTTCAGGCTCGTTTCATCTGACTGCTTTCAGGCTTTTAGTAACTCCCCTGTTATAGTTCATTCTCATCTGTCTCACCAGCATCATTTTCAGCAGCACACAGCTGTTATCAGCAAAAAACAGCAACCAGCCTGGCACTAAATGGCAGATGGAGAAATTTAACGACTAGCCTATCAACAAAACCGGGAGACCAAAACAGGGATGAAAGGAGAGTGTTGTATTTGAATGAGTCTGTTAATATTGTCTCTGTTTATGTACGATTACATTTACAAAGACCTTCTCTCTCAGTGTCACTTTGTGTTTACAGCTTCTGCCTCAAGTGGCCCAAAATATTATTTTATTCCACAGATGAACTTTCTTCACTTGCTTAACAGTTATTCTGAGATTTTAAGACTGATTAGTTGAATTAAATCAAAGACTCTTGGAATATTTACCCAAAGTTATGCATGTATGTTCAGAACAAAATATCCAAAGTTTAAGGGAAAACAAGACACATGGACTCCCAAGAGTTCACCTCCCAGTACCGATGACCTGGAGCTCGGGCCCTCAGGTGACATGACTTGACCTCATTGTGGAGTTTCCTTCAGTAGGTATCGTGAGAAATGTGCGTAAGAACGTGAGAGATGTCGACTTCTCGTGAACTCAGAGCGGAGACACATCGTGGACTGAGTGTCTAAACAACCTTTTAGATCCGAACAGCAGCCCGCAGTCAGTCAGCTTTTATCAGATACTTTATTCAACCCTCGGAAACAGTTAAAACTCTTCTCCACAGGCTTTGAATAATAATCAGCTTTGAAAAAAATACATGAATCCATTTCAATGAATCTGTAAATAACCCAATGTAAACACATAAATAGCATCAAGATAAGATATAAATTGCTCTTTCTCGGCAGCACAACTGGGGACTTTGTTGATCAGGGATTTCGCTTCTTGTCATCTGCTACTCACTTTTGTTTACACACACACATCATGCAGCATTAAACATCAATGCAGATTTAGTCTCCCTGAAGCAAAACAACTCAGAACTCGAAGCAACTCAAAGAGGCTGTACCAAGACTCGACACATCGTCTTTTATATTTTTTAGGAAGGCATCATATTGCACTATAGAATAGTCTCTCACTTGTAACAGCATCACACACAAACAGTATCTGCTTACTGATGATTTCCACGTGTCTGAGTGTACTTGCTGCACTCTCAAATACAGTACAAGATAAATATATGGCATGTGACAATTTACATACGGAAAGAGGCTGTACATCTTCCTTTGGCTCAGGTTTTATATCTCAGCCTCTCCTCCAAAGACATGTTTTGGCAATGAGGTTATCTTCTTCTTATCTAGCAGAGACATTATAGAGTCCAAAGTATAATCTGTTCTGTGATAATGTACTTTTTTCTTTTTACAAGAATACGTTTAAATCCTTATCATAATCTTCACTCCCATGGCTGTCTTCATTAATCAAACACTTTTCTTGAAAGAACAAGCTACATAAAGCATAATGTGGCACATGGTGCGTCTTTTTCACCTCACTTTTAAAGGTAGGTTCAGATTTAATCTTAATAAGATGCTATCCTGTCCAGCTATTCTTTAAAAGTTTCAGACATACTTAAAACAACAGTCAACAGCCATGCAAGCTGCTTTATGAGACTGTACTTTGGCACAGCAGTGCTTTGAGATAAATATTGATGTTAGCTTGGTAACATGCCGATCCATCAGTGTCGATCCATCATGTAGCTGAACTGATACTGTATACCACTAACATTTGGAAAGACTGAGCTGCAGGTGGCTGTAGAAGAAAATTCAGGAGGATTCGTCCTCTGGGCCCCCTGGACATCAGCACCGAGTTTCTTATCAATCCATCCAATGACTGTTGAAATATTTCCGTCTGTTAACGTGATGGAGAAACATCACTAAAGCTGCGAGCATGGCCACAAATATGAACCTATCTTTTAAGAGGCCTTTGAATTTGGCACATTTCAGACTTTCCCCTGAGAATCACTATCGTCACCCTTCTGTTTACCTCCAACAGTAACTGACATCGTTCTTAATATTAACATTAGAAGTTACATTTTCAACACTTAAAATAAAATTGAAGACAAAACGAAACATACCCTTTTTATGGCAGACGATACTACGTGCAGCTTACAGCTGTACAGACAATATGCTTTTGTAGCTGCTTATACACTTGATGCCCAAATCAGAGAGGATATCAAAACATTAAACATGACTTTAAGGACTGTTACTGGGCATCAGTGATGTATTAGAATTAAATAAATTGATGGCATTTCCATCCACGTCTGTACAGTTCACAAACTCTGTGTGGATAAACATCGACAAGCAGTAGAGTTCTTGTCCTGTACACTTCATTTACACTCATTGTTTTTTTTTTTTTTTTCCTTTCATACATTGTCCAATGAGCTCCTTTGTTCGCTTATTGGCAGTGTTGAGTCATTTTAAAATTGTCCGTCAGCCCCAGGTCGGATATCCACCTCACTGGGATGAAACATGAAGGCATCAAAAAAGCACAGGAGGCCGAACACAAGCACAACTGAACTCAGCTGCTGTGGTAAAATGTCTGTGTAGGTGCATCTCATTCATCATGTATAATGTCATGTTGAAAATAAACTATCCACTGGCATGGAGCGAAACATCACCAGCTCTGCCAGTCACTTTCCAGTGAGCAGTTTAACTTTACATTGACACTGTAAAAGCAAGCTGCAAGGCTGTGGCTCTGCTGAGGGCTTTTCTAATAGCTATTTATGCAAAAAAAAAAAAAAAAGAGAGGCAAAGGGGTACACTACAGACTTAGTTAAGAGATCATGCGATGAGTCTAAAGAACACAAAACTGACAATGGTAAAAGACAGATGAAGACAAACTGTGGCAACGAAAATAAAATATGCAGGCACTGAAACAGGTATATGTTTTTGTTCAGAGGATCTCGTCTTTTGTTAGATGATGGGCGGGTGTGCTGTCTATTGGCATCAACATTTTTGCTACATAATGATCACCTTTCATCTCATCAGCCTTCTCTCACACAAACACACACACACACACACACACACACACACACACACACACACACACACACACACACACACACACACACACACACACACACACACACACACACACACACACACACACACACACACACACACACACACAGTCAGACAGGATGCTACATTTCCCCAAAGAGAGACAGAATTTATGTTCCCCAGGCTGTACTTATTATTTTGTATTAATGAGTTAACTGCGGAGCAGTGCGGTATAATGTGGATATGCTGTGTTAGATGAATCTTCATCTAAGGTTTGAATCAGTAGCTAAAAACAATCCAAATCATAGTGTTCTTGTCTTAAAACTCAATTTGGTGAGTTATTTTTTCATTCAGAAGTTCAAAACTTTTTCAGTCTGACCCTAGAGGGAGCTACAGCTGTATTTCACAGACCAAAATGAAACACTTTGATGACACAAAATGTGAAATCAACAGCTTTCTTAATTTCTTGATGTGTCAATGTCATATAAAATTCTTTTCAGGGGTCTATTTTGTCATTCCTGTTTTTATTTATATTTAGTATCTTGTATAATTAAATATAATGTACATTTATGTGAAAGCTGTATAAAAAAATAAAAGAGGTTTAAGTATTGACCTCTGTGTGTTCACCTGCACGTACCTTTTCTCACATGTAAACACACGTCTGTCATTAACACCCATACTGAAAAGAGCCCACGCTCTTTCATTTATCTCCGAACCAAATATGTCAGAGTGTTGGGGTCTCATTTAGGGCATTGATCCTTGATCTTTGATGTCTTCTTAATCATTTGCAAGCTTTCATCTCGCTGGGACTGATGGCACACACACACACACACACACACACACACACACACACACACACACACACACACACACACACACACACACACACACACACACACACACACACACACACACACACACACACACACACGCATGAACACACGTCCAGGCAAAACTAGCATGACTACGCGTTACAGGGTCTGGGTTTGCTTGCCTTCTCAATGAGCTGAAACCACAGAGAATATTGTCTGGCTCGACTCGAACTCCACGTCTGCCAGAATATGTGTGCGTATGCAGGAATGCACGGTCACTAGCTACAGGTGTGTGTCAGTGTATATGCACGTGAACCCATGTCCTCTTTGTACGAGTACTTGTGCATGGTTGTGTGCATTTGAATGCATATGTGTGTGTGTGTGTGTGTGTGTGTGTGTGTGTGTGTGTGTGTGTGTGTGTGTGTGTGTGTGTGTGTGTGTGTGTGTGTGTGTGTGTGTGTGCATGTAGGAGTGTGACTTACAGCTGTGTTGTGGATCACCAGTATCCACTGCTGTGAATGAGAAGGATAAATAATTCAAGGTGCTCTCTGTTAGCCGTTTGATATTGAAGCCAAATGCATGTGAACAGAGCATAGAACCAAGCAGTCCCACAGCCGGCCCAATTTGCCAGCATTCAAGCGGCTTGACCTCAACCACCTGACAAGAATGGAGTCATTCAGCGAGAACGGAGAACACTGGGTCTCCTGGGAGGCTGGTCGATTTCCTCCTTTCAGACTTCAGACCTAAGACTGCGCTGCCAATGGTAAGCAGATAGGCATAGTGACGGTGACCGCCACGAAAACAATCAAACATTGACAGCCAGTCGAATAAAGGCTAAGCCTGCTGAATCAGCTACAACACAGAGATGGTGTGACTCACGGAAACAGACGTGAAGGAATGAGAGAAAAGGTGGATGGAAAAAAAAAAAATGGAACAAAAGATATCATGATTATTTTGGTTTGAATGTGTTCAAGACTGAAGGATGTTACCTCACAGACACTCTGGATGATGGTATGTGTCTAAAGTGTGGGTTCTGTTGCACTTGTGTTTATTCTGTATCCAGTATGTTTGTGTTAGCCAGATCCTCTTTCTCAAGGCGGTACATCGTAGGCCCCAGCAGGGAGAGTGTGAATGCTCTAGATCACCTCCTCGCCTTTTTCTCTCTGCTCGTCCTAGAACCTGGTGCTCTCATGTTTCAGCATGCGGATGTTGGTAAGTGTCCCGCTGCCCCTGTGGTGGTACCCGTAAGCCTGGTGCTGCCCCTCCAGTCACCGAGCGCTGCTGCCAGACGACATGGTGCTGCTGGGACTGGAGCCGCCAGAGCCCCGGTCTTCAAACACACTGATCTCGAGCTGAGGACACAATGAATGTCAAGGATCATCAAGATGAAAAGGGTACCAAAGTGCAGGGGGGATTCGAAAGCATTACAGTTCCACAATTGCCTCACAGCTCTGGATCCTGTCATATCCAAACCCTTTTAAATGCATGAGGCCCCAGCAGCCTACAAGATTATCAAAACAATTTCAGTTTCTGAGCTGCTCACAGTGTTTCGATGTGAGATCTCGCAACCTGGACAACTGATGTCAGAGGATGTGTAGATGTGTGTGAATGTTAGAAAACACACAATAAGTGTCTCCACTGTGTCTCCAGTTTCTGCTTTCTTTCTCACTGCATACTGCCTCTCTCCTGTCTGAGGCTGGTCTCCGAAGCGCACCAAATACAATCACATCACAGCTTTGATCAAATCCAACATGTTTGAAAAGGTTTGGAGAAGCCTGAAACAAAGTCATCATATCTCTAATACAGCTCTAACAAAACTCAGATCTCATAAAATTACTGTAGACAGTCAAATCATGGCAAGTCCTTTTGTCTTCACAGGGCTGGGCTTAGTTGCACCCCAGATGAACCATCGGACCGAGTCTGATAGGCTATGAAATGATGGCTAACAGGACAACAAGTTTAATTTACTTAAATTATAAAGGTTCAGGCTACGAGCTCATGCAAACAATAAAAAAGTGATCCAAGCGGGACACGCGCTGTGCTGTGTTTTGGGAGAATGAAGTCTCTAATGAGCCTTCAGAAACAGACTGCGAAGTGTATAGGAGTGCATTGACTTATAATTGTTGGTAATAGGCTGGCCCTTTGAATTGGAGCCTGTGCTTTGAGCCAGTCTGGGCCAGGCCTGTGTGATGGTCTACTGGACACATTTTCTCTCCCATCCTGCCTGTGCTGGGATCATTCCAACCAACAAAGAGAGACACAACTCATCTATAAAAGAACATTCACAAAGAGCTAGAAGTGTTTGAACAGGCTGTGATGTAACATCTTATTGTGGAATGACAAAACTACTTCGATGGCTTGAGAAAAGAAAACACAACATCACAAGTGGATACACATTTTAGGCTCCTGATTGACCTGCCATGCCGTTTTTTTGCAGCCCTGTCCTGATTTAGATTTACTCCCGGGAACAATAGTTGACCATTGAGCAGCAAGTCTACAGCAGCTGGAGTTTAAATGCCTTGTTCAATGGCACCTTGATGGTAATTTATGAGGAAGAGGAGGTATTTCTTGTTCATTTACCCAATCCAGATGTTTCAAGCAGTGATTCTAACCTGTCTTTTCACGTGCCACCTCAAATCTGTCTTCTACATGCTAGGCTGTTCTTTCTGCACCGTGAACAGAGAGCACAGCAGCAGATGAAAGAAGGATACAACTCTCATTCCTCTCTCTATGGGGTCTGTGAGCAGCAGACCTCTAGGAGAGTAGATCTTCTCATTCTGCTCCTGGATGTAGCCTGATATCTTCCTCAGCACCTGGAATAAAACAGGAAGAGGAGAGGGATTAGAACAGGACTGAGGTACATCTAGAGGTAATCCAGATTTGATTAGAATCATTGGCGGTACGATGCACAACACAAGCAGAACAGGCAGTCTCGCAGAAGATAATCTGAACAGACATTCCAGCTGGGGATCCATTACCTGCATATTACTTATTAAAGTGAATCCTGTGTTACATGTCATAACCGTATACCTAAAGGAGGCTAAACGTTAGCCAAACTACAGCTAATTTAACCTTCTCTTGTACTGTCTTGAGTGGAAAATATGAAAAATGGAAGAAATGAGTTTGCAGTCCTTCTGTGCATAGTTAGCATACGGCATATGATACCAACTCTCTCGAGTCACTGCCCGTCTTTATTTTCCCTGAGCATTATAATCCAAACTCAAAGTAATTCCATTATGCTCCAAGTACAGCAGTTTTTTTTTGGTTTTTTTTTCATACATACTTCCAAGCCACTCATGTCAAGAAAGGCTGTATGAATTGAATTACTAAAACTGATGAGCACGAGCTTCTCTCTTTTTTTAAGTTTTCCATTTGGAAGCTTTAGTTCCTAATTTGAAAGATGGCTCTCTCAGGCTAAATGTCATGCCTTGGTTAACTGTCGGGACAATTTGGAACCACTCTGAAATGTGAAGTGAACAGTTTATTTAGATTGCATTGGCAGCGAATGTATTTCTCAGTTTTGGAAGTGAGTATTGCATCAACTGTGCAAAAGCCACAGAGCAGCAGTGGAGTGAATCTGTGCAGTGCAGACACACAAATTCAAACAAGCATGCATATGTTCTCCTGCGCCTCACGACTGCACACAATGTTTGCCCTGGAGACAAGAGTAGTGTCTCACAAATTGAAAGCACTGATGTGGTCTGAGGTTGCTGCTGATAGCAACCAAATGACTGCAGACTGATGGCCAGTCATGCTAAATGGACAGCTATTAGCTAAAGTGGCATCATTAGGACAGCTTATTCAGCCTCAGCTATGCCTCTGTGGGCAACAACAATGCTGATGTGCCATGCCTCTCCTAAACTCCTAATCATGTCAGTCAGCTAAACCACACTCCACTGGGCTTGAAGTACACTGAGAAGGCAGCCACCGCTCCTACAAAATAAGGTGCAATCTTTATCGCATCTGTGTATCTAGTCTAAACATTTAGCTACATAATCTACAACATTATTAGGAGGTTAAACCAAAACGGACAGCACCTGGAGGTCTGGTTAAACCGTTAAACCTGTATGAGTGTCTGTCAATGTGTCAGGAAACTTCATACTGTACATATCATTTTAAAACTACAAAAGAATTGAATTTGTAACAAGCTACAAACATCCTTTGACGCATGCTCTATGGAGATGTAACACATTTGTGGGTATTCCCGCTCTGATTTATTGAGCATGACAGATTCGCATCCTCTTTTGTGAGTTAACTAAAGGTCACTGCAGCACTCGGCCTCGAGAGATTAAAACAACAGAGACTCAGCAACACACTGAGCACCTCGGGGATGTCAAAGGCCTGTTACAGCTGCAGGCACAGCTGCTGATATAGTGACCCCTGCGAGTGGACACTAAACAACAAAAGAGTCCTTCTTTGTCTCCCGTTGGAAGACGAATAAGAAACTGTTGTAATAAAATGTCTGGGAAACATTAAGACATAGATTTCACAGTGAAAAGCAGTTGAACTGAGGCCATTAAACGGCAGTGGTTTGGTTCGTTGCGCTTCGACAATCGGTCCGATCTGTGTGAATAATAAGTAATCAATATTGGATTTGGAACAATGTCATTATACCAGTACATTTCTAAACACAATACAAGCGGTGTCTTTTTTTTTTTTAAACTCAATCAAAGAGGGTCAAACATCACAGTGAAGAGGCAGAGACTCAGAGTGGAGCCCTGACTAATCGGTTTACTGTGGTCCAAGGAAAAGGCCGGTCCCTCCAGCTCTCAGGGCAGCTCAGTCCTGTTCAGCATAATACTATGACAGTCAAGTTTCCAAGCTGTGCCTCTGTTCTGCTGCTGTGTATGTGGAAGCCTATCTGAAAAAAAGCTTTGTGGTTGTGAGGATATTTACACAATCCTCTGCCTATGTTATCAAATGCAATACAAAAGTATTCATGTGCGTATACATGCCTCCGTGCGAGTCCAACGCCGTACAGCCACATTCTTGTAAATAATAGAAGAAGAACAATAGAGATGGAGAGCGAGAGGGAAGTGTTATGAATGCTTGTGCTTACATGTAGCTGTTCTGACATGCTGAGAGCAATCAGTGTCTTTTGATGGTGCGAGATGTGAGCAGCGAGGTGCTGCGATGAATCCACGATCGCCGTTGTGTGGCACTCTCACGCGTACACGCACACACAGCTTCTACTTGGGTGGGTATGTTTTATCATCGTCAGTCATAGCGTCATTCAGCCAAGATGATGAAGTTAAACAAGTAAATAAACGACTCTCCTGTGGAGCTGATAGCATCTGAGCATGTCAATGGAGCAGCACCCAGCTGACAGGGAGATGAAAGGAGCCTCAGACCAAGACATTTCTGCATGGCTTCATCACAGCAATACGTTCTTTTGTGCCTCTTGGTCAAGCTCCCAGTGCATCTGTGCTGCTTTGATAAAGAAATGTTTACAAAAAGCAAACAAGACTCAGGAGATGAATGTCGTGGGTGACGGAGATCAGAGCCAAGGGGCATGCTGGAACTTCACGCTACTCCTGTTTCATCTGAGGCCACTGCCAGGTACACACAAAATCACAAGAGGATTAATCAAGCACACTAACTCTGCGAATTGTGTTATGTATGTGTGTGTGTGTGTGTGTGTGTGTGTGTGTGTGTGTGTGTGTGTGTGTGTGTGTGTGTGTGTGTGTGTGTGTGTGTGTTCTTGTTCCATCTCAGCGACTAACAAGCAGCATCGCAGCCGTACAGACGTTTCACCACCTGTCCCGTTCTCAAGATGGACATCTTGGTTGTGCTGAGGGTAAATATCTTGTTACAGCTGGTGTGCCGTGCCTTGCCCACCGGCACACAGGTGTGGCCCTCTGAGCGGGTTTGAAAATGGAGTGGACGGACAGCTGGGGGGGAACTTTGTGCCAGAGAGAATCCGATCATATCTCCTGTTTTTTTTGGCTCGGCTTCCCTCTTGTAAGAGAGTCTAAATAACTGTGTGTTCTGCTTTTAGAGACATACATACAAACACATGTCTTCTTCTGTGTGTGTGTGAGCTGGCTTCCATTAAAATGAACAAATAGGGCATGAAATAAGTTGGAGATGCACATTGCAGATTGCTAGTACACAATAAAAGGATCCTGATCCATTCAATTATCTTTAAATCTTAACATTTCAATATTAAAAACGATTTAATCTTGGAATTAAATTGAAAGCACAATGTTTGCATGGTGAGCACTGTCACCTGACATTTAGATGGCTCTGGGTCAGGATCTTTTTTACATGTGCATGTTGATGCCGGGGTCTATGTGGGTTTCTTCCAGGTGACTCGGTCTCCATTACAGTCCTGAGACCTGCAGGGACAGATTAACTGCCTCTGGGAGTGAACGGCTGTTTATCTAACTATACACAGTAGATTCACTGTGAAAGACGTTCAGGGTGCCCTTTGCCTCTCATCCAGTGTAAGCTGACTCTATAGACCCCTGCAACCCTTGATAGGATTCATTATTTAGAAGACTGAGTTTTTATTTATTTATCATATTTTCAGCAAATGTTTACTGGGCCAAACAGTGCTTTTCTCCTCAGGCTTCGTTAGGTTTTCTCTGCAATGAACAACAGGTCAAAGTTATTCAAGACTGTGGCCTCTGAATAATGATTGTATTTTTAAACAGAAGGTCTAACACTGACCTACAAAAGTTGTGGAAGCTTAAAGGAATAATCCATTTTTAGAATTTGCCCATTCATTTTCTTTTAAGAGTGGATGAGAAGATTGGTAACACTTTCATGTCTGTAGTGTGAATGAGTTTGAAGATGCAGCTCAAAAGCAGTTAGTCTATCTTAGCATGAAAGAGGCAGGGGAAGCAGCAAGTTTGGATTTGTCCACGTTTGAAAAGTTTCATTATTTACACTCTAAAGCTCACTTATTAATTAATAATTGGTATATAAACTGAAATGTAAACATTACAAGTTCTAGGGAGTTTTCATTTCAGAGCTGGAGAAGCTGTATCCCCTCGCTTCCAATCTTTATGCTGAGCAAAGCTAAACATCTGTTGACTTTAGCTCTATTAAGTTGTTACACTTTAACAAGGAGAAGGGCCCATACATGCCACAGGAGGCAGTTTGTAGATTGGGAAAATGGAAAAAAAAAAAAAAAAAAAAAAGCTAAAATGCACTTCTACAAACAAGGAAAACAAATAACAAATGCCAGCCTGAGGAAAAATCCAAAGTCTAGTTAATATAGGCTGCGGACTCGTTGGTCTCAGACTCAGACTCGTAGGGAGCACAAACAAAGCTTCGAGCTGATTGAGGAACAGGGAGCAGGTGAGGTTAGTGTAGCAGGAGACAGATAGAGTAGATGGGCAGAAAGCCAAATAAGAAAAGACAAAACAAAAACAAAAAAACTGAGGTCATGACACATACATCATACAGACATGACGTGTCGACGTTCTCAGTTAAATCCCGAACTTTATGAAAGTGCATCCACCCTGCCTTTTGCAGGCGAACAGTTTTTTTGGACAACATGTAGTATATGGCCACTTTGTGCACTTAGCATTTAGGTGTTCACAGATTTATTACCTTCTCATAGCGTGTCTCCATGCAGAGGAAAATTATGTAAGCTGTTGCACAAGCCAGACATCCTTCCAGGTACGATTGACCTCCAATTTTCTCAGCCTCCGTATAAAAGGAGTTTAGGGTCTTCACCGTCTCCTCAAGCAATGTTCTCTCGATCTACTTACAAACACAAACAAACATTCAGACAGAGACACAGAGGCATGCACACACCATATGCACTGCACGAGTAAAAAAGTGCTCTGGCATAAGTGCGGGGAGCAAGCTGTTCAGCTATAAAACAACCTGCCAAACATATCAGCTGCATTCAGCTCAAACAAAAACAGTCCTGTTTTGTCAAGCAATTTAGAAAACACACCTCACTTGCAGGATATGGAAAAACTTGTGGCTAAAAATGAAAAATGACTTCGAAGTATGACAGCAATGGGTAGTGGTTTGAGCAGCTGACAGGGAGAACATTTACAGTGATGCAGATTTAAAAAAAAGTATTTTCTAACAGCCCCTTTGCACCGACTCAGACTGTTTGCTCTCTGTGTGTGGTCTGTCTGCTTCACATGCTAATTGCCAGAGAAATCTACAATAATACCTCTACATAATATCATTCACAGGTGCCAATACAGCAGGGTAAAAAGTGCAAATCTGCACCTTGAATGTAAGGCACATTCCCGCCTATTGCTCAGTGGAAAAATCAAGGCACTACGACTTATTCTTCTCCTGATTCACCTTTCTTCTGAGCACTCACACTTTCAATACAGTTGTGACACTTTTATTCTGCAGTCAGGAGTGTACAACATTAGAGGTCACTCCTTCTGTGGATGGGTTGGAAAAAGTGCATCTTGTAATGTAAATCTATTTTGTGATTCTGTTTATTCGGATTTCAAATATCCGTTTTGTGACCTGAAAGGATGGCAGGAGTGAGGAGTTGCTCAGTATCGGAAGTATCTTCTAAGCACGTGTGTTAGTGTTTAAGTTACTGCACAAGCCAAAATCCATCTCTTGTGTTTTGTCATCTAGGATACACCATTGCAGGGATTTTATAAAGCCTTATTGAGCTATCCGTTTCACTGAGTTGAAGCCTGTGAGTTTTTTCAGGCGAGTTGGGATTTTGCCAGCATATTACACTTGCATATTATGCGAGTGTGTGTGTTTGTGCTCACCCTGTTGTCGAGCTCTGACGGGAACTTGCTCTGGAATCGGCAAACGGTGCCTTCGCTGTAGTCTCTCTGTATGAACACCTTTGTTACCAGCGATGCACTGTGCCGCAGCTCCTGAAGGTTATGAAACTGAGGAGTGACACAAGGAGAAAAACAGAAATGTTACATCTGTGGCCTAAAATACATTTAAATCCATGTAGGTATGAGAATTGCCTTTTAATAATGTTTTTTGGCACTGTGCTGTGCTGTGACTCTACACAAGATACATAGAACAGCTGCACCGTTGATTCTTTCTGAATGTTTTTCACTTTTGCAACAGATTTATTGGATTTATTAAACAATATGTCAAAGTTTAGGCCTGTCTCATTATCCACCATTATAGTTTAAAGTTAACTTTTGCACAGAAGTTCTCAATAACGAGGCCCATAGGATATTTAATAGTGTGATTTAATATTTCCGGACAGTTTGGAGTTGTATTTTTGCCAGACAACACAGGTGCAACCGAGCTCCACTATGAGAGAGGGGCAGAGATGTTACTACGCCAACAGCAGTGCAGGCTTACTGTAGTTCACACTCTCACTGCATTCCTCCAGTATCAATAGACCCAATTGCTGTAATAACACTCTTCTTAACATCACTTTGGTGGTGAGTGGTAAATGTTTTACACCCAAACAGTCATTTGCTTTAGACGCATACAGCAGAAAGCAAGTGGGCCAGTGTAAACGTGTCCCCTGCTGATGTAAATTACTCTCCTCAAGAGGATGGTAATTAGAGAGAAACAGTAAGAGTATAGAGGGAGGGAGGAAGTGGAGGAGGAAGCTACAAAAAGGGGAGAAAAAAAAGTGAGAAATATGAGGATGTATTCATATCAGTGCCTCAGATCATTTTAGAAAAACACCATATTTTTACAAGATCAGTTCAACACCTCTGCAGCTGTTTATTTTTTTGACAAAATATTATTCAGTGTGTATCTTTGCTAAAGTTTGGTGAGCTACAGCCTTGTTGTTGTTATCAAAAGGTAAGTTACTTGCATGAATGAGCCAAAGAGATTCAATTCCATGTAAGCAGATGAGGTACAGTGGCAGCCTTTCATCTCTATTTGGGGTATATCACTCACAGCCAAGAATAGCATCAGAGCTGCTATTTTCAGCTGCTAACAGCCACAATGAGATCACAGTCAGAGCTTTTAATATCCGTTTTCTTTTTTTGCTCTCTCTGCATGTCTAACACCGCTCCCCTACTCGTCCCCATGTTATCTTCGGGCTATCATGATGAACAAGTCATTCTAATAATAGAAGCAATTATCAGCACACGGTTGAGCATCATTTATCCAAGTTGGAATCAGTAGGACGAGTCAGGTTCATTAGGATTACACAGGTTCTTTGTTTGTGACCGTGACAGCGCCACATATACATGCAAGTATGTGATGTGAGGCATTGGTAATTAAGTACTCTGATCCTTTAGGTAAATAACAATACCACAGGGTGAAATAAAAGTAGACGTCCTGCATTCAGAGATTTACTTGAAGTGGCTAAATGTGTTTACATTAAAAAATACTTTAAGAGTAAAGAGTTCAGTTTTGCTTCCAGATGTAAACCTGGGTATGTCCAGTTATGTGGATTTAAAGGGTGAAAATATGGTAAAGGGAGCAGAGAAAAAACAATGACTGCTAAAAACACACATTCAGACACATAAACTCTCAAATTCACAACCCACAAATGTTTCTAAATCAAACAGGTTCCATCCTTTGTTCATGATCTGTCATATGAAGGAAAGAATATGCACTCTCTGCAGCTTAATAACAGTAAATTCCTCTTGGCTTGCCTCCCTCCAACCTCATTCTGAATAACCATGGAGTTTGTACTCTCTTAAAGTTACTTAGAAGTCATCTACTTTGCATTGATCCTAGTTATTCCATTAACTATTTCTTTTGTCACATGGCTTTGATGTTACTGGCAGACTTGTCTGTGTCCATTTAAACCTTGAAAATAAGTGATTTCTGTTGGCAGACTGTTGATGTTTACTCCCGTGTGGGAGATCGGGGTTCAAATCTGGTCTATTCCTGCGTCTAAATATAGTCTGCAGGCAGACGGCAATGTTAAAGTGTCATACTGATCGCACAGGACTATATTAAGAAGCTCTGCATCTCGCTGCACCATCTGACTTCTCCTTCCACCCACTCCTCTGTTACTTTTAACTCTGTTAATGTTTGCTTGCACACTGATTAAACACAAAGTAAAAAAAATGTTAGAGAAGGAAGATTTTATCAGGTAGCAGGAATCTTGTAAAAACAAACAGGTGAACAAAACACCAAAGTACAAAGACACCAAATGTTTAAATCTGAAACGGCAACAATGCACATTAAATTAATTAAAATACTTTAATAAACTGTAACTCCATAAACTATGTGTTACCAATTTTTAAGACGAATTAGTAATTCAATTCATACACAGCTCATTAAAAAGTTTGATCATAACGACTGAACATGTAGATGAACAAGATATTGTATGAACTGCAAACATATTTCCTTTGTCATTTATTTTCATTCCTCCACTCTGATACTATCCCGCTCTCTACTTCCTCCAGTTTGGATCTGTGGGTCTGTGTGAGGCTCACTGCTATGACATGTTTCCTAGTTAAGTCACTCCGACTCAAGGAAGCGACAACATTGCTGAGTGCTGCCAGTGGGCAGACTCCGCAAATGGTACACACACAATTACAGCACGCACAGCAAATGCACTCAAAAGTCAGTCTCTGTTTCAGTGTTTTTCTTACTGTCAGCTATCTCTTTTCATCCCATCAGAACCTAACTGGTCCCCTGCCACTGAGAGCAGGATTTCTCATGTTTACTGCCAAGCTGTGTTAGCCAGAGGTTCATAAATCAATGATGTTTAGGCGGTGTTGACAAAACAGTGACATTTCCATGACATCATGGAGGAAGATCAGCAACTGTGGGAGCAAAGCTAAAAGAAGAAATCTTTTTTTGGAAAAAGGTGGAACATTGTTTCAGTGGGGAGCTGAGCCTGCGCCTGTCTGTGAGATGATGACTGTGCTTTGACACATTATTCCTCAACAGTGCAATACCTGAGCCAGAGCGAGTCTACTGACTCAGAGCAGAAGATCTGTTCGCGTAGTGAGTGGGCTTTGCGGATCAAGAGAGCGTCCATGCAGCACCAAGAGTCTGCAGAGCGAGCTGATTGTTGCTCACTCACTTAACGCGGTTGTTTGCTGACTTGGCATACAATAAATGCCGTAGAGTGAGTCCTAAAATAATATGTGACAGAGACATGGAGGGAGAGAGAGGCAGATGAATAAATGCATGGCGAGGAAGCAAACTGTGGTGCTCATCTCAGACTCCAATCACTGATGGTTACAAACTGCAGCAGCCTGTTCACATTAAATATGCCATGGATAATTGATGGGTCTTGGACATAAAAACCTGTCCCGGGTCCACACACTGTTGTGTGTTTTCGTGCATGCATGCATGTGTATGTGTGTGTGTAATTGATGGGGCTTGGACAGGGATACTGGCAAACCACCAGAGGAAATCAAAGCCAATCTGCCCATGTCTTTCAGGCTCAAAGAAAAAAAAAAAAAAAACATAATCATGATTCTTGTCCAGCTTCCTGTCCGCTGCCCCCTTTACCTGCAGCGTCATTATGTTTGACTTACAACTTCAACTCCTCATAAATTGGAGGCTTGCAGGTACATCCAGTGCACACATATAAATTAGCATGCAGGCACATTACTGCATGCATGAGTGTAAGTAATAGCTGTCTCCTCTACTCAGATCATCATTATGATAACTAAGGCAGTTATGTCTCCAGCATTATGGTGACATCACCAAGGACACAAGGGGGGGGGAGCGGAGGACTTGCTGCTGGCCTGAGAGCTACCAGGCATTAATGAAGCTAAAACTACATCAGCAAACGTTGTTGAAGCTGGTTGGAGTAACTAGTTGCACTATGCATCTTCTTTTTAGTGCCTTTTACAGTTTCCAAACAACTGCATGTACGACAGGCATGAAGGGAGAGGGTCACCAAAGTGTGTGGAAGTGGAAGTGTGTGTCAAGCTGATTCAGAAGTGTGACAGGAGGTGAGACAAGCAGAGACTGTCACTGTCCATGGTGCTGACTGCTTCATCATCATCATCACCACTCTCATCAGTCTCCTCAGCTGAGTCCTACTGCATATGCTCTACCTCAATGACACCTGTCTGTGTTTCTGAGGCAATGCAAGAAAAAGCAATGTTTGCTAAAAATAGAAGGACAAAAAAAACAACCTCTAAAAGTTATATGTGTGAGGATATATGTCTGCAATTATAGAAATTACAGATGAAAGTAAGTGGATTTAAAGCTCCTGGACAACATTTTTTTTTTTTTCTGCGTAAAGATAACGTTTCGTGACACTGAAGACTTCTTATTCATCCGTTGATTGATTTGAGCCAGCAAACATCCGAATCGCGATATGCCACAGCCATTGGAGGCACAACAAGCAAGCCATTCAGTTTACCAGGCTGCAATTCTCAACCTGCATTTCTCAGAGGAATTGACCAGAAGGAGCTTCGGAATCATTCTTCAGATTTTAGTGCATGAAAAAGAAAGAGGCAGCTTGTTTCTTACCTCTGTCGCCATATTGCAGTAAGGGGGTGCAGGATCTGTCCCGTGCTGAAGACGACAACCGTTTGCTCGCGTTGTGCGCGGGACAAACGCGACTGTGGAGCCTGGCAGGAAGGCTGGACGCACGAGCACGCGTGCATATGCGCGTATGTGCGTGACTGCGCGCCTGCGACTGTATCCGCGGGATGAGGCTGGAGCCGGCTATGCTATGAATTTCTATGAAGCGAGAATAATTTGCTTTCAGTCCTCGCGGTCAGACTTTCAAAACCCATGGAGCTGATTTTTCAAGCATCAGCGGTTTATTTAGCTTCGGGATTATTTTTTGTGGCTCGTTGTTGCGCGCTATTAATAATTTCATGGATTATCAATAATTCAAATAAAGAGCCTTGGTTTCCGTTTGCCTTTGCGACCACTCTGCACAAATGCTCACGTGTCTTCACAAGAAAGCAGAAAACCAGGAGTATCAAACATCTGCTTCTTTCAGAGCTTCAAGCAAGTGTCCAAACAAATATAGAAATAATAATAATATTAATGTATACAAATGCTGCCCTACATGTCTGCAGTGTGTCTATAATGCTTGTAAAAGTAGTATCAAAGCGTAAGTCTCTACTCATTCCCAATGGGGAAATATATTGGATCATAATTAAGTCAGCAGTCAATGACAAAGTGAGTCCCCAGGGAAACATGACAGTGAATTAATTTTTAAACATGAATCCCTTGTTACTGCTGCATGCAGCAAGGTTCTTGTTTATTCAAATCAAAGCCTGTTTTCATATTTAGGCATATAGATAGGTGTTTACTGCAGCCAGCTCTGCTATCCTTTAAAAGCAGATTGGTTGTGGTGCAGTGGTCATCCTCCAGTGACTCATCCGGTAGCCCATGTGCATGCACCACTAGAAAGTGCTCATATGAAACATTTAACAGAGGATGTATTATATTGCCACATTTTTTTCCTGTCAAGAACAGCAAATTCTTCCAGTTCATGAACAGATCAAGGTCTTACTTGGTTTGAATTTTTAAAAGGTTGGCTTAAAATGAAGGTGAGTGAAAATGTGGCAGCCAGATAAAAGCTTGTGCTTTTTGTGCTTTTGACCTGAAACCCAGTGAGTGAAACCACTTGGGTTGATGCTACTTTGGGGGTGAAATTCTTCTTTTCCTTTGCTGGTTTGACACCACGAGCCACGACGAGCTGAAATTAGTCACTTTTTCAATGAACATTCCCTGGAGTGAGCCGAGATCACATTGCTGGCAGAGGCACTCATATCGCACACAGACACACATAAATATATTTACACAACAGCTTCCGACGCTTATGAATGGAAACAGAATCCCCAAATAAGGCGGAAGAGCTTTAACAAAATTAGAATTATGCAGAACTAATATATATTTGCCAGGATCCCGCTGCTTGCTCCAGATTGCTTGAAAAGATGCGTATCTAATCACACACTGGCACAGATTCCTTTGGGGTGTGTGTATTTATATCCACATTCACATGTTTTTATATGTGTGTGAATCTGTGTGTGTATTATGCATTTGACATTCTTCCAACTATTTCAGTCGCACATACGCGTGCATATACTACACACTCACTGCATCGCATAAAGATAAGCCGAAGCCTATTCTTCTGATACAACTTGAAATATAAATGGTTATTATATATGCAGAGAAGTGAAAGCCTGCAGCAGGCAGTAATGCTCGTTACACACCAGAATACAAAGTTATTGGAAGGGAGTTTAACAGTCGGATGACTCTCCAAGACTTTTACTGCACTAGGGCAAAAACAATAAGTCCTTTCAAACAAACAACACAATTAGTGGATTTTTTCATTCTACAACCACCCATACAAGCATTTTCTGATCTGATGCTCCTGGCAGAAAAAATGTCTTTCAAAACAGGCCTTCAAAATAACATCAAACAATGAATATTTGAGTCTCTTACGATCTGTCACCACAAGGTTAGATTTGATTAGATTTACCAAACTGCCTGGTTAGGTAAAGGAAGAGATTGTGGTTGTTGTGGTTGCTAGAAAAAGCCCTTGGGTAAGGTTTGATAAAAACTCTGGCAATATTTAAAACAGAAAACAATGTTGACTGTGAAAAACTGTAACAAAGAACAGTTGTCCGTCATGTGAAAGTAACACATTTGTTCACCCTAACATCCTCCCTTCAAAGTTTTGTTGTGATAAGACAGCATGCTACTACCTCCATCTTAGTCTCGCAAAGACAGAACTATTTCCACTGCTCTGTGCTAGTGATGAAGAAAGGTCTAGCTGCATCCATGATGTATATCATTCTGCTGTAGGGGGTAAATGTGCTCTGGGTTGTTTACTTTAAACCAATCATAACCATAGGTCCAGAGGGCAGTGCCAGTGCCCTTGCAAAATAGTGTCAAGGGGAGCTTGTTGCGGTGGAACATTTGCACATGGAGAGGAGAACTGTACATTAAAGTGAATACAACCCTGGAAATGACCAAAAGCCTTGTGCCACTTACCATTTTCAGCCAGTATTTCACCAGCTGAGATGTTGTTGTTTCCCATTGTGACAGGAATTTTTATAATGGTACACACAGATCTTCACACCTACATTCTACATCAGGTGAGTCCGACTACCTCCACCTTTTCTCCTGACAGGAAAGACTCATGAGTCACACTGGAAGTCCTTGCCAGGAAAATGTCTTATGTGATAGTGTTTCTTTTCAGTACAGACTGTTTATAAAAAAATAAATAAAAAAAAAGCAAAACGTGATGTGAACATCATCACTTTTAGCTGTAATTAGGTTTAACATATTAACATACTGAGATCAGAATGTTAACAGTGTTAGCCCAGATGATGGAACATTTATGTTCATATGGCTGGCATGATAAAATGTCCAGTTCAGCATGATATTACGCCTTCATTAGCATTTTGGTGTGCTATGCTGGTAGTGATCTCAAAGTAGTTGAGGTAGACAAGAATGCAAACATTAAATTTAAAGGTATCTAAAGTCAATTGTTGTTTTCCTCAGTGGACCATGAATGCCTGTATCATAGAGCAGGGTTTTGTCTAGGTTTTTGGAGGGTTTAGGTGCTGTGGTAGCAATGGGGGGTGGTGAGCAGTTTTATGACCTAAAACTATAAATGTTTACCTAATTTTGAAAAAACAAAAACAACAACCATACTTGTCTAAAGACTTCAGTCGGCCATACGAAATTATAATCACCAAACATTGGTAAAATAAAACTTATGGTGGCTTATAGATGCTGTGAAAAAACAGTTGGGTGCTGCACCTAAGGGTTACAATGGTAGGGGAAGTGCTGCCATACAGTTACACAATCCATGAGATAGTTGTTGAGGTGTGTAATGAACCTAGATGGAGAATTTAAAGACTAACGTCACCATCCCCAATGCTGCTAGCAACCTAAGAAGGAATATTGTCGGGTAGTGGCATGACAAAGGAGCAGATGGGGCCAGCAGTGAGGTTGTTGGACACAGCTGTGCTTGCTAGCTAGTGTTAGTGTGTGTGTGTGTTTACATTTGGTTACAAGATTGACACAGAAATATATATTTGGGTATATGTGGACTGGGATGGGAAAGGTATTGGGTCTTGGTTTTGGGTTGATTGTCTTCTGGGTTTGCAGCGGATGTCAGCAGACTGGAGAAAATTACTGGGTTGTTACATTCAAACTTCCATCGTGGCTGAACATACGCATTCCTATTCATATTGAGAAAGTAATGCCTTCATATTACATCTCATTCTGGTCTTTCAGTGTGTCTGAATCTGCACTTCAGCAGAAAATAATAACTTTGCCGCAGCCTTAAATTATCATAATGACCCATAGCACTGTACATAGACACACACACACAAATATTGCCTTTTTCATATTTCATTAAATATTTATTTCAGCAAAGCATTCTTGGTTTCTGCTTCACTCCAAAACTGCCAGTTTCTATTTGAAGCTTGTGCTGTGAAACGTTGAGGATGGTGATATCGACCCTGCAATGAATAAAAGAACTAAAGAAAACAGCAACTATTACTGTGGTTTCTTTGCTTTCGGGTCCTTAAACTCACAGTGTTAAGGCAGGATTAAACACTTTGTCAGGGTTTCTTGGTTAATGTGGTTTTGACTTGTCAAATTAATCAAATCATCACCTGTACTGTGGAAGACTGTCGAGCTGACCGGTCCTTATATTTCATGTTGTTTGACTTTATTCTTCCTGAGTATGGAATATAAAAGTAAGTAAAAATGATCATTTATGTGGTACTCTGCTCTGATGTAGCATTTTCTTTAACTTTTTTTTTTTTAAGACAGATACTCCTTTAGATAAATAAACAAATAACCAAGAAATGTTGCAATCAACAATTATATCTTTGTGCAAAGTTTATTTGTGTCTGTGTTTGCAAACTTTGCATTAGATGATATTTGATTGGTTGTCATATGTGTGTTGTGTGTGTGTGTGCGCATGTACGTGTATGTGTGTGTGTAAGTGTGTGTGTGACCGTGCCGTTCTGGAATGCTGACCTGTCCCCCTTCTTGGCAATCCAATCGGAGCTGAAAAACATCTACAGCAGATTGTATTTCCTGGGAGGTTTGCATTCCTAAAGCAGGCAGTCTGAATTATCCGCTGCTGCTGAGATCTGAACACTGGAACCCATTTGTTTATGTAGCGCTGTTCGTATATGTCTTACAGCGTCAACCGTTTCTACTTTTGTATGCACACGCTACCTGGACATGCATGGTATTTGTGTTCATGCACGCCGGGGTTTCTATCTCGGAGACATCTGGGCTTTGTGCCACAGCAAACACCCTTCTCCTATTGACTTAACCACAAGTTGAGAATCTCTCGCACACACAAATACACAGATTTTTGTCAGAGGGACACAGTGAAAGAGATCTTGTTCTCTTCCAACATGACAGGAAATGAGAACTTTGAAACCAAAAAAATATATTAACTTGGAATCTTTCAAGGCAAATAAACATCTCCTCAAATGCCTTCCAATAGTTTGGATACCAAAGTCGAGCTAAATAAAACTCAACAAGTCTCAATGTTTCCTAAACACAGGCTGGATTATTTGGTTGCTCTTTCAGCAGTTGGTCTGCTCCTGCAGAAATGTTAATCTGTCTCACTCGCTGGTAAATAAAATCTGAATTGAAGATTTCATTTTAGAGTCAACAGATGTTCTCATATCTTATATCAGTGCTGTCCAGTTAAATGTGGTTTATGAGCTGGGAAAACAAGATTCTGTCTAAGCAACTTCATCATCTTGATTCACAAGTCAAGAAAAAACCTCAAAGAAATCAGAGGAAGACATTTTAAAGAAAATGCTCATTTAAAGAAGAGAAACTGAAGAAAAGGATGAACGAATGGCAAGAGAGAAAGAAAGAGGCTAATTACAGGATATTTGAAATAAAGAGAAAGGGATGTGGGGACACCTAGAGAGAGGTGGAGGACCTGCGGTTCAGACTGAAAGAGTGAGCATTGGAGGGCCTGCTTTTCTAACTGAGGAATAACATGAAAGAGTTGGCTGCAGCTTAGGCAGACGGAAAAACCAAAGAGGCTGACAACTTCATATGTTGCCTGCTTGTGCCAAATCACAATCAGAAGAAATAAAAACGTCCTCTTTGTGTCTTGTATCAAGGCTGGACACAAATGCACACAAAAATATAAGCAGGTAGGATAAAAAAGAGTCTTATTATTAATACAAGCAAGGCAGGGTTGTGGGGTTGGGAGGAGAGGTGAACTGTCTGGCAGGCAGGCAGGTAATCCTGGAGACAGGAGAACAGGTAACAGGTAAGGCGAAGGGGCCGGCAGGTACAGACACTCTGGCTGTGTCTAAATTTGCATACTTACATATTCTATATGCATATTTACTATTAATAGTTTGAGCAATTTAATATGAAACACTGGACACATTTACCCCTTAACAGTTGCCAGTATGGCTACATTGCAGAAAGGGAGGACCACCAACATATTTTCAGACTGCAGCAGCCGACGAAACTGCAGATGCAGAACAATGTACAAATTGTACAAATCCAAACAAAAGTGATAATTTTTCAGTAAGTACCACTATCAGTATGTTAATGTGTGCATGAAACAGAGGGCAAGAAAACAATTTTTTGGGGGGAAAAAATACCCCCAAAAAAGCCAGCAGAAATGTTATGCAGATATGCATTCAAATTGTTACAGTCATTTCTGGTACGTGCACAACGGCTGTGTACACTTTGATGACACAAATAAGTGTACTAACATGCGGGTGTACTAACATGCAGGTGTACTAACGGAAGTACACAAATTGAGACACAGCTTCCTACTGGCTGGCAGGTGGATTTACAATGAAATGTTGGACAATACAAACCAAACTGTGTATTAAGCCATCTGTATAGAAATGTGTATTCATTCCAAGCCATGCTAAAAAATATTACAATGCCACTGAATAGGACAGTTGGGCAGGCAGAATGAAGCGCCAGAGGCAAAACAGATCTTCCTCTAATAAATTTCAGATCAAGGGAGACACATCAGCAGGATTTAGTTCCTCTGAGCTGTCAGAGGTTGCAAAGGAAGAAAGGAGGGGGAAGGAGAGGGGACAAGATAAAAACAAATACAGAAAGACAGAGAGGATGTAATTTGTGTGCAAGTAATCCCTTGCGAGCGACAATATAGTTAATTTAGAGGTGATGCAGATAACGTGCAACAAATGCAATTTCCATGTCAGTTCAAGGTAGTTTGA
Source organism: Brachyistius frenatus (assembly GCF_029030835.1). NCBI lineage: Eukaryota > Metazoa > Chordata > Actinopteri > Embiotocidae > Brachyistius > Brachyistius frenatus. The sequence continues at coordinate 429,012 of NW_027210612.1, forward strand.
GGCTCCAGAACGAACTGACATTATGCAAATGTTGTCTGAATAAATAGAGTAGAAATGACACTAATTTAAACGTGCTTGTCACGAATTGAGTTCAGTTATAAGAAATATTACTGTAATGCGTGTTGCTCACTGCACTGTGAAGCCATGATTTATAAGCTCGGCATCCTCACTTGAATGACAAATGACAAGCGATGGTTATGAGTCTATATTTTGATAAAAACTGACACAAACACTCCATCTTACTCCCACAGTAAAAGGCCATCGATTGTGTTCCTCGCGCTCCCATTAAAATGATGGTTCACAGTCTTTTCGCTGTCTTATCGAATACAAATATTCTCACTGTAAGCTGTGTTGATGAATGGGGTCCCTCAGTATGCCCACCGCCAGAGGGAAGTTGATGAGCTGAAATGAGATGAGCCAACAGATTCCTGCCTAGATCATTCATGCGTACACTGCTGCACTGCCATACACAGTAAAGACACATTGGTCTTTGTTTAATGGGAGAGAATAACCGTCTCTCCCTGTTGAAACAATCACAATATCAGCATGCAAGGCTTGGCACGTTGTTACTCAGTGCAGCTTTAATCTGGAGCTTTGTAAAATCACGAAACTAGATTTGTAAACAAGATTACAGCTCAAATCCTGAATCGACAGGGTTTGTTTTCTTACTTCAGGCTCCAATTAAATGATGACCTCGCTAATCACTGCAGAGGTGATATGAGTTTTCTTTTTCTGTGGCCGTGTTCAAAAAACAAACCGACACATCTCGCAGCACCTGCCGGTTTGAGATGGACACACGTGGAAAGGCTTTCACCGCAGAAAAAACATCCCTGTCTGCTGGGACACTGAGACACACATAGCTACCCACTGAGCTAGTGGAACTCACATAGGTATATGTCTTGTTTGTTGCCATGGTTTCGTTCACCTTAGCGCCTCCTGCCTTGTAAAAATCCCCAAAATAAAACGTATTACTGAGGCATGAGGGGATTTTTCCTTTTAAAAATAGTTCCTATTGCAGAGGAAATATATAAATATTTATGAATAATCAATGAGAGAACATTCACTCTGGTGATGCCCTGCAACTTCACACAGTGTTTCTGTCTCGCTGACTATTATGCGCCACTATTTTCAGCACTGTTAGAATTCAGCCACAGAACTAAAGTAAATGCTTTGTGTCTGTGCTGTTTTTTTGCTTGTACAGTGTTGTTTGATCAAATGCAACCTCCCTCAGGAACAAGCATCAAAGCTGCCATGATGATCATTAAACAACAGCCATGAACTCACAAAAAGCCACATTACGGGCTAAAATGCAACAATGTGATTTCCTGCTTTGTTTGGGGGATTCTGAAGATTGCAAGCACCATTTTTTTTTGTTGCTTTCTTCTCAGATGATGTTGGCTAAATTTGTGTCTATTTACAGAGCCAGGCAATTTGAAGTAGCGGATTTATTTAAATTAGGTTGGATTGTTTTGAATTTCTGTTTGTTCTGCATCATAGAAGGACGATTATAAATAGTTGATTTCAAGAAATAAAAGAAATATGATTAAAGATTTGTGATACACAGTCCAACAAAATACACAGTGTTACTGTGTTAATGTGAATTGTTTTCCATCTAAATTTTGTTAATTTTGCAGTGACACCAGATAAAAACAGCTTCAAGATTTCAAGAATGCAGCATCTATGATTTCCCACCTGCTGGTATTAAATCAGATTGTGCTCAGCATTGATTATGGTGTGTGTGTGTGTGTGTGTGTGTGTGTGTGTGTGTGTGTGTGTGTGTGTGTGTGTGTGTGTGTGTGTGTGTGTGTGTGTGTGTGTGTGTGTGTGTGTGTGTGTGTGTGTGTGTGTGCGTGTGCGCACACGAATGCACACACAGAGGAATACACATGGAGCTCGACTTGCAGTGAAGTGGAAACATGACAGGAAAAAGGGCCTTATTCCAATAATGAAGAGAGAGGGTCCCGCCAGGAGGCAGATGATGCTGCATTTGTCTTCCCTCAGTGGAAGGAGAGACAGGGGGGGGAGAGAGAGAGAGAGGGAGAGAGAGAGAAAGAGAGAAGACTCTTGTTCCTCTTACATAATAGGTGATTTTAAGAGTATTGGGATTCCTGCGTCCACTCACGTCCTGAATGAATGCGAGGGTGAGCAGAGGACACCGACACTGCAATAAAAGAGTTCTCACTCACTTAATGACAGTCATGGCTTTTATGCATTGTGTGTAGATAAGAGCTCCTGTCCTCCTGGAGCGTTTCTCTGAGAATATTGGCAGCACACAGCGAGACAACAGACACAAAAGGTTGACTTGTTAAACATACAGAATTTATGAGCTTTCAGGACTTTGCACAGTAAAGCCCTGTCAGTGATACTGACAGCAACGAGCATGAAAGCTGTTGGACTGAGCCCCATGATAGAGTGCTCTGTAATGTGGTGTGTAGTGTAATGACACCACTACCAGCAGGCCATCCTGCTGAGAGAAGAAAAATGAGCCTGTCAGGAGAGAGAAAAGAAAAAGACAGAGACGGAAGAAAAAAAAATCCCCCCCTCGAAGTTTTGATGTGCAGTTTGGCTGGAGATGTGCTTTTCGCAGCCAAGACTCTGCTCAGATTAAAATGCACTTATTCCATCAACGTCCAGCAAAGCAACCTGCCAGTTATCCAGCTGCTGTTTGTTTACCGGGTGGGAGGATTCAGCTCTTTCCGAATGAGGACTGAGAGCAGGTCTGTGCTGATCTGCTGGTGAGGAGCTCTGGCATGCATGCAGCACCAGGTGTTAGATTGGTAAAGCAGAAGAGTTTTTGTTTTTTTACTACTGTCACAATAATAACTTTCATAAAACAATCCTCTAAATAGAAAGTAATCAGCTGCCAGAGAAACAGATTATTGCACTTTTTCCTAAATTATATCAGACAATAACCTCACTCTCACTCTTGCCATATGAAAATGATTGTAATCTTAAATGAAAGTGAGGCTTCAGGCTGTTTGCCAAATGCGCCTTGTAGTAGCCCACAGTGAGAGCAGAATTTCAGGCTGTTGGAAAGCTTATTTCGTGCTGGGGCTGAAGTACAGAAGGGAGTGGTGGAGACTGTAGTAGAAGGTAAGATGAAGCCAGCCCTGTTTCCTGCCTTCAGATGGCAGAGCAGATGGCCGAGTCCTGAGGGCCGATACTACAGCCAATTCTCCATCATCAGCACCGACTTCCTCACCATTGAGAAGTAACAGATATGACTGAGAAATGCTTACAGAAACACGAGGTGTTTTCTGATTAAAAATGCACACAAACTGCACACACAAGGACGCAAACAATGTATGTCGAGGTCGGTTTGCCTCTTAAAGCACCAGGCGTGAAACTTTTCTAGTAATTACTGTAAGTTTTAGATTAATCCCTTCAATTGTTACAGAGGTATCAATGTAAATGTGTACTGTGAAAAAAGTGTCCTCAGATCCAGAGTCATCCTGGCAAAACAGGTTAGCCAGAGGACAAAGATCCGCTGTGTCCATTGTCCCCCTCTAGTGGGCAAGCACAGATAAAGTCATACAAATGGACTGAATTAGAAGAAGAGGACAAAATGACACAATACATGCAAGTTTATCCTTTTTCCTTAAATCTATGCTAATACTGAGCCCTGTGGTTTGGGTGTTTGTTAAAAAATTGTTCAGACAAAGAGAAATTTAATCAGTGATTGGTTATCTGATACATAATATGTGTAATCCTTTTCCATGTATCAGCGTTTCGGAAATGAACAACATGAAAACAGCAGAACATGAGACTAATAACGGAAAGAACAAAAAGGCTCATTTCATCTGGGAAAGAAAATACTGAAGGAACTTAATACATCAAACAGGACTGTTGTTGCCTGTTTTTAATAAACCGCCATCCTCTGTTTTGCGTGCCACAATTAATGTTTTAATGATTTAATAGAAACATATATTTTGAAAGATTAAAGAGAAACAGTGATACTGAATGCTTTGTTTGAAAAATCACATTCATACTATCAGACTTATTATGAAAGGAACTAGGGATGATGCGGTCAAAGTACTTTCTTTCTGTTGTACACCTACATGGAGAGGAAGCCCTGAGGAAGCTCTTATTCAGTCAGAAATAGTGATGAAGAAAAAAAAAAAACAAATAAAGACGCATCCACATCTTATCTGTGAAGACAGCAAAGAAAAAAAAAACTGAACTGAAGATGACAAGCACAACAACAGCAACTGCTGTCAGCTTACAGGCTTTTAAAAATGAAATAAAGAACACTCACTGCACTCTTTGTTGGAAGGTGAATGTCAGGCCTCATTACACACACACACAAGCGTGAGCACAAATGAATGAATGAATGAATAAGTGCACACAGACACACAATAATGCACACATGGACACCCACAGAGACACACAGGGTTTGTATTATCGCAGATACTTGGAAGCAGCCACACAAACCACAACCCTGTTCACTTCTTCCCAGAACTGCTGGCTACTTTATTCGAGCTTCATCAGAGATGAAGAGTGTGAGTGTGTGAGAGCGACAGAGACAGAGACAGAGGCACACAAAGGGCCAGGCATGCACATTACTATTTACGGTAATTTAAGTCAATTGGGTAGATCATGTATTGGTAAGCTTCCCCCAATTAAACGAACATCAGTTCTCACAGAGCACAAACAAAAAGACAAATAGCTTCAGCTCACAGTGTTCGATTTCTCCCCCCTTCTTCAAGGAAGTATGTAAACATACATGATAGTCCAGTGGTAGATACTGTGTCAGTGTCACATACAAGCACGTATGAGCAGGGTCAAAGAAGGAGGTCATGTGACAAAGTACAAAGAGTGATAAAGTCCAAGATGCATGTAAGATGGAAGTAAAATGCAGGACTTTCACCTGGACGACTGGTACTCGATGGCCTGACGACAGCAGACTGTTGCTCACTGCTTCAGTTTTCTTTGCCGTTATAGTTTAAAACAGTGGACCAATCAGTGACCGGAGGGCGAAATACGAGCACGGTGAAGTCGAGCGTTTTTTTTTTGGTGGGATTTAATTATTTTTTTATTGCAGCAGTGGTAGAGTTTCGGTGCATCTGGTGGTCACATCCACTGTATGCAAGTTTGGACGTAGCTTCTGGTACAGAAGTGCCATAAACTGCAATACCACAAAGGGCCACTAGGGTTTGGCTCCAAAAAGGACTCTGGCTTCTCATTTAACATCTCTATTGAAGTACAAAGTCAAGTCTGAAAATAATCCCATCATTAAAAAAACTGCATGTTTGGGGCCCTTTCTGTTTGATTGACATGCCGGTGGTGCCGTAGTGTCCTTGCAGATAAAGTCCGATCCTCTGCTCGCTCCGCCCCGGCTCGTCCAAATATGTTACCGAACTCGAGGCTTCACATATGCAGTTCACAAACCAGTGGGTGACGTCACGGTTGATTGCCGCTTGGGTGGTCAATGTCGATTAGGTAAAGACTGCTCCAATAGTTTCAAAAGGTTTATACTCGTTAGGATGCAACCACTGGAAATGATTGTGGTCAGACGCATAGATTAATGTTGTCAAGTCGATGAGGAAGCAAAAGTCACTTAGTCACAAAGTAACGCAAGTAAGGTGTTTACGTAACGTCACATATTTGACTTACATGATGTATGTTAAGTTACTTATTTTAACCCGTTCCTAAACCTAAACAAGCTATTTTTGGTGCCTAAGGCATCTTATTTTAAAACGTGACACTGACACGGTATCGTCTAGTGGACTGACAGGTGTGTAACATGCTTTGGCATGACACCGGGTAGCCTCTCCTGTCTCTCCTTTTTCTCTTTCTGAGTACAATTTAGAGAGCTATTCTTCTTCCCTTGTTTCTCTTGACATGCTGCCTCTCCTTCTCTATCTCCCCAGTCATCTCGCTGTCTTTGCCAGTCTTCTGTAGCTTTAAAGTGCTTTGTGCTTTCCACACTCAGACAGCCTTCCAGTCTTGTGCTGAGCTCTGGCCCAGGCCTGACATGGAAGGGCCAAACACAGATATTCTGGTGATTACAGCCAAGTGTGTATTTGTGCCTGTGTGAGTACCTGCACATGTGTATAATCATCAATTCCCCAGTCTTGCTGCTACATCGCGCTCCTTTCTGATTCTCAGATTGTCCTAGAAATGTCATTAATATTCTGTGCTTATGATTTATTTTCTTTCCTGGAGTATCTCTATTATTGTAATCCTTAAACCTGGTTGTCTCTGTGCCACGGTCTACCCACCAAGCTGCACAGGGTGGCCCCAGACCAGATCAGAGAATTTCTTGGCTCAGGTACTGTTAATCAACCAGTCATTTTCCAAACTGTAAGAGTGAGCCCAGATTATTCTTAGAGCCCACATGGGTCTTAAAATCAGGAAATTACACCTTCTCCAGTTTTCTGACTCAAAGGGAACATGAGCTCTAACTGTCCTCCAAATGTCCCATCACCTTCACTGTGATGGAGACAAACTAGTGGACCCCTCATCCATCAGCAGAAATCTATTTACAGGGAGTAGAGGAAGGGAAAGAGTTGTGAGACCACAGCAAAAAGGAAGGAACCACAATTTAGTGAGAAGGAGACAGATTTGTGTTTTGGCAGCACCCCATTAGTGTCCACATGTTAGCATCATAGCAGGATAATGCAAAGAAACTGTGGGATTGTTTCACTGTGTGAGCCAACGCTGAGTCCATTCGATCTGGAACTAGCACAGAGACCTTCATAAATTTGTCTGGGATTGTGCAGAACATGAGAAGCGGTTATTGAATGTGGTTCTGTAGCCGTGCAGGGGTTCAAATTCTGCCAAGATTCCACTTGAAAGGTCTGCAGTGAAAGAATGAGTTTTTATGCAGGCGAATGCTTGGCTTCCAGAAGTGATGATCAATCTAATCAATTAAGTTTTCCAGACGGTCCTCCGAATCAAATCGTCTCATTCTGTGCAACTGCAAAATATGCAAGAGGAGGTGAATCCAGATTGAAATTTTTTTCTGGTTTATTTCCACTAATTTCCTAATGGGTATTTCTGTTTCTGATCATATGAACAGGACAAAGTGGTCACTGTGCATTCATAGTTCACAGCAACATGGTTAATGTATAATGTACTGTATCCAATGGAAATAATAAGAGCTATAAAAAAAACATTTTTAAAAACATACAGACAGGACGACAGCAGTCACATGCAGAGAAGTTGTCAAGTGGAACAAAAAAAAGGAAAGGAAGGATGGGGTAAGGGATGAGGGTGAGGAGAAAGATCAAGACACCTCTTCATGACCCGCTAAAAGAAAAGCATATACAGAGAGGAAGGAGAAACTGTCAGTGCTCAAAATGGACTTGAATAATTGGAGAGAGGAGGACAGTTGTCTTGTGACTCAGAGCCTGTCCTCAAATTACTTGTGCTTGTCACTAAAAAGAAAGAGCGAATGAGAGGAAGGACCCGAAGGACATGGCATCTAATAGCTCTTCCTTGTAGATGAAACTGAAACTATTCCCCATCTGGATGGATTTAGATTAATTACAGTGAGTACTGAGTTTAGCCTGCTAATCTAAAATGATATGACACAAAGACAAAGCAAGACAGAAAAAGTCTTAAACTTTTGTCTGAGAAATGCCAGCAGTGCCAAATTGCAAATCCATCCAAAAACAGCATATATTGTATGATTTTTGGCTCTTTGGAGAATGTTTCATCTGTAAGAGGGAACCACAGCAGCTCAGGTTCTCTTCTCACCTTGCTCAGACAGCTGTTTACAACCAGGACTTCTAGAGCCTGCAGCACTTTGTCTACATCTACACACTCTGTGTGGACACACTGTGACTGCAGGCTCAGGGGCAGAACACCATACAGCACAGTGTGTACCATTTGGGTCATGTTAAGCCAACCCACATGCCTCACATGCACACAGGAACATTTTCATAGATGTAAATATGCACACATTCTTGCCAAGCTAAACGGTTTTCATCTTTTTTTCGGAGGGTTATTCTTTGTATTCAATGCTTATTCAGGTCACCCATGATGTCGACCAATACGAGTGGGGGAAAGGAAAATGTAACGTGTGTCTGTCTGTATTAGTATCTACATGTATGTGTGGCCGCAAAAAAAGGCAATTATACCATGACGGTGGGCAGTATGAGTCACATGACATGGTGTGGTATAAAATCATTGCTACCAATAACAATTCCAAAAATGAATACAGACCGGCCATTGACCAGCTAACAGGAGGGCATCAAGATTTGAAAACATAGGATCTCAAACAATACACAATACACAATACACAATAGCTGCTTATTCTGGTTCACTAGTGGCCGGCAAAAATAAGGTTTAGACACACTAACATCACATTATAATTCATTTGACATAATTTTTTCTTGATACCTGGGGTGAATATAAGTACAATATTTGCTTTCTTTTCACTCTCTCTTTTAGTGCCGAGCAGGTAGAGACCAGTGCATGTCTGGAGCTTTCTCACTAAAAGAGACCTGCTGAATGCAGCTGGAAAGAAAACTACGGGAATGGTGACAGTGATGCTTGTCAGAACTTACCATAAAGATGTGTAAAGCTGAGGGGGGCAACAGCTGATAATTCTCTGTAAGTTCATCACTATAAATGATCTCTTTCCTACTGAAAAAAATATTAATCATTGATTCTTTAAGTTGACATTTTGACAGAAACAACTATTTGTTTATGGATAGAAAAGGTATCAAATGTTGTAAAATGATTTTTTTTTTAAATGTAATAATATGGCAATGAATTCAACTTTAATATTAGTTTAGTTTACCTTGTAAATAATTAACTTTCCACAAATTTGATTGCAGACCTTTTTAGCTATTCTTTCATGTTTTTCATGAAATAGCAGGAGAGCAGAATAACAAAAACATATTTAATTTTGATTCACCAACCATGTGATTTGAACAGAAATGTAATAAATTCACGATTCTATTTTTTACCGTTTTGATTCTTTGTTATATGACAGACATTTCTGAATGCTGCGTCATTGAGTGGAAACATTTAAGGAAACCCATGTATTTATTTTTTTTCGTTCTCAATGCAAAAGCTTTTGGGGCTGTAAAATAGCATTTTCCGTCCTGCTGAATTCACCCAGGGATCATCTGAACAGTGCAATAATGTTTCAAGTTCTCCTTGTTACACGTTTTTGCACCTGCAAAATTGGTTGGGTTGGTGTGGATTACCTTGAATGGGACTTCAGTGAGTGGAGCAGAAGGCCCTGCCCTGGAACCAGCCCAACACATGCCTGTCTAATGGCTGTGATATGTGAGTGGGACAGAGCACACTCCGCACACTGCGCCTCATTGATGAAGACGGGAAGATTTTCCTCTGACCAGGCATGGAATAGCCAGGTGGTCTGCCCTTGACATTTTTCATCTGTGCAAATTGGTATGTGTGGGGTAACGTGCATGAGAGCAAGAGGGAGGAGGAAATTATGCTTTTCTTCTTCCAAAGTTTGTGTTGTCCAAAACTAGCATAGGTCTATGGTAGCCAGACTGGAAGAGGACAGATGAGGTGGTTTGGAACAGTGGCCTCGCTGCCAACGTGAGACTGCTGTTCTTCCACTAACACAGTACAGTAGCATGTCTGCCCACTGCATTAGTGAAAAGCACCATTGTATTTAACAATTAACGAGCTTGTTCTTACCTTCATTTATCGGGCCAGGGGTTGTTAAGAACACGTGGTCTTATGGAACACGTCAAACTCTTTCAGTTATGCACAGTTCACTCGTACTTCCAAGTCGTCTGCTGCTGCTGGCAACTGACAGCTCCAATTATGTGCTGCAACCAACAGCAGCTAAAATATATGGCTGTGTCATGAGACATTCAGTGTTAATGCGTAAATACATCATAGGTGGAGCTACAGCTGTTCACAAAAACAACAAACTTTTTTAGCCGTTTATTTTAGACAGTCGTACTTAAATCTTTTCAGTCCTTTTGAGTTTTAAAGCTCTCTTAAATTTACAGAAGCTGTTTTTACATTTTGTCTCGATGCCTTTTGTGTTTTATGAAAACACTTTGAATTGTCGTGTTGTTGATATGTGCTCTGCAAATAAAATTGCCTTGCTCCTTATTAGGGCCCGAGCACCGAAGGTGCGAAAGCCCTATTCTTATTCAAGCGATTATTATAATTCTCCGTAAACAACTAAATTTTTGGCGGCTTTACCATATTCAAAAACTCCTGAAAGTTGGTACACCCGTCTCTCCCAGTGAAACATTTTGTATTTTAGTGGAGTCGCGAGTGGGCGTGGCCAAATGGCTCACTAGCGCCCCCTAAACAGATGCCCAGGCGGCTCCATTTACCTACATGCACGAAATTCGGTGGACATGTGTATCACACCGAGATGTACAAAAAAGTTACATTGCACCATTACGTCAACTCAACAGGAAATCCACCATTTTGAATTTAGTCGCCATTTTTGGCGATTCACACATGTACTTTAACAAACTCCTCCTTCAGATTTTGTCGGACCGACGTGAAATTTAGTCTGTGCACTCATAATATGTTTGGAATTAACAGTTATCAAAATAATTAGTTTTCGTCGATCGGTGTGACCCAAAAGTCATGCTACGGCATGTTGTGGCAAAATTGACTTATGATTTTTTTTTTAAAGTCATGACAAAAGGGGGAATCAAACCACAAATCTTCTAGTTGAGAGGTAGCAGCAAGTAGTATATAGTATATAGTATAGCCAAGTTTGATGTTTTGCCGTGACACAAAAAAAAAAAAATGAAACTTGCATCAGTCACCAGAATAAGGAACAAGATCAAGAAAATTTTTTAAACTGCAAGCGGGAATATGCGGACCTTGGCGTGCTGCATGTCGGGGAGCCGGCGGCCCCGACCCGCTGGATCCCCGACGTGCAGCGTGCGAGGACCTGCATATCACTGCTTGCAGTTTGAATTATTGAATGTAATTTAATGTTGTGTTTAGTGGTTTGTATACATTGAAGAAACATAATGTAAGACGGAGTGAAAATGAAGTGCTCCCAACATTCTGTTTGTTTTATATAAAGAAATATGTATGGACCTCTGAAATTTTCCGGAGACTCTTTTTTTTTTCAGCCAATCGCGCTTCTTTTTTTCAATCACATACTGGAATAACCCTGAAAGCTCTCACTGCTTCCATAACATAGATTGATTGGAGAACATCCAGAATTTTAATTGTGATGGCACCACTAAAGAGCCCTTACTCGCTTTGTTTTTGACTTTGTGTCATAACTGCTCATGTTGATAGATGTGGAAGTCTGTAAAAATAACCTTGTAAGAGCTGCACTTAAAATCTCAATTATAAGAAAATACTCAGAAAACAGTGCAGAAGGAAAGAAGAAAGATGGAGTTACACAAAGTCACTGGCCTGGATAATGTATCAGACAATTTCCCATATGATGTTATTTCACAGACTTCCATTACAAGTTGTAGTTTAAGTGATGCTGACAGCTTATTTGAGCCAAAACCACACAAAACTCATTTAAACAAGCAGGTTTTTGACATCAGATGTGTTTGGTGTCTGTCAATTCTTCCAGCTCATTTAAGAAAGAGACAATTCTGAACCTCCTTGCTGTGATACAGCAGTCAAAGAAGAGATTATCAAAATAGAGATGCTGGTTATCCTGAGATGTAAAAAGCTGTGATAGTTTGGCTTTCAGTAGAACTGTGAGTGGGAGACCTCGCTAAAACTTAAAAAAAAAAAAAAAAAGAATGTTGAGGGCAGACTTAAATGCCAAGACCTTTTTCTCCCATTAGCCAAAAATGTTATCATGCGATCTATCACTGAGATATGGAAAAATCCTTCCCTGTTTGTTGAAACTCCTATCTCTCCATTTCTCAACAGAGGTGAGGTCTGATCCTTAACTGATGACCCCAACCATTACAGAGACGAGCAGCGGGGGCATGTGGACACACACACACACACACACACACACACACACACACACACACACACACACACACACACACACACACACACACACACACACACACACACACACACACACACACGAACAAAAAGATGGAGAGATAACGTGTCGGGGAAAAATGGGTTCTGACTGTCCTCGCTGACATATTTGGGATAGTATGTTGAAAGACAAGGAGATGGATCGATAAACACACACACACACACACACACACACACACACACACACACACACACACACACACACACACACACACACACACACACACACACACACACACACACACACACACACACACACACACACACACACACACACACACACACAACAGCAAAAATATCGGGTGACAGGAAAGTGTTCAACAATGAAGTCTACAGCTCATAAATCACAGCAGATCTTGCGGTAAAGGCCAAAACTCACAAGTCACACATGGGTTCACATTACGAACAGTAACACTCGGAACAACATCAAAGACTTAGGAGCTGTGCTAAAGTACTCAGCTGTACAGTAGCTCACCTGCAGGTACAGACAGGAAGCTGGTCAGCTCCAAAACATTCAACATCCTTTCTTGTAATAAATAAATAAACCTGCTTCTTAAAATGCTCCACATTTATTTATTCTACATAACCAATTATGTGAATGTAGCTGGAGTTGCAGGGACTCGGTCTGACCTGCGGTTGCTTTGAGCATTTCACTTTATCTCCATTACAATAGAGTCAAGTTTCAGTGCCTGGAATTTGCTGAGCCTCTGTTGAATCTTCAAAACTAATCAAAATCCCCACTTTGAACTGATCCCATCCCATTTCCTTAAAAATATACAGATCCAGAGGTAAAAATGTCACGGGGGCGAAAGGGTACTCTTAACTCTGTCCAGCTTGTAATGAAGTTAGTTAAATCAGTCAATATTAGTTTCCAACTAAATGTGCCATGAATGTGCTTTGTAAAGAGGTCTGTGAAAAATTATGCTCTCCAGGGGCTTTGCTCTTGAGGCCATAGTTAGTTTCTCCTTTTCACCTTCTCTCCTGTTTCATTTCTTGGTACACACCAGCTCACTACACAGTTACATTGTGAATGCGTGTGGACGAAATCAAGATCCTGAGATGAAACGTATGCAGCTTGAAACGAGCTAACTGACGAGACCGAAGCTGACGCTTGCATACCGCAGTTGGAGGAAACCTTTTTTTGTTTTCGATTTAGAAATGCAAACTGGATATGCAAGTGTGCTCACGTTTACACACATGTACCGATTGTGTGAATTCTAGCACCATGGTAGCAAGTTTTAGCCAAAATGCTGACGAGCGCCATCATCTCTGGCCCTGATACAATAACAGCCTGTTGGAGGTGAGCTGCTGCTTGTGTTTGCAAGTGCATGTACATATGTGTGTCACAATATTCAGAGGAAGTCTCCCATCACTCAAAGCTTTTTACTGGAAGCTGACAAGATGTTGGCCACACACACACACACACACACACACACACACACACACACACACACACACACACACACACACACACACACACACACACACACACACACACACACACACACACACACACACACACACACACACACACACACACACACACACACACACACACACAAAAACTCAGTCCCAGTTTGGGTATCCCTTTCTCCTCTCTGTCTCTTTACATTGGGTTCCATGACGGTGAGCTGGTCAAAGCCCCCTTACAAAGAGTCCGACCCGGGGAAGCTGAAGCCAGTTGTTAAGGGCTTGGGGATAGTGAAGGGAGGTGTGTGTGTGTCTGTCTGTGCCTGAGTGTGTGTGTGGTGGGCGGGGGCGCGGGAGGGGAGGCGGGGGGGGGGGGTGTCAGGCGGGTGAAGGGAGGAGAAACTGTCTGATTGTCTGTCTGATTTGTGTCTAAATGTACCTTCTGACCCCGTGTGTCAGCCCTGACGGAGAAGCCTCCAGCACTGTGGCTTGTACAACCAGCAGCTGCGAAGATGGAAACAGACAAAGAAAAAGAGCAAACATCAAGAATAAAATACTTGGGGTGATAGGAAATGTGCGTGTGAGAGGGCCAAAGACAGGAGACAGCAAACACTCACACACAGTATATCTTTTCACCACTGCCCGGTGTGACAGGCATCTACAGGTTTAGCACTATGTGACTGCGTGGTGCTAAAATCGCCCAACATAATTTCATCACATTTCAGCAACTACGTGCAACAGTCCCCCCTGACGAAGTCCTTCCAGGCCTTAAGGCTCAGTGAACAAGCTGAACTGAGGCAAGAATCAGCCAAACCGTATGCGCCTGATATTTCCTGGTGCCACTAAAGCTTCCAGTTTTTGTGCAAATATGTGACATTCATGGAGAACTGAAGCTCTCTGCTTATTTGTTGTGGTTGTGTTTGTGTGTGTGTGTGTGTGTGTGTGTGTGTGTGTGTGTGTGTGTGTGTGTGTGTGTGTGTGTGTGTGTGTGTGTGTGTGGATCTGGATCCATTGTGCACTGACTGACCCTGCTAACATTGTTTGCAAAAAAGCAGATTACCCAACAGGCCTTAATCGCTTCCTGCTAAATTTCAGATCAAAGATTTTGCAGACTATACAGATCATTTCAAAACCTACAACAATAACTGAAAAAACTGATTGAACAATCTGTGTTTTGACTCTTTACGGTTTGAGGGGCTAAAACAATTTTCAGTCAAAAGATAATCTTTTAAAAGGGTGAGTATAACCAACTCGAACACCCAGTATTCACCCTGACCTGATGATCTTCTAATAGAGTACAATGGCAAGTAAAGTAAGCAAATGAGGAAGTGAGCCATACTTACGGCACTTCACTGCTTCTTTTGCAGCTTAAAAAATGATCAGGCTAATTCAAATTCCTCTTGTAGAATTAATTATTGGAAGAATTATTCTTCTGCTTCTGACACAGTGTTTAATTTCATCCTCATTGTGTATGTGTGTGCGAGAGCGAGACAGATCAAGAAAAAGAAAGAAAAAATATTTGTGGGACACACTGGTCTCTGTGTTTCACACATGTTTTGACAGTTGTGAAAGCTAATCCCTATTGTTGCTTTGCGGGGCTGGGATGTATGTTTGTGTGTGTGTGTGTGTGTGTGTGTGTGTGTGTGTGTGTGTGTGTGTGTGTGTGTGTGTGTGTGTGTGTGTGTGTGTGTGTGTGTGTGTGCGTGCGTGCGTGCGTGCGTGCGTGCGTGCGTGCGTAATGAAGAGGTGGGGGTTCCTCCACCATTGATACATTTACTTGTTGTTCACTGTAGTAAAGCACTGCACAGCTGCATCTGCAGTAAATAAAGAATCTGTTGACTTTCTGCAATGAGAAAAATCTATTTTTGAAATGTTTAGAAACTCCTTCACAAAACAGCTGTACGAAAAGCCATTTCAGTTGGCTGTTAAGCTTTTATTTCTTCAACTGACTGAGAATGAAGTAACAGATTACTGAGTTTCAAGATTCATAAAAGTCTATTGTTCCCCATCTTCTTTTTGTCTATCCTGTACAAGTTCAGTCTGCCAAAGACATGCAACATGCTGTTGTGTCTGCAGTCTTTCACATCATCCCCTCCATCTTCTTGTGTGGTTTAGAATTCACATTCTGCTCAGAGGGCATATCTGGCTGACTGGCCACCTCAACCTCTCTCCAGCCTTTCCTCTTTAGAATCTCCATAACACACACACACACACACACACACACACACACACACACACACACACACACACACACACACACACACACACACACACACACACACACACACACACACACACACGCACCATCTCCACACACACACACACACACACACACACACACACACACACACACACACACACACACACACACACACACACACACACACACACTCACTCACTCACTCATACAATTGCTGAGACACTCTTTTCAAACCATGCTAAACCTTTAGGCCCAACAATACAGGCTGGACCTAATCTTATAACCCCCGTCCAATCAGAGGGCTGCAAACCGAAGAGTGGAATTGATTGGCCGGTGGCCACAGGGGCCAGTTAGGGGAAGGAGAACAAGAGGAGACAACCATTGTTGATTGATTACCATGAAAGACACTTTTGTTACTGACTTGAAGGCAGGACACTGTGCTTGTATCAGGAGGAAATGCTAGCAGTCTTAAAATAGGTCAGCACCGCTCTAACGTGTAGTGTATACAAGATACTTAACCGAGATAGTGAGGTGTGCAGAAGACAATCTCACCAGCCCTTCAAGAAAGACTAAGGTCCACAGATTATTACCCGAGTAATATTGATTAGCTGCAGCGCAAAGGTTAGCAGAGCCATTTCTGTCTGCAAATAACACAACACTTTGAAGAATGACAGCAGGGTGATGGAAAACAAGAAGTGAGGAAATATAATCAGTAAGTATATGATACATAGTTCTGATAACTATGAAGTTATCAAAACCAAAACAGTGCCTTACTGTCCACTCAACAATTCTTTTAGTCATAATGATGACATTTTAGGGGCAACTTCAGCCAACTACCACATCATCTTTCCACTATGTAGGTTATGAAAACTGCTCCAAGAGAAGATTGAGCTTGAGTGCTCCATTTGCTCTTTTTCGATTCCAAGAAAAATCCCTCTGCACTGCCCGCGCACGCACGCACGCACACGCACAGCAATAAGTCAACTGGGATGTGAGCTGTAGCTTGAAGAAGATAAGGTTGAAAGACGTTCAACTACATTCTCAAGTAAAAAATGATTCGATGGGACGGTAATCTTGTTCTCAATCCCCGGTCTTCGGAAATAAGTGAAAGTGCGGTCAGGATAGTATAAAACTATATGGACGCTTGGATGATGTGGCCTTGTGGGTTTTATCATTGTGCCTGGTTTCCCGATATTAGACCACATTTTTATCTATTTTATTTCATCTTATTGAATTAGATTTAATGGACCGACTGCTGTTTCTGGAATTTTATCTTCTACGCCACAGGCGAAGAACAATACCGTCCCCGATTCCCGTCCGAGTACACCTCCAACTGCTTCCAAAACACTCACACGCTTTCCTAGTCTCCTTCTTTGTGCTGCCTCATACAGATAATAATAATAATCCAAAAATCACGTGCGTGTTTACTTCATCTCAATGTCAGCAGTATCCAGCTGCAGGACGATCCATACTGTGTCTTCACCATCCTGACATATGGGCATAAAATGTCAGCTTGCACCAGCGAACGACCACTTTAAAAATAATTTGTATGAGCCGACATTTACAGTCCATTCACACGAGGGAAAAGCATTAATGCATGCCGGAGATCAAATGCAACATGCAAGAACACCCTCAGTGTGAGCCACCGATCCCATATCCTGTTCACAATGCTACAGGCTTTTGAATGTGAATGTGACCCTTCGAGTGCATTTGCTCCAAAGATGAAGGCCCTCACTGTGTCAGTGGCACTGATAGAAAGAGACAGAGGGGCAGCGTGCTTCTATTCACAGCCAACATACACATTAGCATAACTCCCATAGCGCGGGTGAACCACCTAGCCACCTGTAGCTGCACAGCCTACACTCTGTAACCTCGCCTATCCCACGCTGCTGCTCTCTCCCACCCACTTCATTCACTTTCTTCTCCAGCTTTTTGCATTAACTTGCATTAACAGTTGTACTTGTGAGTGTGAGTGTGTGTGTGTGTGTGTGTGTGTGTGTGTGTGTGTGTGTGTGTGTGTGTGTGTGTGTGTGTGTGCGCGCGTGTGTGTTTTCTCACTGTTGCTGCCAGCAGACGTCTCCTGCCAGACTTTTTTGAGCTAATGAAGTAAGCAGACTTGAATGGCAAGCAGACATTATTTGTTACACGCGGAGCATCCTTCAGGAAGCTAGTTAAATCTCTGATGAGTAAATGTAAGCAGGGTAAAAAGTTGAGGAATCTATCACAAAAAAAGCATGACTGATAGGATGACAGCATCTGCTGGGTGAGTTTCTAATGATGGGATCTTGAGCATATTCAAGAGATGAATTTAAAAATGGACCTGGAGAAACTTCTCTCTCTCTCTCTCTCTCTCTCTCTCCCTCCTTCTTCTAGAGGAGGGGTTTTGTTAAGAATAAGGGGCAGAAGGAGTGTCCTGAAGGCCAGTGGGAGACTCCCCCTGCCATTGTGATTGGCTGATGCTGTTGTGAGTGAGTCCAGGGGAGGCCAGTAGGAAGGTGAATGGTCTGGGCGCCTGCTAGGGGGGCAGGCAGCTAAAGAGAGCAGCTCCCACTGCCTCTTAAAACCTAGGTACTCCTCATTACAGACTTATAGACAGAGAGCAGTGCAGGGCTGGAGACAGTTCTTAGAGAAGGCGAGGGAAGGAGAGTGAGAAACTGTGAACAGGGAAAGTTAGAAAAATAAGAGGACCTACTTGTGTGCTCACCCTTCCCTGCCTGCTGCCTCCCCACTCCACTACCTGAGGCACACATACACACACACACAAGGAGGTGTTTCAGGGAAGCTGAGAGGGCTGACTCTCCAGGGAAGAAGGGAATTAAACAATTTTGTTTTCAATCGGCTGCGTCCATACTCAGGAGAAAAAAAAGGGATTACAGCTTGTACGCCTGCCCCACTTGTTCCTCTCTTCTCTGTGCATTTTGTCTTCACTGAGTTACTTTGGAGACTTTGGATACAACCTTCTTGAATTGTTGGTCTGAACTCAGAGAGGCATGGCACACGGACAAAAGAGCCCCAGGTGGGCATTAACCCAGGGCTCCTTCAGCTTGGCACTGGTCCTGTCGCTCTTCTCCCTCCTCCTCCTCCTCCTCACCGTCTCGGCCGCAGATGAGTACGACTACTACAGCTGGCAGTCAGACAACTTCCACAATGGCCGCTTCTACACCAAGCAGCCCCAGTGTGTGGACATACCAGCTGACCTGCGCCTGTGCCACAATGTGGGCTACAAGAAGATGAGGCTGCCCAACCTGCTGGACCATGAGACCATGCCTGAAGTCAAGCAGCAGGCGGGCAGCTGGGTGCCCCTCCTGGCCAAACGGTGCCATGCTGATACGCAGGTCTTCCTGTGCTCACTGTTTGCACCGGTGTGTCTGGACAGGCCCATCTATCCCTGCCGCTCGCTGTGCGAGGCTGTCAGGGACAGCTGTGCTCCGGTGATGGAGACCTACGGCTTCCCCTGGCCAGAGATGCTGACCTGCGACAAGTTCCCCATTGATAATGACCTCTGCATCCCCATGCAGTTCACTGGGAACCAAGCGACCCAGCCACCAGGTAGGCCAGCTATGTGCACATACTCATTCAAGCATGTCAAGAGCATCTACACATGATAGAGTAAGTGTAATAACTTTAATTTATAAGGCCCATAAAGAAATTACTGGTAAAAATGATGGCCTTAACAGCGGTAAAATTGGTTTCTGGCAACATGTGAAAGTAACACTTTGCACAAACTGTAATTCCGATGTTCCCTCTAAATTCAAAATATCATGTGACGCGCTTAGCAACTATATTACAATCAGTTTAGGTTAAATAAATCATTAAATAGAACTTCATTAAACTTTGAAAGTCCTCTCAGCATAAAGCAATTAATCATGCTTTAATGATTGATCAACTGATTGAATACTCTGCACCAAACATGGTTGATATTGTATACATTTTAGTTTCAAAATATGAAGCACACCATTGCCATCATACACATTTCAAATTCAACATGGGTTAAACAAACATGACATTATCGCGATTCAATAACCTGTGTTATGCAGACACAAATAGTGAAGGAAAACAAATATATTTTGTTTCTGCATTGCAAAGTCATCTCACAACATTACTAACTCATGAGTTCAAGACGCTGCAGAGTCAGATGCATTAAGAGTCTTTGCAAGAATGTGTGGCTCATATGGTTGCCCTGCACTGCAGCAACAACAGATCAAAGTTGAAGTGAGAGACGATCCAGAGGAGGTCAGTGAGACAGACAGGAGCTGGAAGAGGCTACAGGGAAAAGTTCTGGAGTAAGTGGACAGCTCAGGACAGCTCCCTGCCCTCTCCGTATGCCTTAGGCAGGGACAGAGACAAGAGACTGAGAGACTCCAGCGGCCAGATTGATCCCAGAGTTAAGATAGATGGACTGTGATGTGGAATTCATCTTAACTGAAAAGGTAGCACACATGTGCGCGCATAAACACACATCTTTATCAGTGGACGTCCATCAGCGGCTAATCAATCAGTCTAACAACTGGAGAATGTTTTATATCAAAATATCAGCATGCGACTCCCAAGCTGGTCTGCAGACTGTCATTAAATGAACACTTCATGGATGAAATACGAAGAGAGATTTGATTCACACAAAAGGAAAATATTATATTTTCACTGGCAACGAAAAAGAGCACCGACAGATGGGCCAGTAGTGAGCTGTGGGAGAGTGGATGGGAACTAAATAGACAGAAATAGGTGTGTGTGTGTGTGTGTGTGTGTGTGTGTGTGTGTGTGTGTGTGTGTGTGTGTGTGTGTGTGTGTGTGTGTGTGTGTGTGTGTGTGTGTGTGTGTGTGTGTGTGTGTGTGTACCACGACTACTTAAGCAGCCTTTTCACAAAAGCAGTCAGTGCTGAGAGGGAGTTGATGAGAGTCTTTAGACAGTGGAGGGGGACAGTCCCCACTGTGTCCCGGTCTGCTCGGCTTTTGTTGGGTCTGGCAGCTAGCAGGCCAATTAGCTAGAAGGCCAATTACTGAGCTCCCACTAATTAGTCGACATGACAGGACAAGAGAGGCAGGCAGAGAATGGGAGTCGCTAAAGTCTGATTGTTCCTGAGAGAGCCGAATGGAGAGCAGTGAAAGGGGAGGGTAGCAGGAGAGTAAAGAGAGGCATAAAAGAGGAGAAAAGCTGCTTCCTGCAGCATAAGAAGTGTCCGCCTCTCTGCTTTCAATAAGGACCCAAGGAAAATGGTTTATTATTCACATTATTCCACGACTTGCCTTTAACTGTTTACTGCCATCTCTCATCTACTTTGGTTGTTCCTTTTCTCGAAAACATAACATTTCATTTAATGTGAAATTTGCTTTCCTTTACTTGAGCTGATCTTTGATAGATAAAGTTAAAGTCAGTAATGCCAAAACATTGTTTCATCCTGTCAACCAGTTGCGTGACATATCTTTGCTTTTTTATCAGTAATGGTCGCAGCATACTAACATCTAACCATCTCCTCCGATTTTAAAAGAAAGTGGGAAGAGATCGTTGGAGGATTCTCAGCTGAATTAATGCTGAACCGACTTGTTCCATTTGGGAAAAAGGCTGGTCTGCTTTTGTAGGATTGGTATCAACTATGTGACATTTTGGCTTTGCAGAGTCATAATTCATTCTTGTACATGCTCCCTGAGAAGGAGGCTGCTTAAATTTCATCTGTCACCTCCTCAAACAGGCAACTGTTTGTTGATCCTATCTAATCAAATAATTATCAGAGGCGTCTGGATTACAGAAAGTGGTGCGAGATCAGTGCAAATATGCAGAGGGGATCTTAGCTGTTAAGCAGTTTTAGGCAGAGAGACAAAAAAGACTAAAGCAATTGGATTAAATTTGTACAGAATAAATCAGAAATGGGATTATGATTAAGTTTAAAGATTCAATTTGTGCTTTTGAACATGTGTTTTTGTGTACGTGTTCATGTGTGTGTTTGAAACTGAGTGAACCCATATCACTTCTAGCCCGAAGGCTCAGTCACTTTTGTTAAAAACCAGAGATTCTCAGATGTGAGTACAAGGCCATCCCGAGGACAAGCTTTTGGCTCTAAAACACACACACACACACACACACACACACACACACACACACACACACACACACACACACACACACACACACACACACACACACACACACACACACACACACACACACAACACAAACACATACACATACACACACACAAAAGCACAGCCAGCAATAATAAAAAAGAATTTCAGCTAAGAACTCTAAGGAGCGAGTTTCCCGCAAACCCTCTATGTCATTGGAGGACATTGATGATTCTCTTCACATAGGCTCATACGAGGAATCTTGCGGTAATCCCACTGAATCTTGGGGGAGTTGGATCAATCACGGGAATTAAGTCCGGCTCTACCTGCTGCTCTCCCCGTCCGGGAGGCCCCGGTGTTATCTGAGCTATTCTGCAATTACATGATATAGCACGGTTCGAGGGCTCCTGTGGAAACTAACAGTACAGAGTTAGATTCACTTTCCACCTTTCTGTCACGGCCAAAACTGAGAGGAACTCCACCACCACCTGAGCTCAGCTTGTGTATAAGGATGATTTTTGGCATGTGTGTGTGCATTTGTTGGCGCTTGTGCCTGTGTGTGTGTGTGTGTGTGTGTGTGTGTGTGTGTGTGTGTGTGTGTGTGTGTGTGTGTGTGTGTGTGTGTGTGTGTGTGTGTGTGCGTGTGTGTGTGTATGTGATGCGGGAGCCCATGGGGTGTGATTATGTGAAACACAGGTCTGTATATTATACCACGGAAGACAAGCTGACAAAAGCGGTTCCAGGCATCCCGGGAGCAGAAAAGGCCAGCTGAGCTCAGTCTGTCAGGCAGAGCCCGGTTAATGCTCACCCCATCAGCTGCACTGTATGCTTTAATGATGCTACCTTTAGCCACTGTCAGCACCAGTAAATCAACAGGTGTGATAAGCACAGACGGCATTCTGCACTGTCTGTTTTAGTGCACGGGGTAAACTCCTTAACTCACAGAAAGTATTCTTCGAGATAATATGCTCGTTGTCTGGTGAAAGTCGATGAAATTACATGGTGTGAAAGATATTGTCTGTCCTTGCCGCGCTCTGTGATGTGACTAGTGTAAGTTACAACCATGCTAAAGGAGACAGGCAGCACTGTCAGGTCCCCAGCAGTACAATGGGCGCTACTCATGTGGCCCTGGCTGCTATATGAAAAGGAAAATGTGATCCAACGCTCCGTGCACGGAAGACTGCCGAGGCCCTTTGAGAACGTGTTTTCTCTTCTGTATAGGATTCCTGCAGATGCAAGGAGCGTGCTGTGTTTTAGGGGCGCCTGGGTGCTGCTTGTGCGCCATGTTTAAGTCCTCCTCTGTCAGTCTGCATGTCGCATTTAAGCAGATGTTACACCCTCCAACGTAAATCACTCGCTGCATTTCATCTGCGGCTCAGTACCGTTTTATGTCACAACTTTAACGGACCAAATGAGGCATGAGATAGTGACCCGTACATACTTTGAAAGGAACGCTCTTACCATGAAAGTCCCTGCGACGCCCAGTCTGCAAGAACTGAGGTACAAGACATGTCAAGGAATCAGATGACGATAGTGTGAGGTCAGGTTAACTTTTGTGTGAAGATGTGTGTGTGCGTGCGTGTGTGCATGCGTGTGTGTGTGTGTGTAAGAAAAAGACAGTGGACAAAAAAAAAAAAAAAAAAAAAAAATGATTTAACATCCTGTAACAAAAATTTCATTCAACTGTAAAATTGATTTCTAGCAAATTGAATTCCAGTGACATGTTGCAAACACAAAACGTGATTTACAGTGTTTGTGTTTTCAAATGCATGTTTGAAGCAAATTAAAAGATTCTTAAATGTCATGTGATGACAAATAATAATCTCTTAGGGATTGAAGGGGCAAGGCGTTTTAGGCTTTTAGTGACTTAATGATGGACACAATTTATGTTGTTGTTTATACAAAGTTAATTGAATGCAGTAGGCAATTTCCCTACAGCACCAAGTGATTACAGCAAAATGACGATGACTATATCAGCACTTTTTGCTGTGACATATATCCTTCATTTTCCTTTTGTGTGGGGACTTCTACTGCAAAAATATTTGACAAATAACTGTTTACATTTTTCACATCAAAAGTGTTCTAAATCAAATCTAATATGTCTTTGTTGGGGATATATTTGGAGGGTTTTTTTGCCAAATACTTTGACTGAACTCCAGGTAAATATGAAAGACAGTGTGAAGTGGATGAGAGACGACAGACACAGCAGGGAAGAAAGACTGAGAAGGAGAAAGTGATATTAACCTCAAAGTTATGACTAAGTGAAGCTGTGCAGTTACATTCTTGAACTCTTGCCGTATACCGTTTCCACTCTGGCTTGCTGTTTAAAAATGAACAGCAGCGCTTTCCAACAGACAACCTCCCTGCTCACCCTGCTGCCATCACCCCTCTCCTCTTATCCTTAATTATCGACTCCGAACCTCAACATCCTCAACAACCATAGCTCTGTGATACAACAACATTAGTCACAGCGAGAGGGAACATTAAGGTTTCTGTAATTACGTTTATAGCTTAGCATTCAAACACCAAAAGCTGCACACAAGACTTGGTCGAGTCCAAAGTCAACCAGAGCAAGAACATGATTTTCACAATTTAATCACATGGCATGGTAAAACATTGTTCAGCTGCTTTGAGATGATGGAAAAAAGACGTTAATGGCCCAATGTCAAAATATTTGATGAGTAGAAAATGTGTCCAGGAAAAGAAACACCGAGCCATGCAGCAGTGATTGCTATCCGAACATGACGGTGATTCCCCCGACAGAGACCGGCGATGATGGCAGCCGTTGCTTAAGTGATTTCTAAGTGGCATCCAAAAGGTGGTTTTCGGTCCAAGCTCAACTAAGTTTCATGGAGGGACTGCTTTCTCCTGACACATGCTCTGGCATCAACACAACTGGGCTTCCTGCCAACATACCACCCTTATTAAACCAGAATGAATTACCACAGAGTCCAAATCAGACGGCTTCAAGGGAATCGTTCAAACCAGACAAATCCAGAGAAGTTTTGTTGTCTCTTGATCTCTGCATGTGTATGTGTGTTTCCATGCTCCTGTCCCAGTCTTCATGTCAGCACCAGACAATTAGAAGTCTGACCCTGTGGGCCTCGCAGGTCTCCTGCCTGTGAAAGCATGGGAACCCTCAGAGGAGAGAAACTAGCAGTGACTCTACAAGAACATGGTCCAATCACCTCCGACGCACACACATGCACGCACACACATATACGTACTCTCAATGGCAGTTAGGGGGTTCACCTCCCCACGACCCAAGCAGCGAAGCATGCTAAACTTTGACCCCTCTCATTATCTGGCCAGACGCTGAGGTTTGGGCCGGGGTGATAACCTCTGAACCCTGACATTTAACCCAAAGGCTGGCCTGTGCTATGACAGTCCTCTCTGTGTGCGTGTGTGTGTGTGTGTGTGTGTGTGTGTGTGTTTGTAAGTGGGAGATACAGAAGAAAAGAGAGAATGTATTCTGGATATTGTGGTGAGTGAATTACTGAAAAATGTTGTTCTTTTATAAGCAGTCATCTTGAAAAAGGCTGCCTACTCAGCAAAAAGTCACCGTTGTTTTCCTCTCAGACACGTTGTCTCTAATCAGATCTGTCTGCCCTGTAGGTGTATATATAAATCTATATATGGTGTCGGGAAGATTTTGACACCACATCCTTCTCTCCCCGACCCTTTCTAATATTATACCTTGTTCTCTCACTCGGCCCAAGGCTCTGTTTTTGTGGATGAGTGCACTGATATTAGATATGTACAGCCGCAACATGTTTCAGGATTACATGGAGTTTACGTCATAATTGTCATAATAAAGTTTTATATTGAAGAGCCTTTGGAGAAAATTACAAGGCTTTGTGTGTGTGTGTGTGTGTGTGTGTGTGTGTGTGTGTGTGTGTGTGTGTGTGTGTGTGTGTGTGTGTGTGTGTGTGTGTGTGTGTGTGTGTGTGTGTGTGTGTGTGTGCATATGTCAGAGAGATGAAACTTAAAGTCTCTGGAAGCAGGTTTTATGAGTGGCATTGGTGCTCCAATTGAGAAATAAAATTGTAACGTCTGAAAATCATTTCAAAATATGTTGAGTCAGTTTTAGTGGTATGGATGTAAAAGTGATATTTTTTTTTTTAGCAAAAACGAAAAAAAAAAAAAAAGGCTTCACGTAAGGCCTGCGGTTCTTCTCTCATGATGTGTTTCCAACGTGTGGGTTCACAACAACAACAATCACAGATCAAAGTCGCATATCAAAGTTATTGAGGCTAAACATGCACTCGAGCAAAGCATGCATGACCATCATTTTTGGAGTTAAAAATAAACTGAACTTGTTGCTTCGGTTTCCCCTCGCTGTTTCACAATGTGTGGTTGCTGTGTGGCCTAAGTGACGGCTGTGTCTGTGTACTGAATCACTTTTCACGGTGTTCAGCAGCTCCCGCCACAGCGTTTACCTTTCCGCACAGCCGAGACCACGCCTGCACCACCAAAATATACAACGGCCTGAATAAAAAACATTTTCTCCAGTGTAATTGCAGGGCAAACATCAGTCAGCCTGCTGGACTGTGTATTTGCTCCGCAGCAAATAGCCTTTGACAAAAGGAGGGGGACTGCAAATGAGTGCCTCAAAAGTGCTCAGGGTTTAACGATTTCATACCGACATGGCTTTGCTTCTGGTGACTGCACTTGACTAACAATGACCTCAACTTAGCTGTTATATATTAGCTAATCTGGCCTTAATAGCATCAAATCAAAGGTGAATTTGTGTAGTTTATGTTTGAAATAAAAACGTGTTTTTTTTTTGCCTCCTCAGTATCGAAGGTGTGCCCGCCATGTGACAATGAGCTGAAAGCAGACAACATCATGGAGCATTACTGCGCCAGCGACTTCGGTGAGTAGCACAAAATGAAAGAGTAAAACCTGCATGTCGACACGTACACGCACACGCACAGCAGGGGCGCCCACCATGTTGAGAATCTGCAGTCAGCTAAACAGGAAAAAGTGAGTTTGTGAATGATTGACAAGCCGGTAAAGCATGGAATTTGCAATTGCTTTGTGCACGACATTCCTTCAAGTGCAACTTTGTGAAAATGACAAGCAACTGTTTAATTTGGAAGCCTATTTCACGAGGTAATAATAAAATGAAAGAAACTATTCAAAGAAAGGCAAGATGAAGGAACAGATGTGGCATGTGTAATCATGGACATGTTTTTCCTTAAAATTGTAAAAAAAAAAAATCTAACACTGAGGTACAAAAAGTATTTGCAGTCATTAAAGTCTGCGTGTCAACCACCTGATTTCTAATAACGTGTAAAACACCAGAGGTAACAAGTAAAACGGGAAATCCCTGTGTTTGTCATACACGCACACCGACGTGTCCTTAAAAACATATATGGACATCAATAACATAATCCTATGACATAATAAAACCCTCTACATCAAACACTAAAACCTAGATTACACTGCAGTGAGTTCATTTGAATGTTTAAAAGGTTCTTTATTGGTGCAAATAAAAAGGTTTTTTTCTGCACATACGTTTACTTTTTTTCACTTCTGATGTTCTCTCTCGGTTAAAACTCGTACTTGTCACAGACATGAACCAGTAGCGTACACATTTTGCACCGGTCCCTCTGCTAGCATAACCCCTTTCTGCATGAATTGATGGATTAATTTAAGAGCTTCTTGTTCCCATTGTCCATTCAACACCCTTTTCTAAACTTTCTACTTTCCAGCATTCCTGCCTCACCACAGTAATGACCTGCACATGAAGCCAAAACATAATTATTTCATTATTCCTGCTCATCGGGGCTTCTGGCCCATCATACTCCACAGCAGCTGAATTTCTGCCCGCATGGACTATTGGCCCAGTGTTTCGAGTTAATGATATACGGCTCTCTATTTTCTCTGGTCATAAGATTCTGAGCACCAAATTAGAAATGGTGACGAAAAAGCCGAACTCTGGGAGACATTAGAAAAACAAGACTTATGTTTCTTAAGAGATTAGCAAGAATACTGTCATGGAAAATGATATGTGGCCAGACAGAACCATATTTCAAGGCTGGAGAGTCCCACAGAGGAAAGTTTAAAAGAGCTGAACGTTGTAATACAACAATTGACCACACATTCAAAATGCATGGACTATAAAGATCATGACCCTTTACAAATAATAAAATAAATGAACACTCACCATGTCACATCCAGCAACAACTAAAACATCTCAGCTCACACTCTGAACTGGTGCCAAAATACAGGCTCATCCTCTGTAATGAATCATGACATTACTAAATCACAGATATTTATTTGTCTTATTAATTGCAGGATTACATCTCAATCGTTTAACACGAGGGATCAGAGAGCAAAACACAGATTGGTTCTGTTCATTAGAATGAAACATGAGTACGTACGAAAGCAGATAGCCAGCCTTTTTATTTTCTAAGAATGTATGTGACTGGATGAGATATGATATCAAGTTGAGAAGGCAATACAGCTGTGACGTATAGATTCGGAGATCAAGGCAAGAATGACTTTGTAATGTTATTCTATAGGGCGATAGCTCATCGCAGCTTGATCTCACGCCTCTTCAATGTTGTTACCTATTCATCTTCAAACACTGTTCACCCTCAGAGAATCTGTGTGTTTTGTTACCGTCTGCTTTTGATGTCTGATCTCTTAACATTCCTCGCTGTACCATCCAGCAGCATGATACCAGACCTTAAAAGAAAGAGGGCAAGAAGGACGTGCAGCCTGCAACTGGTTGGTAGAGGAGGGTGCTTGCTTTTGCTTCAAGAAAACCTGTTTCTCCTCAAAACGACAGCACACTTCTCTCTCCAGCTGCTTCTACCTCTGCGCCCGCTCGGCTCACGTTAAAGAGAGCGAGTTTGTATAAAGACGTGGGCACGGCTTGTCACAAAGATGCTGGCCAGGGCTGCGCAGTGGGCCCCACTGCATCACTTATGACTCAATATGACTGAATACGGGTGGGCTTTAAAGTGAAGCAGGCGGCGGGATGATTTTATCCTTCTTAACTTTGCTGAACACATACGTACACATGAATGCAGCCATTCACAAAAGCGCACACTCGCTCAGGCATGTAGGCACACAAATGTAGCACATAAACACGCACTCTCAGCGAAGGAGCCGGATGGGAATCAGGACGTGAGTGAGGGCCAAGTCAGCGCGCATTCCTTCTTGAACATGCTATCACTTCACATGTACTGTGTACCTATCAGAGTGTACCGAGGGATGTTTATGCAACCATAGACGAGCAGTCGAGAAGTGAAATGGCGATCTTCCAACAGGCTTAGGTACATAGCGATGCTTCATACCGGCTCCGCGCCTTTGCCCGACCCATGATTAATTTCACCTGTCAAAATGTTCACCCAGAGAATTCCTCTCTCAGATGCTTTGCAGTTCAATTTTAATCTCTCCTATGTACAAAATATGAATTTAAGAACATGAGGCTCGACGGGAGATACAAGTTAGTGCCTCATTAGGCTGATAAAGCCAAGTTTGATGTAACTAAATCCCGAATATGTGTATACAGAGGTTTTCGGTTCTGTATTTGTGCTTACAAACACACAACCGGTAACACAAAGAAGGTGCAAAGCAGACACACAGTTTACAGCCCTGATTAAATTGACTCTGTGATTGTTTCATGAAAAATTACAATCAGACAGCAAGTATGGACACTAGATGATTGAGATTCCATTTGGTAACATGTTTTCATCAGCACTTATAATTTGAATGAGTTAAGTCCCAAAAAAGGACTAGAAACTTGACCTGAACCTTACTGGTACAAGACTTGACTAGTTTTGATCTGGTAAAAGGCCTCGTAACATCCAAACCAAACCGAACTAGCAAGATGGTGACGGCAAATATTCGAACGCGAGGCTTCATAACCGCCGTTCACAAGCCAATCGGTGATGTCACTGTTGGTTGCCGCTTGGTAAAATCCAACAACAATTGCATCTGCAACAACATTTAATGGTCAACACGTCATAACTTGTCAGACTTGTATCATAACATGGGACTTGCTGAGGAAGACTTGCGATTTGACTTGTACATACGCCCAAAGACTTACAACAAACTCCACAAACATGTTCTCCTCTTGGTTTATGGGTAGTTTCCGAGTCACACACACAAACTTCCACACAGGGTGCAGTTTTTGTACACAGCAGGAAAGATTAAATGGTGATACTCAGGAGATGTGTAAAGTAGCTGCTTATCTGGCACGGCCCAGAGCTCAGTGCTACTTAGAGACAGAAAAAATGTCCAGCTGCTCAAAGCAAAAGGGGAACGAGGGAATCAAGAGTGACTAATTCTGGGTGAATATCTGTGGTTTATAGAATAAAAGCTGAACTGAATTTAAGTACCTCCCTCTTCTTTCTTTCAGCCCTGAAGATGAAAATCAAGGAGGTAAAAAAGGAGAAGGGTGACCGGAAGCTGATCGCAGCGCAAAAGAAGAAGAAAGTTCTGAAGCAGGGTGTGCTGAGGAAGAAGGACCTGAAGAAACTTACCCTGTACATTAAGAACGGCGCCAACTGCCCATGCTCCCAGCTGGACAGCCTGGGGTCCAACTTCCTCATCATGGGCCGCAAAGTGGACCAGCAACTGCTGCTTATGTCCATTCACAAGTGGGACAAGAAGAGCAAGGAGCTCAAGTTCGCCATCAAGTACATGAAATCCCATCAGTGTCCCACCTACCACACCGTCTTCCAGTGACGTGGCTCACTAAAATGTTGTTAAAGTAATGTTTCCCTGAACCACAGATCCCTGCTAAATCTGTGCCAGTCCTTTACATACTCCAACAAGGGTTTGCAGGGTGCTAAAGCGTTTTTTGTTTTTTTCTCAGCTTAAATATGAATCAGGTAGAAAAGACTCCCCTCAAAAAGACAGAGTTCATAACAATTTAGGTTGATCAGGTTGACCCTTTGATCCACCTTCTGCAAATGTAATGGAGTCCTCCTTAATAAATCTGCTTTCCTTTTCTGATATACTAGAACCAATTACTTAAATCATATCTTACAGCAACTTTATCAATTAGACAGTAGCATTAAGACAGGAAATGGAACATGGAAATGGAGTGTTAGTTTCTGTGTATAAAATTAAAAAAAGAGCTGAGAGAAATGAAAAAGTATATGTGGGCTGTGCGCTGCACCGGCACAGAGCTCGCAGGAACAACATCAAAACACAGAAACGTAGATGATCCACTTTAATGTATGGTTCAATAATGTAAAAAGTAGGTAATTCTGATGAATAGTAGATGACTAGAAAACTGGGCTTGTTTTTCTGTTCTCCCTGCTGGAAAAGAAGACCGGAGGAATGAGACGGACGGATGGACTAGATGACGCTTCCACTGACTTTGTACAGAACCGTTTTTAGTGGCCGGAAAGAGGGAAACTTGAATATTTTTTTGCTCCTTGAATTAAAGAGAGAAGAAAGGCAGAGAAGACATCTTCCTGTGAACAAGCAGAGAATAGAAGAAAAAGGAAGAAAGAGAAAGAGACTCTGGACAGAACCAACAATGTTGGATTGATAAGTCTCGGATACTCGCTATTTTTCAAAAGTTTCTTTTTTTTTGTACTTAAATTTCTAAAATTTGCTTCAGTTAAACTTCTATGGTATGAAAACAGAAATCATACATACAGACATAGCACCTGAATACACTGTTGCCGTAGCAATAAAAGATGAAAATTTAACTTTGACAATATTTTCTAACCTATTAACCTGTAAGTAGTTCTGTTACTGAAATAGATCTTTGTTTTACAAGAAAAGTAAATGAATAAAATATATTTGAAATTTTTATAAAGAATACTTTCAAAATGTCCTGTTTCTTCATCATTTTATACTATGAACATTTATTTTATTTTTTTTCTATAAAGAAATATTTTGCTTGGTTGAGAAAAGTGCGAATACTGACACACACTTACATAAGAAATTTAGTAGTGTGACAAACTCTCATGTCTCTCTGTCTACTTATTAGTTTTATGTAGAAATTTCCAGCATTTCTTTTGTTTCAGTAGATTATTATTCCACTCACTAGTCATCATTCCTACCAACCAATCAGGTGCAGTCAAATCATGATGTTGATAGAAAAGGAAATGTCATTTTCCATTTATCAGTTCAACAGTCCAAACAAGTAACACGAAAAATAGTAAGTTTAAAATCTTGTTACATTATTCTGATGTGACGATCTGACCATACAAATTTCAAACTTTCTCGTACTGACTTTTAAGTGCAACACCAAAATTTCACGGAGAACCAAGATGATCTTCATCTTTTCAAACACATTAGGGTACATAAAAGGTTGTGAAAGTGCACATGGCCTGCCCTGTGCCTCCTTCTTTCAAAAGGAAAGAAAGAGGTGAAATCTTGTTTGTGATCGCTGTTGTGCCAAAATCTTCCAGATCCACATGGAGCCCTCAGCTTTACACAAAGCCTGGTCTACAAAACCACCAGCATTTAACGTTAAAGAGTAAAAGGGGTGACGCAAACAGACAGCAGGCTGCAATGTAACTGACTGACTTTATCAAAACCATTCACAGCTTAATCACTCCAGACACACACACACACAGACACAACTAATTCAGTGTGCTAAAAAATATTTGGCATCTTTGTTCTCTAAAAGGCAGAATGGATCAACTGTGACACTCAACAATGTTCACTGTCTTCCGCCCATATTTCCCGGAACGTGGAGACTTTTGGAGACCGTTTGAAGCGTGAATGCCAGGAGAGCGGTGACCTATTTCCAAGTGATTGTGGAGATAGTGAACAGTCTTCAGACTGAGTACTGACAGAAACGGGAGGGGGCAGGCGTGATGCGGAAAAAAGGTGCTGGACACGAGTGTCTTTATCGTAAATTTTGAAACCTGCAAATTCTACGAGCGATCTAAAACACTGAGCGAGAAGTCCAACCACCATCAAGTTGGAGAGGCTTTTGTTGGAAAGTGTTTTTAGTGAATCAGCACACATGCAGCAGTTAACATTCACCTTAAGGGAAAATGATGAACAGCTTTCATTAAGCAATGAATGATGTGGTAAGTCAGGGAAGTCTAAAACAGAGGGAAGGTGAAAAAGGAGACGAGGGAGAAACTTGGCTGGTTCCCAGAGACACACCTCAGCACCTCCTCAAAGGTCACTTGTGTAGTTAATAAGGGCCCGATGAGGGACCAGGGACACACACCAAAACACACACATATACTCA
Organism: Brachyistius frenatus; assembly: GCF_029030835.1. Lineage (NCBI taxonomy): Eukaryota > Metazoa > Chordata > Actinopteri > Embiotocidae > Brachyistius > Brachyistius frenatus. The sequence continues at coordinate 461,801 of NW_027210612.1, forward strand.
CAAAGATGCACGTGTGGAATAAGAATACGTACACGTCTCGCTTTGCTCCAACAAGACCTCTGTTCAAACAAACATCAGTTTTATCAAACGTATAGCACCACAACACTTAGGTTACAGAAAAGGAGTGAAAAAAGGGGAAGACAACCACACACACACGCAAGCACACACGCACGTGCACGCACACACACACACTGTAGGAGAACGGCCACATTGTGTGATTGTGTGTGCTGATAAGCAGCACCTTTTTCACAGTTGAATAGTGGCTGTAAGGCTGTCAGACTGCATGCACACGCACCACACACACACACACACACACACACACACACACACACACACACACACACACACACACACACACACACACACACACACACACACACACACACACACTACAGTAAAGTTTACATTCCAGAAGTTTGTGTTGTAATTTGCTTTTGTATTTCACATGGTCTCCCTCAGCCACCCACTTGTTTTATTTTTCCGTAATGTCTTTTGACAGAACCCAGAGAGATGGGTGTGATCCACTTAGCCACTTTTTTCCAGTATTTGAGAAAATGTTTGTCTTGTGTGATAAAGTTCATTTGGGAAATGAGCTAACAAAGCCCGAATGTGCTGTAAAGCAGATTGACGCTGTATTTTTTACCAACACTGAAACCAGTGGTTGCAAAATACCAATCTTATCCAGTATTAAGTAACTTTTTTTGTTTCATTGTTCATAACGTATAAAGAAATAAAGAAATTAAAAGATTGATCTACTCATTCACTGTCCAATATTAGATTTGTAACTTGTAACCACTCAGGATCGGTAGAGAGAGCATCACAGAAAACCGTCGCTCTTGATCCTCTGCAACTGACAAACAATTCTGACATTCAATGCTGATGTTTGAAACTTGAATTACCGTTCATAGGCACCAAGTTACATTTTTCTTAAAATAGGTAAAAAAAAAAAAAATAGCTGAAATTGTTTATCTACTAGAACGTCTCACATAAAACATGACTTATCAGGACAAGTTGGAATAATCTTAAAATGTGTTTAAACTTCTTTTCAACATTAATGCAGAGAAGACCACTAAATCTCAGGCTGACACACACACACACACACACACACACACACACACACACACACACACACACACACACACACACACACACACACACACACACACACACACACACACACACACACGTTAATCAGATTTGACCAGTCTTCCTCAACAGAAAGAGACCATTATATAACGTTCTGAAGAGTCAGAAGAATTTCTATTAGTTGCAGCACGCCTGTCTCTACCCAGCACACGAGGTACCATTAAAACAGCATTACACAGTGAGCCAACATCCTTCTGGTCTGAACCACCGGACCACCTGTCTGCAGGAAGGGAGGACACAGAGAGTTGTACTTTCATTTCGAAGAAGAGTGCAAGGGAGGATGGAAACAGCAGCACATGGACAGAAGGACTGCACTGGCTCCGAGCCTTGGCCCGCGTTGCTCAGTGAAATGCAATAAAGATGTTGCATGTTGCAGTGAGTGTGTGTTTTTGTGAGTGTGTTCGTGCATGTGTAGACTCTCTTCAAAAGGCCTAGAGCAAGCCAGGGAATCATTTTCTCCCAATAATAAAGAAAGAGAAACTTTCTGCATGTGGTGCACACACAGGCTGTTTTCCACGGCATTGTTCTTATTTGCATGCAAACATGTGCAATCTTAAAACACCAGTTTCAGCTGGCTGAGTAATTTTCCACACATGATGAATATGAACGATAAAGCAGGATAGTTTTATTAATGTAATTTCTAAACCGCAGTAATGTATCTGAACCACTGCCAGTGGAAGATAAAATCACTGCTCTCCAGTGGAGAGGAATAATTTGTTGTTTAATGTGACTCATCTTCTCACTAAACTGTCATTTTATATTTTATATTTGTTTATATTTGCTTCCTCCCTTTCTCGTTTCTCTGTCCTGTGACGCAGAAATTGATAGAGGTATTCATTATTCCAATCCCTTAAGTGTCTCAGAAGTGATGAGGAGAAGGAAACTATAAGTGCACATGTTTTTTTTACCACATGGCACCTCTCCAAAAAAATGAATGAATCATAAAAACATTCATAAGCCAAAAGCCTTGACCTATGTACCTCTTAATATCCAATTCCAAAATATACATCTAGTTGCTGTGAATATTATTATTATGATATTAGCTCGTGCCTGAAATGTGAGTCAGCCTCCACAAATTAATTAGGCTATAGATCTTATTTGGAAAATCTACTCCATAAGCTGGTGGAAATGCTCCTGAAGTGTCCAGGTATAACTGATAAAAAAACAAAACAAAAAACAAAACAAGAAAATAAATTGTTTGAAGGGCATTGTGGTAACAACTATCATCTTATCTGTCTACACAAACTCAAAGTGCTCCGTCACTCTCGCACGTGTTGCTCAGATCAGGAGTCAGATGAATGAGCACCCCAGAAGTAGTGAAATCACTGGACTCTATTTCTTCTTCTGTCACTTTAATTTGAACGGGAGGATGGTAAATACCAGCATAAACACATAGACTGTATTTAAAAGTGCACCCAGCTTCGAGGTCTGAAAAGTAAAGCCAGTGCATAGGTACCGTAAACTGCAATACCACTGAGGGCCGCTAGGAGCTGGCTTCAAAAAGGCTCTGGTTCCATAAACTATAATATAATATCATAACTGTAATACGCCAAAGTCACTCCTTCTAAACAGTTTCGCACGAGATGTACAAAAAAGTTCAATTGCACCAGTATGTCAACTCAACAGGAAGGGGGATCCTGAGGCCCAGACCAGCCGGCTCCCCAACGTGCACCGTGCGAGGGCAACCTATAACTCCACCCTTCATAAATATTCATTCAAATGCGACCAAAATTGCCGCAGACCTTCTTTGGATAGTAGATTTCCATGTTTTCAAAGGGGTCTGCAGTGATATTAAATATCTTCCTGTAATGTGTAGCGCATGCAAAACTTTTTCAATTTCTCCAAACATTTCAACTTCACTAAAAGCTGAATCACCATCAACAGGCCAAGGTGGAATTTGAACCATTAATAGCAACTTTGGTGAAGTCGAATCTTTTACCTGTTGAGTTAACCAGACTGTCGGTTGAGTCGCTGGAAAGCTCTGAATGAACTCCGTGAAACACTTCCTTCTCTTTCTCCTGCCGCGACTCGTTCTCCGGCGCCGAAGATAGTCCAGCGGTCTACGAAGCCGATGCCGAGCTGGAAACAACCTTATGAAGACACGTGTTCGAGCCCCGCCAAGGTAATACTCACGGTGCACGGAGGGCGAGCCCCTGTAAGGGTAAGCCACACGGTTCACAGTGCTAATGGTTTCAGGTTCACGTTGTACATGCAGTCATACTGATACTAAAGGTCAACAACAATACAAAAACCCTAATACAAAATAATAAACCCATTAGTACATTTTAATGCTATAGTATGACTTTTTTTTTCATATTTCGGACGACATGCATGACACAGTAGTGCAGGGGTTAGAGAAGTTGCCTCACAGTGAGAAGTAACTGGGTTTGATCGCCACTTGAGGCACATGTCAGTTCAGAAAAAGGTCATACTCCAAAAAGTGATAAAAAAGTCATTTTTGTATATAGTATAGAGTATAGCCAGGGCGATGCGGCTACGTTTGATGTTTTGCCGTGACACAGGAAGTTGATGCTCCAAACCTCACGAAACTTTGCACATGCGTCCGGCACCAACTTTCATGAGTTTTTGAAGATGCTAAAGCCACCGAAAAAAGCCATTTAAAAAAAAAAAAGAAGAATAAGGAACAAGATCGAGAAAAAAAATTAAAACTGCAAGCAGGAATATGCGGACCCTCGCGTGCTGCACGTCGGGGAGCCGGCGCCCGCTGGATCCCCGACGTGCAGCGTGCGAGAGGCCCGCATATCACTGCTTGCAGTTTTAATTGCATATTACGCTTCAAAGAGCGGTATTTTTAGGGGCCTGTCCGTTTTAATGGATGGGTCTGGGATGCAATATGTCAAAATGCAAACTAAAGGTTTACAAACCAATGGGTGACGTCACGGTTGGTATTCCACCAGGTGACATTTCACCATATTCACATCTTTTTAACGTTAAACCACAGCAAGAGGCGGAGGTGTTCTACTGCTGGGAGATGGTTGGTGCGATCCAATTTGAAGACCCTCTTAAACAGCTATTCCATGCACCAAAGTTAATCGGCTAAATACGAGAAGGGCAATAAGTGAAAGTCTGCTACTCTGACTCAGCGGCACAACGACACCGTGACAATGACACTCAAAGGCTGTCAGCCGGCCTGTTGCACAAGGATTAGACCTACGGAACAAACACGTGCACAACAACACCAACCTGGGGAAAAATGAGCAGGGGGCGGGGGCTTGGGGAAAGAATGAGGGGGGGGAGAAAGGACTGGATAAGAAAACAACCAAGCGGCTCTCAAGGGGCTTTGGCGCTCGGAAACAATCACATTGGCCTCAGTGTCTCCTCTGCAGTGGAAAATGAATAAATTAATAGGTGGAGTAGAAAGCCTCCTGTGGGCAGGGTCCTGAAGCCATCTGTGAAGGCCATCAGTGTGTCCCAAACCTGCTGTTTCCCCACTGAACCAACATGTCAGTCTGGAGATTTACAGCCGCATGGAAAGCGCACACGCAAACACACACAAACATCAAAGAGGATACACTCTCGTAGGTACAGCCAAACACGCATCCACATGCATTTGTGCAGAATAGTGGGAGGATGCAATGGATCAGACAAAACAAATATTGGCATAAACACATAAGCAGAAAATAAAGTTCATACTCGCACACCCACGTGCAAGCACAAACATTTGGCTGACGCGGAGATTTACACCCGTTTGGAAAGACAAGCATTAGCCAAAAAATAAATCTGTTTCTCTGGAGACATGTTGACCTCCCTCTCTCTCTCTCTCTCTCTCTCTCTCTTTTTCACACACACAACAGCAGAGGTCAAGGTCAGGCAGGGATGAGCGAAAGGTCAGAGGGAGGTGAGAGTGTGTCGGTGTGGGTTTGCGTGTGGGGGGGCTCACAGGCTGATAAAACCTGTGCACGGAGTCAAAGCCCTCCCCTGCGGCTGGGGGTTAGCAGCCTGCATGTTTTGGCAGCGAGGTTGTGAACTCCGACCCCATCAGACCCTGAGAGACGAGGCGGTCTGGTCAGCTGGGACTGTGGCCACTAATTGACATAATCTCCCATCTCCTACTTGTCAAGTGTCTTTTCAAACAGGCCGGGATAATCAGGGAGGGTCTGTTTGGGTAGCATTCTGCTATTGAGAGGTGGAAATAGTCCCTGTGCCATTGTTAGCTCTGCCATCAGGTGCTCCTCTCTCTGCCACACGGAGCTCAACACAGTGGGTTAAAAGAAACATAAATCCACTGCTTAGAGTCTGACATGGCTTTTTTTAAGTTGAATCTGTTGGATAGAAAATATCAACTAATACTGTCTGTAAAATGTCTTGCAAGAAACAAAAGGCCGTAGATCACTTCATAACTCTGGAAAAGTTGGCAACATTTCTTCATTCTGTTGGATCTGGTCAGGCCAACTGTGGGGAGGCTTGTGTGATGTGCTGGAGTCCAACACTGAACAAAACTGTAATGCGCGCTTGCAAAAACTAATTAAACTAATAAAAAGAGTTGAAAGCTGAAAGAAGACGAGGGAGGAAATATATAGTTTCTATCGGTCTTAGAGGCAGTAATCCTGTGGAGATCATACAGCGCTATACACTATTTTAAGACAAAAGATGGATTTACTTACACCAGTGTTCGCATCTTAATCTGCCTTGTTAAGCATTATTTAGGCAGTTTTAAATTTACGTAAGCCTGTTTTTGCCTTCTGTTAGTCTTTCAGCTCTCTGCGGTTCTGTAACCTCAGGCCACACTTCTCATCTTTTTCTGTGCTACTCATTGCAGTGAAGACAAGCTGTCTCGTTCATGTTTTAGTCACTCTCAGATGACAACTTCTGTTTTTGCTTCGCCCCTTTCTTTGCACCCTCTCAGCCAAATTTGCTTATAATAAGTCACCAAGATGACAAAACACACATTTCCTTTAACTACAGGGCTGAAGATACCTCTCATAGTGAGGTTACATAACGCATTCAACCTTTTAATATCACATAAAAAATAATGTGGTTGTTTGACACAGAACTGAAATTATGGTATTATTTCTATCTTTTAGGCTCACAAAACAAGCAACATTTTAATGCTTTGGCAAAAACACAGGTCCATATCACTCGTGTATGTCTGGATGTCTCTCAAATCTGTGTGGAATTTGTACTCCACAAATAAAGCGCTGCATTTCACAATGTATCAGACAGACCTAAAGATTTTGGGGAGAAATTTTACAATGAAGCCTACCGCACTAAATATTCACACAAATCTGCTTGAATCGAGGTCCCTAAGTGTTCTCCACTGGTATTTGTCCTTGGTGTGAATACAGCCTGCAAAACTTTATCATCTGATTCCTTTCCCCAAAAAAATGGTCTGTACTTTCCCCTGCTGCCTAAAACAATAACCCCACCAAATGTAGCCCCAATGAGCCAGCTTCAGTGCAATCGCTCTTCAGTGTTTGAAGTGTTTATGGACATTAATGATCCAACATTTCAAAAGAGCAGCACATGTTTGGCATAGTAGAGCACTTGGGCAAGATGAGAAAGCAAGTTTCAATGGAAAAAGTTTCCTCAGAAGAGTTGTGTTGTTTTATAGTGTGGGATGTGTGGGCTGTGTGGGATGTGTGGTCTGAGTCGGCTCAGTACCCCTGGGATGTCGAAGCATCAACTGTCCAACCGCACAGACATCGCAAGACATACAATGAAAAACAGGTGTTTAAGTAGAAGACAGAACATCGTCGCTGCAAATACAGATGTCAAATGTAGGGATGACATCCTATCCTCCTGTCAGAGCTGCTCAGCACACATCCGCTCCTTAACGTGACATCACAACTACTGTATCTTCACTATCAGAAAATCTGACAATTATTTTCTCGATTGATCAATCACGTAGGAAGGAAGTTTTTTTTTCCCAGCGCTTTAAATTTCTTGTTTTGTCGGTTTGTGTTTTGTCGAAACCACAACAGATTAAATTTATGACACCAAATAGCCAATTCGATATTTAACAAGCTGAAAGCAGCAAATGTCAGAATTAATACAACAATAGTGATTAATTAACGAGTTACTTGATTCATCTACTAATCATTTAATCTTCAATGCAGTCAAACACACAGAACTCCATAATCATACTCATTGTTTCAAATCGAAAGCTTGAAGCTGCTTAATCATAAAATCATTTGATTATTATTCCACTGACAGAAAATTTATTGATAACAATTTGTGCAGTCAACAAATACTAAAAAGTAATTTATTATTTGACTGCAGCTTCTCAAATGTGATGATTTGTTGTTTGAATCATTGTGAGTTGAGTATGTTTGGAACAGTTGAAGGATGTTACACTGGACTCTGGGAAATTGTCATCACTTTTTGGGGTTATTTTCGTTAACATTTTAACCTCATAAAATGATGGAAAATATTCTATAGATGTTATTTGTGAACCTTTGTAGACATGAAAACAATCACAGAGTAAGCAGACAGGTAGAGAGACTCAAACAGCGCAGGGGACACTTTATACCAGCGCAAAGCTTTTGTGGTCGTCTAGCAGAACAGAGCCAGATGTGAATGATTTATGCTGATCCTCTCGAACATGTACTGAATGAAGGGATTTAACCCGCCTCACTATCTGCCATGGTGGGAGTGTTTCTCACATGTTCTGCATATTGATGGCTGGCCAAGACAAGCACAAGGTCAGTCAGTTCAGCAGACCGAGTCAAAGCTCACTTTAGCTGCATCTGTCCAAACATTTCTCTCCCTGTCTCTTCTTTTTGTCTTGTCTAAACTCTCAGCTGCAATCTATTTACCGATGCATCACTGTGTCAGCATCAGCAGCTCTGTTTCAGAGATCAGAGTTCACGGGATGACAGACAGAGAGCAGAGCTTCCTGGGGACCTTTAAGAGAGACGGAGAGGACACAGGAACACTTTTCACCACGCATCAGTCAGCCACACTGGAACTATGTGAAAGGCTGCATTTCAAACACGCCAAAGGCGCAAAACTCCCTGTTTGCAAAGGATGCAGCACCACAGCTAGTGTACAGAGTCATTTTCAGATGTAAATATAACCAAAATGGGACATGAAAGATTGTAAAAAATAAACTAAGTAAAGGCTTAGTGAATATACATGGATAAGTTCTCGGTTTGTGGTGTCTTCTTACAACACGTTTTAGTGATGACAAATTCACACCAGCAGGCAATATATCACATCCGAGTGCCACCTACATTTCCAAAAAAACATTTATTTATGTACACTTCATTTGGAAATTGTGTGAACTGCTGACAACCCCTCTCACGTGGAAAAAAATACGCCAGATGAAACCAATATAGTGGAACAGACTCCCAGCATGTCCACATGTTTCATGTGGAGATACAATAAAGGCAAATGCAGCTGAAAGCACTTATGTCAATCATACACTGATGAAGTCATGCCTCTGTGGATTGATTAAATGACTTAAATGACTTGCTACAGCATTGAATTCAGCACATGGTGACAGAGCTTGGTTGTACCGCGTATGAGGATGAAGAAAAGCTTCTCAAGTCATCAGAGGTACTTCAACATGTTGCAATCTCCCACCAGTAAGTTGGAACAACTAAATCCCTGAGCAGCATTTTAACTAACACCATGTTCCTGGGTTTTGCTGGTATCATATAATGTTGTGTCTTCAGGTGGTTCAGGATGAAGCTAAATGCCGTACGGATTTTGCAGCTCATATACAATGAAAAAAGGCGAAGCCCTGGAGGCCAGGTAATGTATATGGTTGTATCTTTTCTTGATGACCATGTCTCCTTTTTCTCTCATTTAATACATATTTCATAAGGGTACATGGTACAAATTTCTCTCCCTCTTGTTCAGTGTCTGCACCCCACCCCTCCTCCTCATCTTTCTCCTCCTCCTCCTCCTCAGAGGGATGAAGTATTTGTTTAGGCAGACTCAGTGACATCACAGTCACAAAGAGGGAGCGGGCGCAGCTATCCAAACCACATTGCGGTTTGTGCCACACAATGTACATTACTTTGTATCTAAACACGGCACATTACCTGCATTACATGTGCTATGACTGCAGGGGTTTCGCAGAACAGGAACAGGTTTATTTATAATATAGAAAGACAGTAAATATAACAGAGGCAGCTTAAACACTCTGAAAGAACTTCCTATATAAAGAATGGGATACTTTTCAGCCAAGTGGAATCAGTGCACGTTCGCCACATACAAACTGAACATCCTGCGTCTTATTTTATCACTGCACAACTGCTATATGTTAATGTACCAGTGAGAGAAACAGCCTTGCTTTCAAATGGACCACCATGCATCTTTGTGGTTTTCCAAAGGGCTTAAATGGTGTTATTAGCCCATGGGATCATGGGATCAACATGATCAAGGGACCTTTTTTAAAACTCATATAACATACAATGTAATCCCCTTCACTTGCATAATATGTATGTACGCAGCTTCTGATTCCCCTTTACAATGCTTTGTTAGAAGTCCTCCTGTACAATATTTAAAACTGATCCTTAGACACACAAAAAAAAAGTAATGTAAAATGCACAAATCCAGATTAAGTGCAATAATGTAGCATTCCACATCTACAGCAGCTCACGCACTTTCATGCATGCGGCCTGCAGGGTCGCAGCTGCTTCACGGTAAAAGCCTTTCAGCCACTGGGAGTCTAAAGATGCAGAAGCAAGTGGGGCAGTTGTAGTCTGAAGCAAATACTGACACAAGTGTCTGAGCTTGACTAGAATCCAGATTTATATGTTAACAAATTATACAATTTGTCCCATTTTTTTTCCAGGGCTTCTCCTGTTTTCTCCTCAGGATGTTGTTGTTTGTTTTGGTCATGTTATTTTAGATCATCCACACATGTATTAATAAAATTTGTAAACATATGGATGAAGACTGGTCTTGGGATGTTGGTTGTTCTCTGACAGTGTAACTACTGTAAGGAAGAGCACAGCGGTCCAAGCAGTCGATGTGAGTGAGTGATGATGAAACTCTTGGTAGTTTTGACCTTCAGCTATCTGAAAGAGCTTCCCTGGCTCTTTCATCACACTCGACACAACCAATGTCTCTGTCTGTCAACACCAGCTTATAAAGAAAGAAAGAGCCATCGCAGGCCGACAGCACACACAAACATACACTCGTTTGCAGATACACACAGTGACAGCTTGTGATGCAAGACAAAAGCAGTTAGCGCAGCAGCTACGGGGTGGAGAGTTTTAGGTACAGATGAATCGCACCATTTTTCAAGTAGCACACTTTTTCTGGTACATAATGACTGGCAGAAACAAAAGGGAGATTCCTGGGCAGTGAATGTGTGCTGCATGTAAAAAAGGACTGAGCTGATCTGCTTTTAGTGCAGAACAAACGCTGCCAGACCACCAACTCGTCCCTTCTTTTCCTGCATTGTCCCTGAGCCCCTTTTCCTGGAAACACGTCCCTCCGCTAAGACACACTCATCAACCTGCCTCATCCATCCACCTTCATAACTCTGACCACGAGGCACTGACCGGTAAGTCTCTGTTTACTCACCACCCCAAGCCTTGGATGAGCTATCCTTGCTGGATGTGTCATTCGTGCCACCCAGAGGACCAACCCTTTGCCTGGAAGGCATGGCGTCAGGTTTTGAGCCTCGCTCACACTCACCGGCCAAACATTCATGTGCTGTGACCTGATTCTTACAAATTTCAGTCCAATGAACAGCTTCTGCCTTGTTTCTTTTGTCTTTATCTGCTCCAATTTTCTGGAATAACATTGTACACTTCACTGATCTAAATCTTTAGCTCCTTCAATTACTGTATGTCAATAGAATTAACATAATGTGTTTAAATCATCTTTCATTACAGAATCGAGTCATAACCTTGTCCAAATTAGTTAAAAGGATTCTCAAACTTTTCAGGTGCTTACTGACTAACTTACTGCTAATGTAAAAAACGAATTTGGCAAGAACCACTTGTTACTGCAACCACAAACAACTTCTTGCTGCGTCAAGCTGACGTTAGCGCTGTGTGTCGCTACCCTACATGGCTAACTACAGGCAACAAACCTTTTTAAAACATCTAAATGATTACAAACTAAATTTCACACCACTTTAATGTGGTGAGTACTACGGATGGGACATGATTTTTTTTTTAAGATATTCACAGTCATGAGGATATATATTTTCTAAATTGATTATTATTAATTCAGCGTGCTGTTGGTAGCAGAAGCGCTATTGTTTTAAAATGTGAAAAGACACTCATGCGCATTCACAGTACATGTGCCTCTACTGTGCCAAAACACTTGACAACCTGAATTAATCGACAACAGTTTGATAATTGATTGCTATTATTTACTGTCTCCAGCTTCAAGTGTGAGGATACATATTTCCACCCTTTTTTAAACAGCATTACAAATTACTTTTGGGTTTTGAACTTTTGATCACTCAGTTATTTTAAGTCATTACCGTGTGCTCTTGGGAAGTTGTGGCCCACCCCAAGCGGATGATAAATGTGTACGCTGACAGCGCTGTACGACTGCCATCCTTCTGAAGCCTGTGTGTGTGTGTTTGTATCCTCAGGTCACAGTTAGCAGGAGATTATGATCAGTTTGGAGTCAGGACAGGTTCTGTGGTCCTGTCCAACCTTATTTCCCTCTCTCTCTGCCATTTCACTGAATGTAGACCTACTGCTGGCAGCTCTGTTGATGTAGAGGGACGAGTCAACAAATCAACGGCTTCCTATGCCAAACTCATCACACAACGCTCAAACTGTGCGGCACTGGCTCATCCACACAGGAGTTTGTACACATGCATGTATGAGCATGCGGCACGTACATGCGAATGCCTGTAATTAACCTCATGCGTACACATGAAATGCACAGGATTGTCACTGATGTGTGCGCGCGTGTTTATCTATGGCCACCAGGCGCTAACATGACACAGTCACTCACTTCACAGCCGGCACCTTGGCGGCCGGCCGATTGAATTTTTCAGAGGTTAAGAATAGACTTTTACAGGTTTCCGCCATGCCAAAGTAAACATCAACACATTTTCACAACAACAACCGGGGCTCTGAACCTCCATCATATCAGCAAGAGTCGGCGGCCCAGTTCAGGCCAGTGCTGAGTCGGTGTCTAGCAACAAGTAGGGCGATTCTTAAACGCAAATAAAATATACATCTATTTGTCGTCTGTTTCTCTTTAATTTGTGGAATATAAAATGTAGTACAGCCTGACAAAATTCACAGTTAGAGGAGCAGCAGCAGCTCCCACAAGACAGCTATTCTATAATGCGGATGTAAATGTCAGATGTATTTAATCAGTGGGCACCGCATGTAACTGCTCAGGTTTTATTAGCCAAGCCAAATGTTTGAGAGCTTAAAAATACTTGCATGAGAGTATTTGAGAAGGAATAGGCTTGCGGGGTGGGAGGGATATGGATGTCCCATTAAAAAGCTACTGAGATAAAGGCTGGTTTCGGGCCTCAAGGATACAAAGTGGGTCATGTCTTTGTCAAAACAACAACAACAACAACAACAACAACAACAACAACAACAAAGACCCCTCCAGGCAAGGAGAATGTGTGTATTCAGCCAGACATCAACAGAGTGGTTACAAGAAGTCGTCATGTCGCCCCAGAAGATGACAGCTTTATTGGCTTCCTGTCAACAAGCAATGCCTTTGGAGAAGATAGTGTATCAGAAAAGGGCAGTTGTGGATGTACGTGCGCTTGCGTGTTATGACCGTTCATGGTCAATGACAAATAGCAATCAATTAGGGTGTGTTGAGGTTTCTAGGTAAAGGTTCCTAGACAAGGTCAAAAACATAAGACAAACATGAGTAGGGTGTCACAAAGCTACAGATGATGGAGCAATTCCAAATAACTATATGGATAAAGGATGAAACGCCTTTCAGTCCCTGAGATTTCTGGCTGAAATATTATCAAAGACTCCCATTCGGTGAGGCATTAAGGCCTAACCTTGAAGAATAGCCTGTGGTGTGTCACCTGTGTGTGCGCATGTGTGTGTGAGTAAGAGCAGGGGCCTCTCAGAGTACTAATGGCAGCTGATGATAGGCTGAAAGGAACAGCTCTTTCACTGATGAAAGCTGTAACGCTGCGGCAGAAGAAGGGGGTGGACAACAGCGCACAAAAGATAACACTAATGACACAGCTATTTCAACATTTAACACTTGCTTGGCCAACACACTGGCAAGAAGGGTGAAAATAAAAGTTGCATCTGACCAAAATAGATTTTTGGCGCAGAAAACACATTTTCAAAATCAAGCTTTTCATTCTGACAGATGGTGTCCTAAAATTAAAAATGTTTTGGTTAAATCACCAGAGATTTCTGCAGCGGTGTTTTTGTCAGTGCTCTTCTTGCCATTTGTCGTGTATTCCTGTGCACCAATCAGAATTTAGATTAACCTGAGTCAAAATGACACAATTGCTGCGTTGTTGCTGTGACACTGACAGCAAGCTCAGATCAACCCACAACCACACGGTCCTGATGAAGCAGATAAGCTGAGCTTTGACTGTGAAACTACTAATAAACTAAATCTTAGGATGTTTTTTTTTTTTTAAATTAAGTTTATTTAGTTCTGAAGATTAATATTATAACAAAATGCTACTGACAGCAAGTAAGGCAGCCCAGTATCACGCCAAAGCATGTACTACACTTGTCAAAGAAATGTGGGACTGTGTTTGAAAATCAAAACGTTTTCTGATGATATTGATTCATAAAATCCCAAGACCAATCTTTTAATGTGACTTTTACACATTATTTATTCTTAATGTAAACGTGAATAATTCATAATTGTAATAATTCGTTATGCTAACCCTAACACCATGCTCTAAATATGTCTATTTATGTTTTATATGGTTATTTATGTCTGTCTGTTTTTTGTTTTGTTTTTTGGACGCTGAGAGCGAAGCTATAACCGGAGTCAAATTCCTTGTATGTGTCAACATACATGGCCAATAAAGTGATTCTGATTCTGATTCTGATGTTAGAGGGTTCCTTGTACCTTTACAGAATCAGTTCTCTGAGATTCTGTTAAATATCCACACCAAATTGGTATTGTAACTGAAATATCCCGAACCAAATCGATATTGAATCGAATCAAATCAAATCGGGACCTCGTGAATCGGAATTGAGTCGATTTGGCAATACCCAGACCTACTAAAAGGTTTCGATGAGCACGGAAATAATGTGAAGCGTGCGTCACAGCCATGTCAGTCACATCTTAGCACTTATTACATGGGACATTTTGGAATGGCGCCTGAAGTAGCACTTTCAACCAACTACCCGCACCAATTAAAAACCCAGTACTGCAAACTCTCATGGAAGAATGCTGTCATAGCCTTTCAGCAGGGATGCAGGAACTCACAGAGAAAGATACCAAAGTTCAAACTGTTCTGAGGGCTCAGGGCAGGTTCAGAACAATCATAAAGCTTGATATTTGTTCTACTTTGTCTTTTGGCTACTCTGTTTTAATAGTGTAGCTTCCAAAAATACTAAGTTAAGGGTCCATATTAGTTGGATCTAAACCCATATGCCGGAAAATACTTAAACTCTTGAGCGTGATGTAGGAAAGCTAAAACAAGGCTATGACCAATGACGGCTGACTTCATCAACAAAAAACTTCAAACGCTAGCCGAGGCTCTACTGTATAGCTCAAGGCAGACCACTCAACAATCTGGAGACAGCACTGAGGTGGTGCTATACATTCAGTAGATAGCATCATACATCAAACAAACTCTCTGGAAATACTACCCTGCTCTTCGGCCGCAGCAGAAAGTGATCTGGTTTTAGCCCACACAAGGCTTCACATGGAAAACATACAAGAGAGAATGTTTCAATACACTCGCAGTTTTGTGAGTTTCTTTAACTGTAGTATCAGAATCTGTGTTACAATCTCAGCTCACAATCAGCACACTAAGCCTACATATTGGTTTTAAACTCATATTACAGAGGTACACTGTCAAATAAGATTTCACAGTTGATCCTTCTTTACATTCATGTATCCAATGTGCACCTGGTACTAGACTGTGGATGATTTGTGAAACATTCAATACTCCCTTGTCTTGATATGTATTTATCCGCTCATTCCTCGGCTAAATACTTGGAGAGTATTTTAAAAGGGAGTAGGAGCTACACCCAAAAGGAGGGCGGGAGCCGCGGTGGTCATCCTCTTACTCAGTTACACCTGATAAGAGCTGGATCCGATTTTATCTAATGTTATAAAACAAAAAAACGTGAACTTATGCAGTGTGTGGTACCGGGGAGCAGAGACATGAACACATCGTGAATTATAGATAAAAGAGACGGTGAGCTGATTGTAGACACCGAGCTGCACGCTGCTGACCACACTAATCTCTCTTCAAACTCATTACTAAGTGAAATACAGACTGGCTATTACTGTCCATACAGAGAGCACTGTGTACAGTAGGTGACAGCATACAGATGCTCTGTTGATACAGTATACACAGACAGCAGACACATCCTGTATGTATTACAGAGGACATGGCACCAGGGAGCCCACACACCACACACAGAGTCTTCGGGCTGCAGGCCGAGAGCAAAAGAAGCTTCCACGGTAAAATGCTGTAATTGCAGCTTAACTGTCCGGCACAAACACAAACAATTTGGTCACATCCTGCACAGATAAAAACAAACAAAGGAAGGGGAAGGAAAATTCCAGAGCCACATTAAATATCTAAAGCTATCATTATAAGAGCAGCGCTCTGATGGCAGTAATACACAAGTCCACTAATGCTTTTACAGACATTTACAACAGACATGATAAGATATGTAGACACTGAGGTATCTGATTGGTTTCAGGACTATTTGCAGAGTTGTGAAAAGAGCAATAAACTGAAGTAACTAGCAAAGGAATGAAAGTTGGCACAAAAAAAAAAAAAAAGGGTGGAGAAGTGAGGAAGGAGGAGGAGGGGGGTGAAAGACCAAACAGGGGAGAAATGGGAGGGAGAAGGGCAACGTCTGAGTGTAGGAGACCCAGGAATGTTAATCCTCTTTGTATGTCTCCCAGCAATGATTAAACTTTTCTAATATCAAGCATGACAAGAAAAAACGGGTCAGAAATGGGTCAGCTGTGGGAGAAGAGGGGGGAAAAAAAACAATACCAGAGCCGGTGGCTGGGCTTCGCAGCAGCACAGCTTTAAAAATCACACAACGCAAAGCCACAAACAAAGCCGGGGTGACGGCCCCGCAGGCACTCGTGTACAGCAACACAACCTGTTGTTAGTTATAGCATGTCTCAGCTCCACAGTGCTGCATGTACAGCAGCGGCGAAGCGGACACATTTTGCGGCTGAAACGAAACCGAGCTACACTGCACTGTAACGCGCCGGCCCGCTAATCCATTCACCACAACAGTCGGCACCGTGTGACACGTGAAATATATCATGCCCGTCGCTACTGTGTGAAAATGGCCCGAGAAGCTGGCAGGCCGAGTGGAGGAGCTGCAGAGAACCACTTAGCGGCTGCGCCGGGCTCATCAGAGGTGAGAGGTCAGCGCCGAACTGTGTGTGCTTAACCCCTGCGCTTCCTGGAAACGGTGCTCTCTGGAGGAGGATGAAGCACATTTTCCACAGCTTGGGAATCCCTGAGGCTCTGGGGGGGGGGGGGGGGACTCGACGTATCCCTCTCTTTCTCGTCAGTTTTCTTCCTCCCCGTCACTCTTTCCCCTCCTCTCACCGCTTTCAATGAGCTGCGTCATTACCAGCAGATTTAAAAGGCACGGCTGATGAAGAGCAGCGAGAAGGAACGCGAAGGGGGCCGCGGGGTGGGTTGGGTTAGGGGGGGGGGGGCATGTATGTGTCTGTTACGCACTGGTGTCAGCGGGGAGACAGATTGGAGAAGTATTTCCTTGGCTGTCAAGAGGAACTCAGACATCATAAATCCTCTGTGATTCTTTCCATGCCCTTCTCTCTATGTCTCTCGCTCTCGGAGCCCAAATTCTGGTTGAAGTGTCGAAAACGATCTGATTCATAATTTCCCCCGAGTGACTCGGTGAATTAGCCCCTCACGCAGTTCAGCGGGCCTCGCTTTCACACGGTCTCTATTCATCGGCGTCTGTGGTCGCACACTCTAAACCTGCATTAACCTCCGAGCTTGTCCAGCACCCTGAGCAGCCACGCCGGGACCGTCTCCACTGATACTTCATTACGCAATAACGGTGACATTTATCTCCGCGATCCTGTCATGTATTACTACGGTATGTATTATGTACGAGTAGGATTTTACGAGGCCTTTATTGTGAAATACCATGGACACCCACTTGGGCTCTTTCACACGCTCTCGCTTGGCTCTATATATATTCTTCCATCAAAACTAGCACAGCCCTGATCATTAACATTCTTACATTGAAGGGCAGTTTTATCACTCCAACCACACGAAGCAGCCACTCCCTTTGAAGCTGAGTTATAGTCAGCATCGATGAGCAAAAATAGTTGGATCTTCTTGTTTGAGAGAGAGAGAGAGAGACACTGAGTATCTGCTGAGTGCATGACAGAAGGATTTACACCCTTACCTCTGGACCAGTTCACTCATCAGGCCGTACGCGTTCCTCAGATTCTTCGCTGGACGGGGAAAACCCGCTGCATGGAGCCCTCCAACAACAGACATAATGTCCAAGTACCGCTCACACATAAAGACATGGAGGACAAACTAAGACACTAAATATAAAAAGTTTATCTAAAGAGATACACGAGTGCCAGCCAAAAGTTATCTATACTGCACATGACTGCCCTCTTCTGGTGTTACATTTTTCAAGTGGAATTCTAAAGTTTATGCTTTAATGTGTTTTAAAAGAGAGTTTTGAATTATTATTTAATCTCAAATTTGTGACAGCTTTAACTTTGATAACTACTTCTCAGGTTCGCAGCAAAATCCCAGACAGTTTCAACGCAGACAGCGATCGGCAGTTGCGCATTTTGTTTGTCCAATCCTGATCTTTTCGTTTCCAGGTTTTTTTGGTGATTAGGTGTCATCTGGATTTGGATTTAATGAGAGAGAAGATGTGAGCTCAGTTGATCTCAGTCAGGCCTGACGCTGCAGTCCAGTGGCTCCAAAAGGCTCTTAGCCCCGCAGTCACAGAAGAACATCAGCTTCTGCTGTGACTGCACGGACCAGGGTCAGGAAATCACTAACACACCAGCCAATACAAATGAGGGGCATCCCAGAAATCACTGCAGCCATTGCACGCAACGGTGCACTGGGGCTCTGCAGAACTATGCTGGTGGTGGATTTCCAACAAGACTGGTTTAGTTTATAAAACTTTGTTCTACTTTAAACTGTCAGAAAACAAAGAGCTGATACGGTGGTAACTCAAAAACTTTTTTTTATTTTTTTTATTGTAATAGCGCAACTCAGCTGCAGGATACGGTGCGTTTCAGGTGCACCAGTTCAGAGAGAGATTTGCGTGTGATGTAAGGATATAAAGGTTGGTAACTCATGCATATCAAACACCACTGACATTTCAGGTGCTATAAAAAAAAAAAGTGCTTGTAGTCTGCTTGCAGACTTACTGTCCTTTGGTCTCCCCCTTTACCCTCCCCATTTGACTTCTCCCCCTCTCAGGTCCCAGCAGTAGCAGCCAGGGTCCCATGTGTTCGTTCATCTGTCCCTTGACACACATTCCCTAAACAAGCACTCTCCAAAACACTGCTGGTTGCCATGGCAGTGCTACTGGCCTGAGTAAATAAGAAGAGAATGATGTGTCCTTCGAGGAGGGGAGTGTTAAATGTGGCGGGAGCAATAGTGCGCGCGCGCGCGCGTGTGTGTGTGTGTGTGCGCATACTGTAGTGCCCCATGAGAGAGCTGCCTGACAGAGTCATTACAGTCTGTGCAAACACGCGCTGATATCTCAACATCAGCCAGCCTTGCCACACACGAACACACATATACACATAAACACACGCACACATTTTGTCGAGTCCACCACGAATGTTCAGTTAGGTGGTGTCACTGTTCTGCAGATGTTCACCACTGGCAGCTGCAGCTGAACCACATGCGCTCATTATTCTAATTGTATATTTCCTCATGTTTGTTTACAAAATGTCTCCTTGTAGATTTGAATTAAACCTCATCTACTGTCTCTGACTCTTAATCCTGTTTAGTCTGACACACACATGCAAACACACAGGTAAGGCCATGTTTAGTCTGGTTTATTATTTTCCCTTTAATTTCTTCTAAATGCTACGTCGCTTAAAAATAAAAAGGAGCTCGGGGCGTCCAGTTGCCCAAAACATGTGATGAGTCAGCGACAGGTAACAACTAATTACAATCCATCTAAACAAAGACACACGCGAGCACCCATACCAGCGAACACCGACACATCGCCGTAGTCTGAGGCGCTGATACTGAAATTTCAGATGATGCGGGCATTCAGTGTAGCGGACGAAGTAATACAGCGGTGTGGGTGCATGTACACTGTACACAAACACACACATTTGTACCGCTGTACTCGTCAAGATCCTCATTCAAATGTTTAAAACTCCACACCAAAGGTCTAAATTTCCAACGGGTCCTTACAAAGATGGAGATTAAAAGTCATGCTCCCACATTCTCACATTCTCTCACACACACACACACACACCCTGCACCGTTGAAGCAGCTAAATGCCAATTAGACACTGATGAGAGACATGAAGAGAGGAATGTACTGACTGAAAGTTTAGTCCTCACTTTTCCAAAGTCCACTGTGGCTTCCATTTTTCAGTCTCAGACTGGGAGAACATGCTGTAACCTGTGGACCCTGCTGCTTCCCCTCAGCCCCCCCTCGTTACAGGTCGCACAGCCCAACAGTAAATCTCACCAAGGTTTCTTTATGTATCCCTGTTTTATTTGGCACTGCTCTGTATGCGTGTATATAAGTGCAACTGACTGCACTTATATTTATTTGTGCACGTGCATGTATGGTACGGTGTTGCACGAGCATACTGCATATGATGGCTTTGTTATTGCACACATAAACCAGTGATTAATGGAACAAAATGTCTCTGGTCTTTTAGGGATTTGGTTAATTTTTTATGTTGCAGTATGGAAGCATTCTGCCAAATACTAAAGTTTCAATTGAAATAATCTCTGATTCAATTTGGCCCACTTTTCAAACTTTTCATTTTATGTCTCTTGATCTCGTCAATCTTCTTGAGTCCTTGTTCTTCTGCCAGTCGTGTTTGAGTGTACATTAATGTCATATAATTTAAGAATGTCAGCTTCATCAGAGCACAGGAACAATGATAAAGAACACATTTAAGAGATTTTTGGTTTCTGCAATACATGTGACCTTGATACATGTACATTTTTCTTTATTGCCATGGTGGACATAAAAATACAGCACAAAGAAAAAAAGGCTCAGATTGAAGTTAACGAGTTCCTTGGTTACCACGAGGTAGCTTAAAAACAATCCATAAAACACACCTCAGTGCACTTTACACACACACATAAAGCATGGTTGGAACACCCATTGGACCAATTCACTTGCATGGTAGAACTATCTATTGCATCATCAAAAACCTATGACACCCCAGTTTATCTAAATTATATATACAGTATATATATGATATATGACCCTGCAGAGCCTGTCACTTCTGGCCCAGTGGGTGGGGTGGGGGCCCGGGGGCCCAGGGGCTGGGGGCTGGGCAGGTACTGGCCAAGTTCAATTGGCCCTCCATTATGTGCCTAATCATCCGGAGTCCAAAGACCACATCTGGAGCCAACCAGCCCTCCAGGCCCGAGGCGAGCCAGAGTGTAGCCCGTCATGGTCAACATATGCTGTAGCAGAACAGCTGAAGCACCTGGGTTGCGGCATCCAAAGGCGCAGCACACGGTACAGAGTGATGTCTCAATCTGCACCTTAAAATACTTTGTTCAGATTGGTAACAACGTGCTTGTCCTTGTGCAGCTGTAAACATGTAAAATATATGTCGATCCTCCCTCTCACTGCCTGTTAATTTAGAATGTGTTAGTGTTTTGTCGACAGAAGAATGGCAAGGATCCCTTTCTCTAAGCATTTGGGAAAACAGCGCTCCTGCGTGTGTGTGGTCATCAGTGAGCGTGTGAAAGCTGTATTTGTATATTTGCATGTATGTATGTATTGGCCTGCGTATTGCATGTGTGTGCCTGGGGATCTTCTTGGCTATAAGTGTTTATGATTATTCTTTACCTCCCATCCTACATGGGCTTTAGCAACATGAGTAAGGCTGGTGTCAGTCTCAGCACCTCATAAATCTCCTCCCCGCCCTGTCCCTGGCTGATGACACATGCCTCTGTCTCACTAAACATCTTGTTCCAAAACGTTACTCGTTCCAAACGCCACGTCAGCGAGAAACACATTTTCATTAGCTGACCAGAACACACACACACACACATAGCACTTTGCAGACAGAAACACACACACACACACACACACACACACACACACACACACACACACACACACACACACACACACACACACACACACACACACACACACACACACAGAATATGTCCATGTGTTTGTACCTGTCCACGCAGTCATGGGTGCACACAGGCGCACAATACTAGGTTACAACACCGTACAATCCGAAAAGCCCTTCTTTATGGAATCAAGTTTGTTTTTTTTACAGAAGTTACTACACAGTAGTCCAGTACAGAAAGTTTCAGACAAATGCGGCTTCCTGCCGCGTTTTTTAAACCACTGAGAGCAACCTCAGAGGGGCGGATGTGAAGCAACAGGACACACAGCAGCCGCCGAAGAGAGAGCACTCATGCGACGGCGTCGTCAGCAGTCTGCTGCATGATGGATCTCCAGGTGTGATTAAGCAAACAGCCCGTTATCAGCAGCTGCGATGGAGAAACAGTACAGTAGCAACAAGACAGGCCTTTCCCTTGGAAACCTTACATCCACACTCACCTCAGAGACATCACTGAAGCATAACGTACACAGAAATTACACTGCTGATCGCTGCATCATCTTGCATTTTCCCCAGGAACTGCGTGTCCACCTGAGAGACATAAATCACTGACACCGGACCTTCTGAGCGAGAGCCAAACGCACAAACACACACCCAAGAGGACCGCCTTGGCACAGCTGTCAATCATGTCTTGGCAAACCGCACCAGAGGTGGAGAAGAAAAATGTAGGAAATGATGGATATTGAATTAACGGAATAACAGTCTTCACGCTCACACAGATGGACACATGCACACTGTGAGGTTAGCGAAGCCCTCACAGGTAATTCTGTTTGATTACTTTAACAAGCCACCACTTCAATTTCTCTGGGACAGTCTGTTTAAACACTTGCAGCGGATTATTAAATTCTCTGTTTGGTCCGGCCAAATGCGCCATTTGGATAACAAGGTAAGAAATATGTGCCGCAGGTTCCAGTGTGTACAGCGGAGTGGAGCGATATTGTCACATTTATGAATTTTTGAGGAGTGATGGAGGAAGAAAGACTCAGTGTTTCTAATTAAGCTATTCTTTGTCAAATATACCTACATGGAACAAATTAGGGTTTGAACACAGAAGTTCCCTTTGCACCTTGAATCCAGGATTCCTTTCTGTGTATCTAAGACATTTCTACATATCAAATTCTGCCTATTTCCCCCGACTTCCTCAGATCAAGGCAGTGTCAGAAATAGTTTGACAAAGTCAGCTGACCCAGTCATCAACACAGAGGACAAGAGGCATTGATTTGCAGCCAATGGTGCAAACAAACTGTTTGGACAACACTGTGTCTTCATCTTCAGAATGAAAATAGACAAAGACATAAGGCAAATAAAATAAGGATAATTTAATCAGTGTGTTTCAGTCATTTTTCCTTTTGAAGTTTACTCTAACTGATCTGAAAAGCATCCAATCCATCTGTGGTTCGCTGGAAGATGATAAAAGATTTTTTTTTTACTAAAATCGGTATTATATACCATCCCACTCACACATGTGCACATTCAATTCCTGTAATACCTCCGTTTAAAAGTTCAACTCAGTTTATCCTGAAACTTTTTCTGAAAATATGACATTAATGCCTTTAGCTCCTAATTGGGTCAAAACGTGTCCAAATATTTGACTTTAGCCAAAACCATATTGAGAGGAAAGGTTGAGCACAGGTCAACAAACATGTAGAAAATAACATGCACACATATACATGCACATGGACAACCACACAAACACATGGATGTGACTATGCACAGACCCTGCAGCGTATTGTCCCTGGAACTGTTTTTGTTCAGCTCCAACGACAAGACCATGAGTTCAGTCCTGTTAGCTGGAAAGCTGAGTCCCTTTTGTTTGGAAGAAAGAGAATAATGGATTGTTGGAAAGGGTTACCCTGCTTTACTTTCATGCCGGTGGTTGTTACGGATTGCGGGGGATTTAGAATAAAGCCATTCGAGGATCATGTCATTGTTCAGAGCGGCATGGATACACAGGCAGTGGAAATTCACAGGGCTTAGGTAGAGCTTGCGGTTCAGTGTGTTTGGAAATGATGATGGAGCGCTCGATATGTAAAGTCAAAGTCAACGGCAGGTATTGTACACTATGCGAATACGAAAATTTTAATTGCGTGTGCACATGCAAACATGTGGGCATCTTAATCTGAGGCTCGTGGGAAAATGCACGGCCTCAATACAGTATATCAGAGAGATCTCGGTAAGATCAACTTGAGCGAAAGGAAAATTTGGGAGTGACATGCAGGGAGAGGAAGGTTGGGATGTGATGAGGGAGAAAGTGGAGTTTACGGGATTAAGATGACCCCACCTCCGCAGTAAGAACCTTAATCATGAGTCACAGACTGTTGGGACAAGGCACAAAGTACTATACATGGCTGAAAACATTAGTGACACACTACAAAAGCATGCTCAGAAACCAGCATGGTGAAGAGGACATACCACAACGCACACAGATTGTATGTACTGTAGTAACATCATTAAATTCTCCTGGGACACGGCACAGGAAGATGCACAGCGAGTGTTTAAATTCCAGGCAGACGTCTGTAATGAGTACTGAGCCATTTGGATGTAATTATTGGCAGCCAAGTGGAAAAGATGGAGTAAATCAACTCAAAAGTGATTTCACTTAAGAAAACTCAATTTCAGTGTGTAAACTCAATTCGCCATAAATTTAATTAACGTTGGTTTAAAAGGGAAGCACTCAGCCTATTATGTGTCATAAAACATTGCTGAGGTTTTGACTTGACTCTCTTCTTCTTCTTCCTCTCTCATTTGTCTGTCCTCTGATCTCGTCTCACCAGTGGAGATTGAAACGGTGGCGCACTAGCGCCACCTTGTGTCTTCTAACGCATCCTACAACAGGTGAGGCTGTCATCCACCCTTTCTTGGACCATTAATCAAAGGCAGAGAAAAAGTTTTAAAAGGATGTAAGCAGTACTTTAATATCCGGTATCTTTATACTCAACCTGGCTGATTTAAAAGAGCATGTTTGGATGATCTTGATGTAATCAAATGACTTTAATATGTCACAACAGACCCTGTGAATGCAATATATTACTGTAACTGTTATAAGATGTTCTATCTCTTATAAGCCTGGAGGTCACGACCTTTCCAAGGGAACATCATGCGATAAATGTAAAGGGATGCAAGATGACAGACAAAGTTACAAAGGAAACGTTGCTTTTTGCGAAACTTATGTTTCCTTTTTTAAAAGGCTTATGATTTTGACTTTTTTTTTTCTTAATAATGTCACCTGTTTTTGGTCTCTAAAGAGTATTTATTCACAACCTTTCCAAGGGAACATCATGAGATCTTGTGATCTTATATATCACAAGATGTTGAAACAGGGGCTTATTGAGCAGATTTGTTTACAAGCTGATAAAAGTGTGGTGATCTTAGACGTAAGGTAGACTTATGAAAACTGCGTTGTGTTCCTTTTTCCTCTAGATGGCCATAACTACCAACTGCAGACAAGATGGTTGAATAAAGGAGGACAGTATTTGCAGCGCAACAGGCGACATTAAAAATGCATGGAGGTCAACAAAAGTCATTGCTGTCCCATTGATTAAAAACTAATCACAGCATTACAGTGGCTGTAACTGCAGACTTGTGCATGCAATTTTGTGAAGGAATAGAAAAATGAAACAATATTGCTGCGACTCACTGGATAATGCCAAAACAATTGCAACATTTGGTTGAATTTGTGGTATGAAGCTAATAAGAATATGTACTTTTCACATAGGACTTGAAATTACCTTGTGCATATTTTGCTGTGACCGTTAGTGTAAAAATACAGCTCCAGACATCTGATGACAGGTATCATGTTTGGACATTTGGGCTGACATGGATCTGTCTGTCACCTCTCTACAAATCCTTTTCACACCGGGTGAGACCACACATGTTCTGCCATTAGTTTCTTGATTTGTCACGATGAGAAAGTGAAAAGATTCAAAGATGAATATTTGAGAAATTATGGGGAAATGGAGTTGACAGGACTGATGGGGGTGAAAATGCTCTATAATTTTTCTTCAGGCTTCTACATTTATTGCCATCTTAATGGTTTTAAATCAGGACTTTACATTTGAGTTGCTTTGACGAGTTGTGGATAATAAAGGAGAAAGAAGACATTAATCTCAAGGATGAATTTGTCTTGGACTTGACGCTGTAGATACTGATTACTCTTCTGTTCTCGCTTTTTCTTCCTCATGTGCTGCTCTGGGTGGTGACAAGATTACATTAATTTTGATTTAGCTCTCCAGTGTCAGCTGTCCTCTATATAGGGCAGGTTGTAAGTGATCTGAGCTGTAAGTGTTGGGAGTCGCTGATGCAACTGAAATAAAATCTCTCTGGGTATCCTCTCACCTGTTACCAATAAACACTTTATTGAAGAGAACATTGGAACCATACTTGTCAGTATCCTCATGGTTCTACGTTCACCTAACTCAATATATATACACACGGTGTCCCAGCAGTCCACGTATTTCTGCGTCTCTGACCTGACAAACAGGCATATCAGTTTTGTAAATACTTTGGGGACCGGGATTCTTGGAGCTGGGCTCATTTCTTCTTCTTTTTCCAACTATAATGGGCACTCCACCCCGCTCGGGCTCGCCACCAACTGGCAGAGCCAGCGGACTGCCCCCGGACCTTGGAGCAGTATCAAACAGACCAGGCCAGTATCCTCGCAGCCAAAACCCAACAGATGCACCGCACTGAAGACGACATCACAAAATCTGGGGACTAACATTTAAAATGTCCTGCCTCACACAGAAACACACTCATATTGGCATCTAAATATAAACACTTCCTCAGCAAGGAAGTTAGCAGATGAGTGGAAATAAAAATCTGCTGTATCCATTTAATCTCTGCTGATTTCCCTTCGTCCCTGTAATGTCTATTCCTACGTGGCCTCCACAATACAAAGTCTCACGTCGAGGAATGTCCTGCTTTTACAGTAAGTTTTGAAAGGCAAGTGTACTGTTTACTTTACTAATATTTCATAATAAAGTATATATTTTATGCTCATTTTAAGAAGCCTGCAGTAGACTTTGTATTGTATGAATAATTCAATGTACCCTCAAGAACTTTTTCTCTTTTTACATGTGTGAGTCTGAAATATTTACGCTGCTGTGTTATACTTAAGCTCTTCACTGAGGCCATAGTAAAGAGATAATGTCTGGAGGATGATCTGGATCCAGCACACCAACTCTACAGGAAGGAAAATCAGGACACGATAATTTATTTAAGAAAATGCCAATTACTCCTAAATGTTTTGGCGAACATCAGCTCACACAAGCTCAAATATCAACCTCTAAATTAAATTTGTCCACTGTCTCTGTCTCTCCTGCTCAACTTGGAAAGAAAAAATAGTTTGGAGACTACACAGCATCCCAGTACTGGTCAATGCCCTGCAGCGAGATTGTCCATACACAACAATGTACCGTGCAAACCCCGGTGAGATGTTAAGTAAGAATGTATATATAGAGACGTGAGGCACATTTTGGTGTTGTTTGTTCTTCATTTGAACACAGCCTCTTTCCAAGCACTGCTCTGTGTTTTCTCTGCCGTGCAGCTCTCTAATAGTGGATTAGTTTGGGCTTGTAAATGCTGTAAAGCTCCGAGGATGAACATCGATCTTGCAGTTTAATGAGAAATAACATGGGACAGACCCCCGAATCATCTGTCCCTCCCTCTCTTTAGCTCTCCGTCTCTTTCTAACAAGCCAATGCACACGCTTGCTCTTCTTCACAATAACGCACCTGACAAACCACAGAAGGATAAATTCCCTTGTCATGCAGTCACGTTAGCCAAAGGCAAAAGTGCATGTTACGTTAGGAGAACCGACGTTACCTCCCAGGCAAAGACAAAAAGAAAAGTTACACAGACATGCACGCACACACACACATCCATGTCCTGCCCTCTTTTTCCAGACCAATGCTGGCACTATACGTCCTAAGGCCTGCCTGGGCTGGTGGTTTGATAAATTGGCCCTTTCATCTCGCCGTTGTGCATTGTGTCAGTGGGCTTGTGTGTATTTGAATGTGAGTGTGTGATTGTGTGATATTGTGTGATATTGTGTGTGTGTGTGTGTGTGTGTGTGTGTGTGTGTGTGTGTGTGTGTGTGTGTGTGTGTGTGTGTGTGTGTGTGTGTGTGTGCGTGCGTGCGTGCCTGGGTACATTGTCTGAGCTGTGAAGTGTTTGGCTTCCTCACTGAAGGCTGCTGTCACAGCCCCTGAAAGCGTGTAATAGGCGCCCATTCTCTCGGAATGAATACACATCCATACACTAGCGAGAGAATGTGGCATGTCAAAAAGACGGGATAATCGAACAGAAAAATTATAAAAAGGGGCACGGCAATGTCATTCTTTTCAGCTAAGCTCTAAATTTGGTGCATATGATTGCTTCGGGAAGTGTTTGCAGGCCACAGTGAATTAATGCCATTTTTGATAGATCAACGGTGCTTATTGTTGGCGGCGGAAAAAACATTCTGGCATCAGACATCGGGTTTCTGTGAGGTGGACTGTGATTCACGGCTGACTAATGTTGTCTTGGTTTGATTGGGATTCAAAGGCAACGGCTCGTTTATTTAGATTCCACTTCAGAATAATTCCTCTTGAAATATGGGTTCATTTGCAGCAATTTGGTTTTCCTGAGATAGTAATTTGTAGAGCCTACCAGTTTTTTGTGCTCTCTTCCAGCGGGTCTGTTTTTAGAATTAGATGTACAGTGTGAATCATCCCCATATTGTGTCCCGTCTGCTGACAAATCATCATCACCATCATCTTGTTTTCAGGCCCTTGCGGGGGTTTTTCAGGCACGTTGAAGTTACACCATATTTCCACTATATAGGAAAAGAGCACTACTAAGAAATATGAATATTGGTCGGGTACAACAGGGCTGCAACTAATGATGTTTTTATTCTTCATTCATTTGTCTTCTCTGACAGATTTAACAGATTAGTTGTGAAGGCTATAAAAAGCCATAGTAGTTAAAAAATACCCATCACAACGTTCCTGTAGCCAATAAGATGTCTTCAAATAGCTGGTTTTGTTTGACAAATAGTCTAAAGCTCAAAGGCATTCAATAAACAATGGACCAATCAGGGCGCTGACAAAGTATCAAAGACTTTATACTGTTGGTCCAAATGTTCAAACAAAAAACCAAAAAAATACAGGAATATGAATAACGTTAGACATAGTAGAAATATCATAGGAATCCCTGGTAGCCTGTCCAGGACGCTTCCCTGTCAAATGCATGCTGGGAAAATGGTGCAGTAACTCACACGACATCGCTACATCCATGGCAGAGGAAGGAGGCTGTTCACAGTGACCCACAGTCCTCTGTTTTAAAGGCTCTCAACCTTTTAAATGTTAAATCCCACCCCTCTTTACGAGCTGCTGTGGGCACGTCTGTTCCCAACCCGGTGCGTTTCTTTCGTATAATTGTACAGGTTTGAGGAGGTCAAATGTTTCAGTGCATGGCAATTAAGACAATATCAGGGATTGGAGGAAAGTAGAGGGTGGCTGAAAACCGCTAATTTCCGTTTTCTCTTCTTCCATTCTCTCTTCTAAGATTCCTGGAGGTGCACTGTCAACACCCCACAGTTGGAAACTACAGCACACCTTAGTAAATAATTGACACCAAGCAAACAGGGAAAATATGGATCATAACAGAATAGCAGACGATCATAAAATGTAATTGATTGTGACCAGGCGATTGTGGCACATCAGAGCATCATAAACACTTCATTAGAAGAGCACAAAGATTACTATTATACCATTATATGGGATAAAAAAAAATAAAAATAATAAAAAAAGGGCTCCCCTTCTGTCTGTGCTCATTTTTCTGTAGGGTGATACATGCATGTGGGTGCACTGTGCAGGAGACCTACTCACTCCACCGGTGCTCCTCACTCACTCACTCACTCACTCACTCACTCTACAAATCGAGCATTCACTGTACACTATCGCACGCGCCGTGTAAAGCAGAGCGCGCTCTCTGCCTTTCATTCATCCCGGTGAAGGCTGCTCACACTTTTCTTTTTTTTCTTTTTTCTTTCCCTGTTCTTCCCTCTAGCTCTCTCCATCCCTCCCGCCGGGATAGCTTACTTTCTTTTTTTTGGGGGGGGGGAGGTAGGAGGGGAGAGGGGAGGGGGGAGTTTCGTTTTTGTTTTCCCTCCGCGGTGCCTTTCGCTCGGAGTAGTAGTGGATGATATCAACAGAGCTGCGCGTCTTCTTTTACCTCCGCGGTACTACACGCACGAGAGAGAGAGAGAGAGAGAGAGAGAGTCGCTGGAGGACACGCGCATCACGACAGCGAGCTGCACGAGGGAGTTCTTTCTCGGGAGTGGGGGGGGGACGCAGCGATTCAAAACAAGAAATAAACCGAAAGCACCCGCAGCCGACTCTCGTTAAGTTGGGACGGATATTTTACGGCACAGGTGCGCTAAAGGATTACAGACGGGCAGTTGGCGGATGGTTGTCGCGGTTTCGTGGAGAGGAGTCGCTGCCTCTGCGCAAGGTGAGTGATGGACTCAAGAGCTGACGGCGAACGGTGGCAGCGGAGTTTGGTCAACAGATCAATTAATGACCAGCACTGACCTTATCTGACTTCGACATAATCTGTTGGTAAAACTTGAAGTGTTTTTTTTGTTTTTTCCTGAAATCGCTCAACATTTCTACGGACTTCCTGCTGGGATCGGGAGTGTCATTGTGGAGCAACCCCTGCAAACTTTGTGTTTTGTTTTTAATCTGTAAATAAATCAGGGGCGTGGGGTTTGTGTACATTCCCTAATGCACAGCATATGCGTCTGTATGATATTGTAGTTTTATTATAATGCTTAAAATTTCCTTCTTGGCCATTTTAGAGGATAATTGATCATATTGAGTGTTTTCGCAAATAATTGGTGAAAAATGTCCGTTGTGAGGTGCCCAAATGTGTTGTTTGGTCCGACCAACAGTGCAAGACCCAAAGATATTTAATTTACAATGACAAAAAGACAGAGAAAAGCAGCTGCACCGCACAATGCAAAAGGTGAAACCAGAGAATGGATGAACTCTCTGCAGGGTAAATGACTTAAATGATTAATGGTTATCAAAATAGCTGCAGATTAATTGCCCAGCAATCAGTTCTTAAAATAGTTTACAAAACATTTTAGCCCTTATTCACTACTTAATGAATTTAGAGAAAGTTGGCAACCTGCTGTGGTTAAAATTAGACGCAGGGATTTTGCTCCTTCTGTAGAACCATCTCTTAGCTTTGCAAATCCCAGCTCTGCCCCATGCAGCGTCAATAAAGACTTTCTGAGAAGTCTGAAAATGAGACACATGTCAGATATAATACGGATTGGTTTTTGATGCTGCATCCGGTTTCACTGACGACTATCCGACTCATTCACAGCTCTCTCACTGCGAGTATCTGTCACTCCGGGAGGAATGTCCAGTCAGCTCCATACTGGGCGTCTGTGGCAGGATGATACCAGCTTACGGTCTTTTCAAAGCATTCGCCTGCCTGTCGACGGGACCGACCCACAGACACACACATTCAGTCTATCTCTAAATATCACTCATTCAGACATGCTGTGATGAGGAGTCAATTTAAATCACATGCAGTCATCATTTTAACCCTCAGAAAAGGACGTTTTTCTCCTCTTCACGCTGCGCTCTATACAGAACCGTTATGTTTCCACTGAGTTGCACTGGGTATATGTATCCACTGAGGCTTCATGCTCTGTTTACATACAGTTATTGATCACAAGTCAGTGCAAGTGCTCTTCAGTCCTGTGCTGTGATCGATTCGGCCTCTGCTGACTTTTACTGTATTGCAGGTCACAGCAGCAGTCAAGAGAGCTAGAATATTAGACTCGATTATTTTCATTAATGTTAAATATAGTGACAAATGCCCAATGAAAGGTTTCCAAAGCCAAAGAAACAACAGCTCTAAACTGAAATGATCAATCGAGTTGACAAAAAACAGCCTATTAACAGTTTACGGACACACAAGACAATAAAAGTAGGACATTACATTTGGGAGGCTTTAAAAACTAATTAGTAATCATAATTTTCGCCATGTGCATTTTTATAGATGTCTAAATCGACTAATTGCTTCAGCTCTAAACTGAGGCTGTTTCATTGTGCTGTTTCCCTTTTAGTTTCAAACACGATATGGTAACACAGTAAAGATAATGTCATTGCTCTAAATATAATCGCATGCATTTAAGTCAATTCCCTTAGTGTAACTTCAGAGCTCATACTCAGAAAATTGCGAGCGGAAGAATCACCATAAAAATAAAGCAAGTTCATTTGCATAATGTCAGACATATGCAGTGCAGTTCTTCCCAACTCTGAGCCATCTAGAGGTACAGTAGCCTACATTCTCCGTCTCTCTTCGTCTCTCGGTGTCTCTGGGGGAGAATCTGATTAACCGACTGGCATAATTTACCCAGTCCTAAAGGAACGAACGGAGAAGCTGTGTTGTTCTTGAAAAGTGGCCGCTTCCTTTCAAAATAAAGCACGCAGAAAGAAGGATATACACACACACACACACACACACACACACACACACACACACACACACACACACACACACACACACACACACACACACACACACACACACACTCTTAAAAAAGTGGCTGTAGCTTCGTTGCTGTCTTTAACAGGACAAGAATTGACTGAGCGAGCGCGTATATGTGTGTGTGTGTGTGCGTGTGTCTGTATGTGTGTGTGAGAGTGGTTATGTTCACGGGCGTGTGATTGCTCTAGTTTCTTAAAGATTAATAGAGCGTCATGTGTAGGTGTGGGTCCCTGTGTGTATGTTTTTTCCTCCAAGAGCGCTCCATAGCAACAGGCAGCATATCTTCTTCAGATATCTTTTTTTCCTCACACACACACCATATGCTGTGACCTTTCTGCTGACTGTGTGCTGTCTTTGCATGGATGCATCTGCATCTGTGATAACATGCGTGTGTGTGTGTGTGTGTGTGTGTGTGTGTGTACATCAGCGTGTGGGCCTTTTGACTTTTCATAGTGTACATTCATTAATAGCTGCATAATAACTAATATGGAGCCACTCGCTGTGCTAGTCTGCACGATCAAGATATTGAGTCCGTCTAATAGCAGCATCAGTGCATGGCCAACCTTTTCCAAAGAGTTTTTTGTGCCCTTTTTTTTCCCTCCTAAACAAATCAGATAGGATCCCAATTGTGCAATATTGATAATGACTTATATGCTTTGAACAAGTGGCAGTTTAGCCTATTTCAAGTATCTCTCAGCAGGAACAAGCGAGACATCTTTAATATATATCTTGACACGGTTGTCGTGTTATGTTAATATCAGTGTTAGACTAATAACTGGTTGCATATTTCATATCCGGGCGTAGCAGACAGAGCTCTTTAGAAATCAATTTTCTTTTGCTCCATCACCGTGTTTGGAAGCTGGCCTAATGCCAGATAGAGAGCGAATAAGGGAATGAGAGGGGGATACTGTGGGTGCATTAGTGAATGAGGAAAGAAAAAGATGCATATCAGATGAAGAATTCATCCTTTTCCTCTGAGTTTGTCGAAAGAAGTTATTTGCTTTCTCAAAAACACTCGCTTTAAGGAATAGATGCAAAGTAAAGAGGCACAAACTTTATTCAGGCCATTCATACAGTCCATGCTACCGTAGGTGCTGTGAGGTCATGTCCTATTTAGTTCATCCCAACGTGCGTGTCCATGCGTATACTACTGTTTGTGTAATGCATTATCACAGCCCGCTGTCTGATACATATCAATCATGGCATATTCCTCTGTGTGGATGTGAGTGCGGTTGTAATTTACATGGACTCTTTATGCACACGCATGCTATCTCTGCAGACAGAGGAAGAATTTCTCCTGTGGAGAATTTATAACAAATCATATAACAATCACGGAATCTGTGCCGTGTGTGTCGAGGCTGCTGGCCTTGCTCGCTTTTCTTTTTTTCTTTTTTTTCAAAGAGAAAATAAACAAACACTGCCTTCTCGTCTTCAACTCCCTTATCAAACTCATATTTCTAAATACGTTTGATTCAGTGAATCAAAGGGCGAAGGCGGCGTTTCTGTGACTGAATCAGGCTCTAGTTGTGGGTATGTCTTATGGGTAGATACTCTTATTTTATACAAAACTGAATTTTTTGGGGGGGTTTTTTGCAATGAGTTTGGTTCGTTTTCAAGTGATTTCCCCATTACCTTAAGATAAATCTAAAATAGCTCAAAAGGTTTAGTTCCTTTCTTTTCTGGTTCATTTCAACATGGATTTTACTTTCTTTGTTTTGTCATTTGACAGCAAATTGCCTTTTTCCTGTTCTTGTAGCTCCAGTTTCCTGGAAGCACTCTTCTCTAACAAACACTCAAGGGCTAAACAAGCTTTCACAGTTGAACGCAAAGACTAAAATCAATCTTTTCACAGTAATAAACCTCGCATTGTCTTAGAGAACAAACAGTAAACCAAAGTCTCTACAGTGTAAAAGTTAAAGTTGTAGTAGGCAGTTTTTTTTTTTTTTTTTTTTTTGTGCGTGTCATTGGGCAAAAAGAATCCATAACCTTTCAGCATATTGTAATACAAGTGGTCTGAGAGAACTTTAGACTTCTGCAACTCTTGTTGGCTCTGCATTCAGGCTGTAGAAATCTAGCCTGTGACCAAGACTCAAGGTCAATCACAGGTCATTTCAGGCAGAGGGTTTCTATTGGCTGTTCTACAAATGCAGTTGCGCGTGGACGTCTCTTCAGATATTGAGCCTGACTCAATGGTGGAAAATGCTCGGGAGAAGGTTGCCAGCATTGCCAACAAAAAGCAGACATTTCCCTCCCGGGTTCAGCTTTCTTCCCTCTGAGGTGCACAGCGGGGCTACCAGGGCGAATGGTGGGCCAGGTGTCACCGGAGGGAGAGGCCGCACCCCGACGTCAAGCCCTTTAGTGCTCGCAGCAGGCTGCCGAAAGTTGCTCAGGGCGAGGCAGTCGGGGACGCAGGTTCGTCCGGTTGAGAGGGAGGCGGTGTTTTTTTTTTTTAATTTAAAAAAAAAAAAAAAAATTGTTTTTTTGTACTGTGATGCCCGTCTCACTTGGGCAGTCATCATCCGTTAGGGGAGGTTTGCGGCTGTGGATGGAGGTGACTAGAGGCCCAGGCGACAGCAGACGTCACATGCCACCGAGAGAGGGGGGGGCAGCTGCAGAACAAGAGTTATATTTTTCAAACGCATTTTGGCACTTTTTCTTTTCTTTTTCCCCTCCCCTTTTCCAGAAACCTGCCAACTCTAGTTTGAAGCACAATCAATTGTCATAATGGCAACACCAAGAAACATACACGGTGTCACCGCAAATGTCCATGGATCACTACTATCTTGGGATTGCAATAATTAATGCAAATTCAATCCATCTGCGCAATATTTGCAGGAGCTCGTAATTTTGCTAAATTCCCAGGATTTTTCCCTCAAAAAATGTCGTGAACAGAAGCTCTGCTGAAAGTAATACGGCATAAAGTAGTATTTCCAAACAAAAAGAACTCCTCATTTACGATGAGCAAAGCACCAGAGAAGGCGGAACAAGCTCGAAAAGCGACGACAGGGTTTCAGGGAAATGTGGTCTTCTCGTGAAAACTTTGTTTTTGTGCATACAGTATGTGTTGAATTAATATAAATTAAACTGCACTTAAAGCTCTTATTTTGACGGCATGGTTCAATAAATTAACAAAACATTATAACAAAAATATTTCTGTCATGTGCAGCAAGTTATTACACCTTACTCTCAGGCAATGCTAAAAAAAAAATATATATATAATAATAATAATAGAAATTTTTTTCCCCCCTCGTCTTGCAATTTTTACATTGGGATTTTTGAAAAGATCTGCTGCAAAATCAAACATCGCAACAATTACAAAAATAACCTCAGCGAAATCCTGGAGGAACTGACTGCAGTTGTTTTAGATTAATGGTCATCAAACCTTCTGTAATTATTCCAGCACAGTGAACACAGTAGGCTATACAGCGCACCATGCAGGCAGCAGTAATCAAGGCTGTATTTCTTTGCTGCAATACTGTAGGCACACGTCGTAGCAGTATTAATAAGTTTATCACCTCTGACTGCTGGCAAAGATCCCTGCAGGCATGGCAACTCACATTTACTCCGTCACTTTACAGACACACACATGAATATATATATATAGATATATATAAAACACTTATGAAACAGAAGCCCTTGACAGTTGATCCTATGATGGTATTTGTGTGCATGTCCCCTGAGGACCAAACTACATCGTCAACTCTACGCTGTATTGTTCTGTAACTATTTATACACCTGCTTTACAGTCACACTCGCAGACTAAGTGGGGGGTACGCAAATGAATTACACGACGTGTATGCTGGTTGAGACTTTTGTGCCACAACACAAGGAGATTATTTTAGTCATTAGTACAAAAGATGCTAATTAGCTGTTTGCCGTCATGTCGATTCAAGAACGGAGACAAAGAGAGGACTGAGAGCGATATGGAGGGAGGAAGGTTATTACAGAGCACTATTTGGCTTGTGTCACTTCAGTTGTTCCACTTATTGCAATTGCATGCCTGTTTTCTTTTACACTGATTGTTTGTCTTTCCAATATCTTTCTGAATTTATTATTATTTGTACGCCTCACTCCAGCTCTTTCTTGTGTTTTGGGTTGAGGTGAGTGTTGCCTCATGGGAAATCTTTCATCCCAATTTGCAAGTATAATACAGTTTGTAGTTGGAAATACCTTAATGGAC
Source organism: Brachyistius frenatus (assembly GCF_029030835.1). Taxonomy (NCBI): domain Eukaryota; kingdom Metazoa; phylum Chordata; class Actinopteri; family Embiotocidae; genus Brachyistius; species Brachyistius frenatus. The sequence goes on from NW_027210612.1 coordinate 498,101, forward strand.
ATATTGAACTATTACATTACTCTTTAATGTGCTCTGCTCCCAGGTTTAGTCACTATCACAAAGAGGGTCTATGTGTGTGTATAGCTATGTGTTGAATATTGTATACTGAGAGAGCCATTTGCTGCCAATAGGCAAATATTCTTTTGTCCCTCTTTTTTTTGATCGCACCACTTTCTTGGCCTCTCAGACTATGTTTGGAAGTCACTGCAGTGTCTGGGTGAATCTTTAACTCAATAAACAAGACTGTGTTTAGTCTATAATTGCTCCACCACTTTCAATGGTAAAATACTGTATGAAGGTGAAAACACGGCCCGCAAAGACACATTAAACAGCAGAAAAACATCTGGCCAAAATGTGCCACAGTATAAAGAAAATGTGCAATTAGTTGCTAATGGAACAGATAGACCCCAACAGTTTTGTAGCCATCCTGCACAGCACTATCCATATGTTACAGTGACATAACAGCCCCCATTCAAACTTCTGTCTCCCACCATTAACTTGCCTAAGAGTCTGTTACTGAACACACTCAGATAGACACACAGAGGCAGAGATGCGCGCAGTTATACCAGGAAACCCTAACTTTACCCAGGATAATAGTCTTCTTTCACCCTCTAATGAGTGCGTATTGTGGCCTAAAGCAGTAGGTCTGTTATTAATACCATTAACAGCTAATGGTCCACAGAGAGTGATTTTCAGAGATAAAACTACCAGAGCACCCTCATGAATAAAAACACTCTTATAAAGGCAGAGAGGTTATAAAATCAAAATAGACGAGATGAATAAAGGTGATTAATAGATAGTTTGCCTGAAAAAACTGTCGTGGCCTTACAGCAAGTTCACATTAAAAAGCAAGACATGAGCAGCACTGGATACTGAAGAGCTTAATCCGCTCACTCACGCCGATTCTGACCTCCGATCGGCGTCTCTGTCCTCAGAACCAGCTTTGCGTCTGTCAGCAGCACAGAGGAGCTGAAAGGAGAGCTGCCAGACAAGCTGTCTTCACCAGGCTGATGGACAGTTTTCATGTTGGCTCAGCAATAACAAATCAATGTTTTTATGTATGGCTTCACTGATTTTATTGATTAAAAGTAAAAACCAGGAAGCCAATGCCTGATGGATCATTACAGATCCCCCTAAAATGTTCAAACATAAAGAGTTTACAGAAAATTATACATTTAATAGAAGTCTGTCTGTTCCACGAGACGGGCAAATGACAGATGCCTAAAAATGTTTTCTACATGAATTGGCCTATAGGGAGCACTGGTGGGGACCTCCTGGTCAAATGCATTTACTCACTGGTGAATCCTTTAATGTTCTTTTGGACTGTAAGAAACTCGATAAAGAACCAAGCCGGTATCCAGCTGTATATACAGGCAGTTTGAAAATGCAATGATTGTGTATTGGGCTCTCAGCGCTTCCAAAATGCTGATGACTTACAGCTTCATACTGTGCCTGAACACCTCCTGTGCAAACACAAACAGGGCACCAGCGCTGCTGCTGTTCTGCTAACACAACTCATGCTGTGCTTTCCATGTAAACACAGCGTTAGGCTGCGGCCATCTTCACAGCTCCGTGAGGTTGTACTCATATAATGCGCTGTTTTGTGCATGCTGAAAACAACACAGCTGACATGCCAAACAGGTTCTATGTTTACCATGCTCAAAGTTTAGGATGTTAGAATTGCAGAGATTGGCTGAATTTGCATTAATTATTGAGATCGCAAGATTACGATTTCCTGGAGGGAAACAAAGGGCTGGCAAGAGCAGATTTACCACAAAAAAAAACTGACTATGATCCGGAAACATTCGGAAAACTACACCCGAAGCACAGACAGACTAAATTTATAATCTGGCAGCTGTGAAGAGGCAGACTTCCCTCAGTGAGTACATATGCTAAGTAGGCTGATTAGCAGAGTGGCTGCAGGTGAGCAGATTGGGGAACTGGGAGCAGGTGAGGCGGGTGTGAGAGACTGGACCAAGAGAGATAGGCTGAGGACCTGTGGTGGGTGGAGGGACAGATACAGGGAACAACCTTAAAGACAGAAACATGAAGACAAATCCGTGACAGTGACAGCACAGGCGGATGAGAATGTCATTAGTTTTGAAGGTATTTGGTCATGGATTAAAATACTAGGCAAAATGGGAAAATGCATCCAGTATTGGTTGTGACAATTTATTCTAAACCTTATGTAAACCAAATGTTAGCACCAGGGAAAATGTCAGGGGATCACCAAAGTCTGGAAACCATGAATGTCTGAACTAAATTTGACCAAACGTTCAATACCCAGGCCTGGTTAGAGACATGAGGACAAAGTAAATCCCACTTCCTTTGTTGATCTATAATATGGTCCGTGCACGGCACTTTGAATTACTTTACGCCTTAAAGGTGTCATACAAATTGAATTGCCTTACAAGGCCTTTTTCTTTTTGTCGTCAGACTTTATTTATTCACTGTGTCTCATTCAGATAATCATCTGTGGAAGAGCTGAGAATAAGCATATACATCCATCAAAAATTATAGAGGCATGTCAAATATTGTGAGAATTATCAGCACGTATCCCTCAGAGAAATAAGCGTCACTGACTTTAAGTTTCGTTGCAATTTTCCCCAGCAGTGAGGTGAATAATACAGAAGCTTATCAGCTCGTCTCTCCCAAGAGTAGATAAGTGTAAAGGCTACACCATCCCTCATGAATAATCACTGCTCTAAAGGTCATATTTCCACTACTGGGCGAGAAAGAAGGAAGAGAAGATGGGAAAAAGGAGGCAGAGAGATGAAAAGCATCATTTGACTGTGTCACTGTAAATATCAAGATGCTCCAACTCAGAGCGGAGAATGAGGTCCAAAATAGAATCTGTGGCACAACAAATTGGGAAAAGGTTGCACGGTCTACCATACTGCTCGGCTGGAAACGTTCTGTTTGGAATTTGCATGTTTTTATTCTGCAAATGTGGATTTTGTGCGGGCGCTCCGGCTTCCTCCAGCAACCCGAAGGCATGCGTTGTAGGTTAATTGGCGATTCTAAATTGGCCGTAGGTGTGAATGCGAGCATGAACGCTCGTCTGTCTTTCTGTGTTGGCCCTGTGATGGACTGGCGACCTGTCCAGGGTTTTGGGATAGACGTTAGACCCCTCCTCCCCCCACCCCCGTCACCCTCTACAGTTTAAAATGACTATAGATAATGGATGGATGGTCAAATAGTAAGCAAAGGGAGAGGAAGAGTTATAAAAACAAATGCTGACTCATGGGTAGAAGTGTGTACCTGCTCTTGAAATTACATGCGTATTTTTCTGACCCTTGAGTTTACCACTGTATGTTATTAGAGAAATTTACCCTCTTGGTTTAACTATGAACATGAACATGAACATCTATTTATGTCACTTGTTTTGGATCTTTAGGTTTTAGCTCTTAGTTCTGTATTAGACAGCCAGACTTGTGTGTTTGTATCCTGGCTGCATTTGAGGTTGTGTGTGCATGCAGTTTGCAGTATTTAGCAAGAAGAGTACAAAGCAAGCTCCTGCAGTGCAAACAGAATGAATGTGGATTTGGATTCAGACTCTGGCTCTGGCTCCTTTGAAGACTTTATTCCCTCAGTCTAGTACCTTTGATTGCTACTGTACAAAGAGGAGGGTTGCGAATCAGATTCAGCGTGTGTGTGTGTGTGTGTGTGTGTGTGTGTGTGTGTGTGTGTGTGTGTGTGTGCGCGTGTGTGCATGTGCGGCGGGGGGCAGACGAAGGGAAGACAGTGTTCGGAAAGATTACATTACCAGGAGCGAAACAGGAAAGAAATTGTAATGTGTAACATCAAAGTGACACGGCAGAGTGCCTCTGCAATATAGGGCTCCATATTATTAACCCTGCAACCCTTTCTCATGTTATTCCCAATAGTGACTCATTAGACAGGCCATTGGCTTAGAGGCTGATGTCAATATTTCATTGGTTGTATGCATAATTTGACAGTTAAATCAGAGCAGCACTTTACTTCAAATGAGATAGAAGTTGTATAAAATGTGAAAGAGGGGAACAGATAGTCCAGCTCAACGCAGGCGCCCCCCCCTGATGGAGCAACTTAAAAGAAGCCCTGCTCCTCCAAACACCTGCTGCTCTCTGCCTTCATCCCACAGTCTCTTTCTTTAAACTGTGGCATGTTTCTCCACTCTTGCTTTTTGCCTGTCAGTCGTTCGTCTACACACTTCACAAACAAAGTTTGTGTTTTCGGGTCATAAAAGAACTCAAATTTGTATCTGTAATAGTTGGGGTGCCTCTGAAGCGCCACACCGGGATAAAACATCACACCGTATCTCTGTCAATACAACAGGGCTCTCATTTAATACAACACTATATCTTGCAGTAAGAAATATTACAACCTAGTTAATAGTCTAAGTCCAGGCGGTAGAAAACAGCCCAAGTGGTTGCATTTATTAGAAAAAGAACAAAAAGCCACATTCCATTCAAAGCCAGCCATTTAAACGAATGGTGGGGCCAGAGGCTGAGCTTTCAGGGAGGGCTCAGAGTTCACGTCTATGTTAAATACTTGATGCGGTCTTAAAAGAGGATCCCCTCAAGGTTCATTTTGTCTTCAGATGCCTGAGGCTTTCATGTGATCGCTAAGACTCTAGCTTTTTTTTTGCAGTCTTGTGTCTAATTGAGTTTTGGGCTTTTTCATTTTTTATGTGAGCTACTGTTTCTGTACACTATTCATCTCTGTCAACTGATAGAGATTTTTTTTTTCCACCTCTCTGCGTACATTGTGGTCACAGTTTTATTCCGAGTCTTGTGTTTCATGTTTCATCCATGACTCCTGTATCACCCCCATTCACCCACCAGATGTCCTCAGTCTGTCTTCCTGCTAGCAGCCACCTGTCTGCCACACCCACCTCACCTCACCTCACCTGTGCCCAGTTCCCAATCAGCTCCCTTCTGCATCACAGTATTACTGACATCCATCCATGATCTATACCTACTTTATCCTGAAAAAAAAAAAAAAAAAGGGGTGAGGGGCTGGAGCCTATCTCAGCTCACTTTAGGCGAAGGCAGGGTACAACCTGGACAGGTCGCCAGTCCATCACAGGGCCAACACGTAGAGACAGACGGAAACAAAGACCATTCACGCTCTCATTCACACCTAAGGGGAATTTCTAGAACCACCAATTAACCTGAGATGCATGTTTTTGGATGTTGGGAGGAAGGCGGAGTACCCAGAGAGAACCCACGCAGGCACAGGGAGAACATGAGAACGTGCGTGAATACTCACACATCCACTTGTCCGCTGCATTTTTTTTTTTTGGTGCTTTTGCCCATCTCGGTTTTCTTCTTGGTGTCCTGATTCTCTCTCCCTCTGCTCTTGTGAGTTTGTCTGCCACCCTGCTTGTAAGCTTCTGCTCTTCAGTAGACCATAAATCTGTTCCTGCCTGCCCGGTTTAGTGTCCACTGTGGTCCTCCGGCCTGCTGCCTTGACACATGGTTGTTACGCATATCAGCAATTCTTAATCACCACACTGTACTCTTAAATAACCTTAGAACCACTAACTAACTAATCACTAATATTCCCAACTGGATGAGCAACAATCAAAGTTAAAGTATAATTTATAACCATCAGGACTGTGGTTTAATTTGACGGACAATACATTAGCAGACAACCTCCCAACTGCCATTAGATTGTGAGCAGAGTGATGCTAAAGTATATCAAATACTCCTCCTTCCTCAAACCTGTTGGAAAAGCACAGACAAAAGTATCTGATAAATAACCCAAAATGAAGCATAGCAGCAGAAGGAGCACCGAGATTGACTTTGATTTGGCTGATTGGCATCAGCCGTTTCATACATGCTAAACAGGCGGCTCATTCGCAGCAGCTGCGTGACGAGTAATGTCCAATCTTATTTATGAAGGTGCACAAAACAGCCACTAAAACATGACACACTGCAGCAGCTCCCACCGCCGCCCCCCAACCTCCTGGTATATTTTTGGCATCGCAGCCTTATCAGTATTTAATAACCAAGTATGTTTATTAAAGGCGATTCGTTTTAAGAGCAGGATCTCTGTTGCCACTCAAATCTTTTCAACCTGTTTGCACAACTTGCTCCACTATTTTGAAAGAGCGTTTTTTTTTTCTTTTTTTTTTCTTCAGTATCGACGAGATACTCTAACAACATACCCATGATGGAAGGACCAAAATGTGACGCTTGGATTGAGTACATTGGTCGTCATGATTAGTGAAATGGTATTTATGTGATCATGAGCGGAAAAGGCCCCCAAAATAATACATTTTGTTCCATGTTACATAAAAATTGTCATCAAGATCACAAGTAAATTGTTATTGAGTTTTTTTTATTGCATAAAAAAATATAGCCGTTTTATGAATGAAGCCAAATTAGTTTGTCTATGAAGGGTCTTCCATTATTCATGTTACTTAGTATTATGTATTATCATTCCCCTTTTAGTTGTACTTACTAGTTTCACTACAATACAGAGTTTATACAATTCTAACCTCTTCATTATCAGATGGCGCCAAGGAGGTATCTGTCCATCACTCACCCGCTATTGAAAAATGTATGACTTGTGTTTTTTTTTTTTTTTAAATCCATGACATTTTGTATGGCTTACGTTTTTCCCCAACGAGTAGAGCAAAGATCACATAGATTTCCACATCAATCTGTATAATATTTGATACAAATAGTTATATCCTTGTAGTAAAAGTCTCTTACTACACAGCTCCAACTTTGGCAGAACTTTTTGTGTCACAAAAGATCCGTCACTCACAATAAGAAACCTTCTGCAGACCAGACATCAGCTTACACCAAACAGAAACCTCCGGGGCTGAAAAACATTAAGCCAAAACAGGAGTGCTAGAGACTGCAGTTCAATGAATGGCCACTTGAGGCGACTCCGAGAGCTCTAAAAGTGGTCTAAATAAACCTCCATGTTAAAATGACAAATTTCACAGATTCACACATTTTTACAGAATGGTGCACAAACTGTTTTTGGTCTCTGTAGCTAATATCCCATTCCCGTCTGTACGGGGGCGTGACTGCTAATATAACTCGCTCATTTAAATTGTATGAAGGCGTAAAGTAATGCATAATTAAGGGCGTAGCTGATTTGAGTGACAGACGGGTGCTGTCACAGTTGACGAGCTGTCTGCAGGTTTCAACAACCAGGATTCATTCGGCTCACCTCCGCTCTATCCACGCACCACGTCTTTGCCCATTCATGTATTAGCCGAGTAAGGCGGAGTCCGGCACTTCCAAAATGGCGGTGGCCTGAGACACCCAGAATTTTTGCTTCAGAACCGCTTGTCAGGAAACCTAGGGCTGACTAGGGAAACCTAGGGAGGCTATGTCTATTTTTTTTTATATACGGTCTATGGCTCATACAGAATATCTACATACAGAAATCCTATCTTTACTAGTGACGCACCTCCATCATGAATGATTCGATCGTTTCCACTGAACTCTGTGTGCATCTAAGTGGAAAAATAAGATGCAAATCATACTGTCAAGAAGGAAACAAAAGAAGTGAAGTTACTGCCTGCTGATAGTAAATACAACCCACATAAAATGCATGCCTTTTTGCCGTAGTCTCAAAATCAATGCTCAAGTTGCAAAAAATATATGAAGTTCTCATAAAAACACCATGAAAATATCATGCCCAGTGCACCTATTAATCCCATCCCTTCCTTTTTTTCCCCCCCTCTTGCCTTCCCTCTTTCATTATGTTTCCCACTATCTGTCTCTCCATCTTTTCGCTTCGTTGGGCCTGCCATTCCATTAATCTCACCAACAGATTGCCTCTATTAATTAGTCTACATCTCCCATCTTGCATATAATATTCAGCGGTAATAGAGATATTAGGAAGATAAGGATATTTCTTCAGTTGCAGTCACTTTTAATTAGCCCAAAGATTAAAAGATACCTGGCTGACATCCAGACCGACAGCACAAGGTCTTTTCTTGACACAAAATTCAGTGAGGCTGCATATTCGGCAGTAAATTGAATGTGTCTGTTTGCAAGATATAGCTATTCCATCGTGCCTCATAGGACACTTCACACCGTGGAGGTAATAATGTGCCTTGGCCTCTAGACAAAACAAGTTTACAACTTGTCATCTGTGCCATTTCAGAACAAATATTGTTCCTCGCAGGCATATAACTTCCCCAGCAAAGGCAGAGGTGAAGATGGATTCTGTTGCTCTAAATCAAATGCATTGACTTTTCATTTTATTGGAGGTTGAATTAGACAATGGAGGCAGCACCTATCCCGCTTGTCCGGTTAATTAGAAGGTTGAGGGTGCACTAAACAGACAAGATGAACAGACAGGGGTAATTACTAGTACTGCTGTGTGAGTGTATGCGCTCGTGTGTGTGCATGAAAGATTTGAGGAAATGTTCATTCCACCAGGAGAGTCCCATCTAAAATAAAAATCTCTTTTTCAAGAGAGGAAATACATTGGTTAAATGTAGTTCTATACCAGACTTGAGATAACTATCAACTCCTGTAACTACTTTTCCTGAGAAAAGGCTCTATTCTCTCCAAGTTACTAGAGCCGACCTCCTCAGTATTCCTGTATCTTGGGCCCTGAAGCCCTTTGCCCCTACAAGTCCTCTGTCCTGCCGCTTCCTTAGCAAAAGGACCACATTCAGTTAATGGTGGATGTTCCTGGACCATTCCCTTTAGACCCGTTACTCACCCAAACGCAGTCAGAGCGGTGCCTACGGTGCACACATAATGAAGAGAATAGAAAATTGAACACAAGACCCGAGAGCACATCATTAAACTATTTTCTATTACAGTACTCGGTATAAAAGCAAAAGAAAACACAGCTTCCAGGTTCTTAAGAAGGCAGAGCCACGGCTCCCAGTGGGTTGTTCAGGACTCTGTAGGTTTTACTGGTTGAGAGCACTGACAAGGTTTTAAGACACTCTTTCTCAATAGGGAATCCTTCTCGAAACGTTTTTAACAGTTTACTTCAGAGGCTGTAATTCTCAACAAAGTTCCTCTTGGCGATACCGTTTGCTCTCCAGCATTATTACTCCGTGCCAGCGTTCAGAAATCCTTGGAAGTTTCAGCAAAGGGTCACAGCGTTTCCTCCATATGTATTCAGCAGCAGCGCACCGACTCCAAATTATGACTGCCCCTGGTTCATTAATATTCACAACAAAAAGCAACCACTACAGGTTGCACTTTCTAAACTGCATGCAGAAGACTATTACACACACACAGTGATGACACTGTGTAGCACTCTAACAGAGGATGTTTGCCAGCAGCTGGTCAATTAATTCAGTCTTGAACTGAGCTAACTTCAGAGCAAGAATAGAGAGAAACATAACATTTACAAAAAGGTCGCAGCGACGCAATCCAAGCTTTAAAATGACTATTTAATCCTGTTGTTGTATATACAAATTTAACTATTACAGTAGGGAATCACCTGATTCTCAATACAATTTTAAACAATTCAATTCAATTTATTTATACAGCGCCAAATCGACACAAAGTTATTTCAGGTCGCTTGACATGGTGAATTCCTTACAGCAGAAAGTTATAGCATTATACAAAAGAAGCCAACATTTCCCACATGAGAATCCGGGAGGAAAAAAACTCTCCTTTAACGAGAAGAATGACCTCCAACAGTAGGAAGGAAAATCTTCCTTTTAAGAGGAAGAAACCTCCGACAGAACCAGGCTCGGCGGGGGGCGACCATCTGCCTCGACCGGTTGGGGTGAGCGGAGATTAGAGAGGGGAAAGAACTGCATAGCAATCCAAGACAATTGTTGGTAATAGTAAAAAGTTAAAACTTTGCAATATGTTGGCTTTTGCCCCCTGTTGTGATTTATTACCTTTCTTCAACTGCAAATTATGTCCCCAAAGGAAAACTTTTTACAACATTTGTTTGATGTAATAAAATAATGTTTAGAGTACGTCCATCTCGCGTCAATCATTTTCACTGCGTGATAAAGGGATTGACTGTTGGGCAGTCTGTCTGCTTTACATATAAACCTGTCACAAATGTTGCATGCCCCTGACGAATTCATTTTTCATAGTGAAATATTGATGCTTAGCACTCGTGTATTGATGCAATACTGCCATGCAAAGTATTTAGATATTATACGGGATAATTTTCTTTCCCCTAACCCTACTAAGGATTCCGTACACGAATGTAATACTGGCACATTTTACATTTATTACTGAGGCTGGGTGTCTAAACAGTCAGTAAAACTGTGTACTAATTTACTGATGTCTGTAGGCAGTATTACCAAACCTTGTACAAACATTTCGCCTCCGAGGGGCTGGCACCCCATCGTGATCAGGATATGAATAAAACAATTCCAATTTGTTTGGGCGCAGAGAGTAAAAAATTTGTGCTGAAGTCATTTTTTGAAACAATAGACAAAAATGTCAAGAACAGGCCTCTTATATCAGCACTTCATTAATGCCCAAATGACTTTAAAGCGGTGACTTAGTCATTTTTAGGTCATATGTGTGCATTTGTGCAAGGAAATAAATAATCTGTGCTTCATTATTTCTGAAGTTATCACAATTAATCTACCTGACGTGTAATGCTCATAGCTTGACAATTAACGAAGCAAAAATGTTTGTTTTGTTTGCACCAACATGCACAAACAATGTGCAAACAAATGACTCACTCCCTTGGACTCATTTCGACGTTAATAGAGTCCTAAAGCCTGTTCTTAAAAATGTGGTGTTTCATTACTCAAACAATGCGACCATATAATTATCTTGTTAGTTAAATTATATTTGAATTTTTAGATGAGTCTGAAGACTGGCTTATTTAAAAAGAAAAAGGATAATGGAGGATTGTAGGTGGTAGGCTGGTTTAGTAATTCAATCATAATAATGTCTGTGTTGTATTAAATAGGTTTATATTCAACATCTATTTATATTCAATAAAAAGTGTAAGTAAATCATATACTACACTTCATCTAAAATAATTGTGAGGTTGATGAAAAAAAAAGGATAATGGAGCATTTTAGGTGGTAGGCTAGTTTAGTGGTTCAATCATAATAATGTGTATTCTGTTAAATAGGTATATATTTTATATATTTATCTTCAATAAAAAGGAAGTGCAATTAAGTCATACACTACACTTTATCTTAAATAATTGTATGGTCGATTCAAAGGTGAGTCTCAGGTAAGGTATTTCGTAGTTGGAAAAATTGCATGTCAAAATTTTAATCTTCAGAAAAAACATTGGAAGGCCATGAGTGGGGCCAAAGAGCAGGTTTTTAACTCTGTAAACGCAGTGTGGAGTAGGTGAGATAACAATGTTCACAAAAGTAGGCAACACAAGAATGCTATAACATGTCCTCTTCGATCTTTCTGCTTCGTGCCAACACCATGATTTCAGTTTCATCATATACTGAGAAGATGAAACAGAGAACACTCCTGATACTCTGCCTGCTACTCCAAGTTTCCAACTTCCACAGCAGAGCAGCAACAGATAAAGATGGCTGACAATATTTGGTCTCATAAGATGGCCAAAAAGCTAAAACCTACGTTTTCTCAAGTTTTTTTTAACCTCTTAATTAATGTTCCAATCACAATAAATACACATACATTTGACAAATAAACAATATTTTGGTTCTGAAACAGTTCAGGTTTCCATGGTTTTTACATTATCAATAAAGAGCAAAGGTCATCTTATTTGTTTCAACTTCATGTTCAGAGTTTTTTTTTTTTTTTTTATTATTATTCAGAAAAAGTAGTTTTTTAGTATTGCTATGTAAAATGCAAGAACTCAAGCATGAGCCTCGGGCCATTGTTTCCAAGACTGGAGTAAAAGTCATCCATGAGACGATGTTCTGACAGAGAGGATCAACTTATTTTGGGCTGAACTGTCATGATGAATCCATCATTCTGAAGGAAAACTATTTCTAAAATGAGATGAGATGTTTGCATGCTCATGCACCTCTAACACACTGTAAGGTTCACTGACATTTTATTCCGTCCTGCATTTTAATCATACTCATATTTGCATATATGTGTGTGTGTGTGTGTGTGTGTGTGTGTGTGTGTGTGTGTGTGTGTGTGTGTGTGTGTGTGTGTGTGTGTGTGTGTGTGTGTGTGTGTGTGTGTGCATGTGCGTGTAGTCTCAGATGAAGATGAAGTCTGCGGGCGTCGTGGATGGAGGCTTGTTCACAGAGAGCTATTGTAACATCTGCAATGCTCAGCTCATCTCAGAGTCCCAGCGCACCGCTCACTACGAGGTGAGTCCGTCTCTGCTCCCTTCTGGAGGTACTTTCTCAGGTAGCTCAGGACTCAGGACGCACACACAGGTCGAATTGTGAAAACACACAAAGGTTCTTACGCACAAAACAAAACAAACATTGCTACGATTACTGCCTTCACAGGCAGATTGCAGCAGCGTACACTTTGCAGGAGCCTTATTTGTACCAATTTGCTCTTGTGCCGTTCAAAACAGTGCTCATCTATTATCCATAGGCTTAATGCAGCATGGTATTGCCAGTTTACATCCACACAAACAAATGCGCACACACCCACTTTTTGTCCACCTTTCAGCAGACTGTCTAAGAGTAATTTAATGGATGGCCATTAAATAAAAGCCCTTGAATTATTTAACTAGGATCTATATGTGCATGTGTGTGTGTGTGTGTGTGTGTGTGTGTGTGCACGGGTACATACGAATATGCGCTGGCAATGCGTGTGCTGTATCGAGGTCGTCCTTGATTACAAGACACAATTGGGATTAACAAGCAGACTAATGAGAACAAGGCCCTTATCAGGAGAGACTTGAGCAAGGACAAGGACAGTGTGTGTGTGTGTGTGTGTGTGTGTGTGTGTGTGTGTGTGTGTGTGTGTGCGTGTGCGTGTGCACGCGTGTGTACCTACCACATTCACTCGACAGTGATCTATTTCTGCCTCTCATCCCATGTCTTACAAGAAACACACGGCCTTGAGTAAAGCAGACGAATAGGCAAGCTGAGTCACCACATGTCGTCAGTGTCACCCGTTAAAAAAGGTCTCTATCCGGTCAGTGGAATCGAGCAGACAAGGCAAGAAATAAATTGAAGGCAAGTTGTATTCCATCAGGACGGAAGGCCAAGGCCGGCAACTTCACTTTTGCAGCATGTTAATAAATACACGCCGTTAAATAGAACTTTTTGTTAGGGCCTGCCACAAATATTACATGATCGCGATTATTTGAGCTGACCGCAATCACTTTGCATAATCATCCAGTAGTTCTTACACGCATGAATGGGGACATTTTGAACAGAAATGTCAGATTTTCACGAGTTTCTCCCCGACGTTGGATTTCGATGAGCATCTATTGATATTAACAATATGGATTTAGTTGCAAAGCACATTTTGGTTTTAAGCCAAATGAAAAATAAATTGAAGGCGATTTGTCTGATTTGCAGCAGGCGGTTTCAAAATTAAATGTCAATATTTGTGAGCGTATAATTAAACTATGACTAAGCTTATAGTTTAAATACTGGCATAAAAAGAATAATGGCAACTATTTGTGCAACAATTAATTGTCAAAAATGTCATGATTGTGACATCCCTAGTTGTTTCAACTTAAATGTGTTCTTATCTTTCGTTCAGTGGACTCAGATTTGTTAATTCATTGAACTGCTTGGGAAGTTGTTTCAACTTGCAAATCTAGCTTCATCAAAATGGTCTGGTCTATAAACCTGTCTTGTAAGTAAATAATTTAGGACTGGATGTCATAATCCCTGCCAAATATCTTACTGTCTTTAGCCAACAAAGGTTGTTGCTATTGGTTACTAAGACCATCAACTGTTTTGGGACACGTTTTTTAGTTGTGGTAAAATGGCCGAAACACCCAATGAAGGCCGAGGTACAAAAGACTCGCGCCCATCGTTGGCCTTTTACGGTCAACTGTGAACACAGTTCTGTTCTTTCGTTTCAGCCACAGACAGTAACTGCTTCTCTCAGCACCCTCAGAAAATGATATAATTGCCTTCCTGAGGGTCTGCCCTGCAATGCCTGTTTTCCCTCAGCAATTTAATGGTGGCATTGGCAACAAATCCTCTGCACCCAACTTTAACCGGGCAGACCTCCTGCCTCGATCCTCTGCCTTTGCCGCAAGACAGGAATATCACAGTGTCACAGTATTTCTCTTCTTTTTTGGGAAACCTTTAAGCGCCCCCACGTGATTAAACACACTTTCGCTTGCACATATTTGTGTCTCCGTTGGTGAGATCACAGCTCTCGATGCAATCTGTCTTGCTTTCTGCATTTATACACAAGCACACGAGGATAATGTGGCAGACATTTTTCCATAGTTGTCTCCTGCTCTGTTTTGTCACCTCCAACTTGATTTTGACTCTTGGAAAAACATAGAAAGAAGAGACAAAGAGACAGGCTTGGTCCATTAGAGGAGGGTGAGAGCTGACGGGCAGTGCAGCGTAACCATGGTGAAACGAGGTCAAGCTTTTAGCCCATATCCCTAAACCATCCAATGCATGGAAATTTATACACCTATAAACAGAAGCATACACACACACACACACACACACACACACACACACACACACACACACACACACACACACACACACACACACACACACACACACACACACACACACACACACACACACACACACACACACGTACACACAAACTCTGATAAAATGCATTAACAGTCGTCTGGCAAGTGAGGAAGCATGGGGGGGGGTTATTCTCCTGGGGGCAAAGGATCCAATCTGAGCACTGGAGCAGCAAGTACAGTGTCTTGTCAGAGACTCCCATTTTCTTTCCTTTATGCGATGTTTAGCCATTATATGCACTTAAACTTACGAGTACGTTCTCATCTATAAAACATCCACAAATCATACGGATTAAACGGCAAAGTGGATAAAACATTTGCCAAACTGTCCCACTCTGGTTTAATCACATCCTTCTCTCATCAACCCACAGTTCCAATTCTTTTCATTATCACGATCTTGACTCGTATCCCTGCTCTCTGTTGTACAACAATGTGTCTTGAACCTGCGTATTTGGCAGTAAAGGTACAATCTTTCTGATGGCATCCACACTCGCCTCTGGAAAACAGTGCCAGCAGTGGAATTTACAGATAATGATGGATGTTTCAGAAGGAAGGAGTGAAGGCCAGAGTGTGACAATAAAATTATACGCAAGGGGCGAGATAGCGGCGTCAACCTCGTACACAAACACGTCTGAACACATATACGTTCACTAATCTTTCCCCCGCAGTATGTGCAGCAATTTTCATTGTTGTGCATTGAAGTGACAGCTAGCAGCTTCAAGGACGACTCACTGTCCTTTCTTATAAACAATTTTGTGTATTCTTGCTTATTATAGCTGTAAGTCGTCATAGTGTAAAGTCCTGGATCACCGGCAAACAAAATCACTCAGGTGGGGGCAAAAATACATGATGACGAACCAGCACGAAAAACAATCAACAGTAGAACTGGATACTTGAAAAATCTGTCACCACAAGCTTTACGTTTTACAGACAAATTTGACACTATTGTCGTTTTTTTTCTTCTAATTTCTTAATATCAAAAACTCTATTAAGCATTGATTCTACTAAAAGACCAAGAAAATGGATCACATCACTCCAATGCTGAGGTCTTCACGCCGGCTTCCTGTCGAACAAAGAATCGACTTTAAAAATCCTGCTGTTGGTTTATAAAGCACTGAATGGTTTAGGGCCAAAATACATTTCTGATCTGCTGCTACCTTACGAACCATCCCGACCCCTCAGGTCGTCTGGGACGGGTCTCCTTGCTGTTCCCAGAGTCAGAACTAAACGTGGAGAAGCAGCGTTCAGATTTCATGCTCCACATATCTGGAACAAACTCCCAGAAACCTGCAGGTCTCTTAGCTCCTTTAAATCAAGACTGAAGACTTTTCTGTTTGCTGCCTTTCACTGAACCAGATTTGAGGATGTCTTAAACTGCACTGTAACTTTTATCCTATTTTTAGCTTGATTAATGTTTTAATGACTATTTTTAATGTTTTAAACAGTGTTCTTAATTGTTTTTAAATGTTATTTTCTTTTGGCTTATGTTTTTATGCTTTTAATGGTTTTATGTGAAGCACTTTGAATTGCCTTGTTTTTTAAATGTACTATACAAATAAACTTGCCTTGCTCTTGTAGTTTTTACTTTTAAGAATCCAAGATATCAACATTTCAATTATATAATTTGTGCCATTCACATTATGTCCTCACATCCTTTAGCACTTTGCTTCATATGCACACACTCATACTGCAAAGAGCCCTCAACCTTCCCACCCACCACTTCCCCGACTCAACATCTTACTCAGGGCTCCAGAAACCTGAGGCTGGACCACTAGTCATGTAGCCGGGGGCAAAATGTCTGAAATGTCATCAGCTGAAACAGATAAAAGCTTAGAGGGAGTTGCCAAGATGGAGTGACAGTCATTGATTTTATTTTTTTTCCCTTTCAGCTCACTTATTTTCTATTTCTGTCTCCTTCTCAGAGTAAGAAACATGCCAACAAGGTGCGTCTGTTTTACATGCTTCACCCTGAAGACGGAGGACCACCGTCCAAACGACTGAGGCCAGATAACCCGGTAGGCTCTCACTCAGAGTGTGTGTGTGTGTGTGTGTGTGTGTGTGTGTGTGTGTGTGTGTGTGTGTGTGTGTGTGTGTGTGTGTGTGTGTGTGTGTGTGTGTGTGTGTGTGTGTGTGTGTGTGTGTGTGTGTGTGAGTGTGTGCGCACGCGTGTGTGTGCGTGTATGTGTTCATAAAATACAATGTTAAACACATTTTCTCACTCCAAACTAGAATTTCAAAATTGAAATATGTTTCTACTATTTATTGATGAACTAAATGACTTTCATAACAAACTGTAGTAAGAGCACAGATGTTGATGGAACGGCAGCTATCTGCATGCGTGAATTTGTCCTTTATCCCATGTAAATGACAGAAATGACAGTCTAATCCTTTGCTCAGCTCATCCATTCTCAGGCTTGACCATCGTAGCCAAGTGCTCTTGGGAGTATTTGTTTGATCTGTTGTGTGCAGTTGTGTGCCTTAATTCTCCCGAGAGAGGTTAGCTGTGTTTCTGGTAAGATTTAGGGGAGGCAGACGGCGCCAAGCAGCTCTGTATCTGACTATTGCAGGCCATGGCTAAGGAGGTCAGTGCATTAGCAAATGTTGGTGTGTCTGTCTGTGTGTCTGTGCTATAGGTAGGCCATTGTGTCTGTGTATTTCGGGCGCCCCGGTCCGCAACTGTGGCAAATGCTGAGGTTGCATTTGCATCTACAGTGAATTGTTGAGCTTCAAACGTGAGGCATAACGGCTATTTTGCTGCTGATTATATTTCCAGTTTGCGTGTGTGTGTGTGTGTGTGTGTGTGTGTGTGTGTGTGTGTGTGTGTGTGTGTGTGTGTGTGTGTGTGTGTGTGTGTGTGTGTGTGTGTGTGTGTGTGTGTGTAAGAGACTATTGTGCAGAGGGAGACTTACTATAGTACATTGTGTGCCCCATTTATCTGGCTTTTCCCATGTGGAATAAAACACACACACAGAATACATACAGTACAAACTTTGAGGACACAGCTGGTGGGAAAATAAAGCTTATCAAACTATCCAACAAATCTGCCTGTGCGAGAGAGAGAGAGGGAGACGGGAGAGAGATGGGTGAAGAGGTGGAGTGTCTCCAAAAACAGTGCAGTGCCACAGCCAAGACCTTGGGCTCGTGCAGTGTAGTGCAGAGCTGGGTACCTTGGTACTGTGATGGCCCCTCTGTCCTCAAATGACAGGACATTTAAAATGAAAACTAAAGAACTAAACGACATTTGCAAATGTCTCCAATATGAGTGAGTTCAGGTGGCAAAGTTGAAAACCCTGACAAATAAGGTTTGGGGCGGCCTGTTAGCCCCTTCAAAGGAAACAGATTTAAGGTTTTACGGTTAAATCCAGCAAGACTAAAGCATAAAGACAGACACGGATTAACAGATGCAAACACTGGAGACAGAAAAACCAAGGGGAGCAGGCGTTATCAAGTACACAGCATGCACAGCCATGCGTTTCCAGCAGTGACCGTACGTTCATGTTCTTCGGTGATACCGAGACTTAGTATTTTGATGTTTTATTAACCTGAAATTCCTTGAGTCTGTGGACTTGGGCTGTCCGATATGACCCAAAAACCATATCTGTTTTTAGGATGAATGGCGACACATTAAATATATCTCAGTATTTTCTATCAGGTGGGCTAAATGTTCATTTGAAAGTCAAAGCCACATGTGAGACACAAGCAGCTCCCGAGCAGCTGGAAAATAAATGTGGCTTGGTGACTGTCCGAAGGAAGCGTATCCCTGCGCAGAAGCCAACAATTCACCGTCAACCAGCTTTGTGGGGTTTCACAGAGATTTAGTTAGAGGGGAGACATGCAGTGGTGCGGCTTTACAGAAGAAGCAAGTTACGCAAAGCAACATCAAACTATATCAATATCAAAGAGAAGTGATATATTGTTCCTAAATCTCCTTTGAAAGAATATCGATGTTAAAAGGTCGATGTGCCGGGCTGCCCTACTGCAGAGAAGTTTGTTCCCCAACAGTTGAAGGTCTAATCTAGTGTGACTTCTGTCACACCCAGTCCTTTAACCATGAATAACCAAAGTCTCTTAACATAATATATAAACCTAAACTCTGAGAACCAACCAAAAAATAGAAATTAAATCAATCCAGACCAACCTGTTCT
The DNA here is from genome assembly GCF_029030835.1 of Brachyistius frenatus. Taxonomy (NCBI): domain Eukaryota; kingdom Metazoa; phylum Chordata; class Actinopteri; family Embiotocidae; genus Brachyistius; species Brachyistius frenatus. Next base: position 516,796 of record NW_027210612.1, read on the forward strand.
CATTTCAGGGTGTCAAAAATAATGCCGTTTTATTAAAGCCACTTGTGTCTCATATAGACGCACAATGTGCTTTACGTTTAGGCAACAACAATAACGTGGTTCGGTTTTTTTGAAAAGATCGTGGTTTTCGTTAAAATAAGTACCTACCTCATAAGTTTCTTAAGAAATCCGTGTTGTTCCATCCAACCGTCCCCACCGTCCTCCCTACATGGACTTCACCCTTCTTTGTACTTACGCACAGTCATTAGCTGGGTGAGAGAAGGTCATGTGACTAAGACGTAATGTACCTTGTGCGTATGTTTTAGACACCAAAGGGCACCTCATGCGCATCTCTCTGATGCGAAACGGCATTATTTGACAGCCAGGGAATGAGAACGGGCTCCTCTGACATGGAAAGACATTAAGAAGAGGTTAGGGTCGAGGTGTCTGACCAGGTCAGATGGCAAAAGTTGTGGTTGTAACCAAAACACTGATAGGCAAAGGGAACAGCGAGCTGCGCGCACATTTTTACCACATACCTGGATAACCGCTGTGACAAGTCGGTATATGAAGGTCGGTTTCAGAAAGTTGGTGAAATTCGTGGGGAAATATGGAGGAGGAAGGAAGTTTCTGAAGCTGTTCAAATCATCCGTCAAGCTGCTCTGATGAAGCCCACTGGAAGCTCACGTCCATCTAAGAAAAAAAAAAAAAAAAAAAAAAGTCAATGCAACATTTCAGAAGAGTCGGACTGGACAACAATTTGCTATTGCTATATAAAAAAAATAAAAGAAACATTCAAAAAATATCAATGAAATGGGGAACCAAAAAGGGTATGAAAAAAACAAAACGTGCTATACACGTCTTGAAAATGAGCAGCTGCTCGTTTGTTCAACCTCAGTCTTTAACCCAAGCTGTACTATAAAATGTGATAAGGTGATACATGTGCACAACACTGCATGCAGTAACATGTCAAGGGTTTATGGGTTTACACGCACACACGCACACACACACACACACACACACACACACACACACACACACACACACACACACACACACACACACACACACACACACACACACACACACACACACTGTAGGAATACACACACCTGCGTCTCCATCTGTCTCTCTAAGTGAATCAGACATGACTCAGCCCATCCTGGCTTTCACCTCATGTGGGACACCGAATGCACATAAACAGGCCGTGTGCGCGCACACCAACCTCGTCTGCCATACTGTAACATACTGTGAGCGCCGCAGCTAGCACTTTGACCGTAACCTCTCACGCAGAGATTTGACATTGATTATCTGACAATGCTGGGAAAACTGATGTGAGACGAGCAGGTCTCTCGAGATGAAATATTTGGAATAAACTTTCCTTCTTTCATCTTTCTTTCTCCCCGGAGAGGTTTTGCACATCTTTTCTCTGCACTTTATCTTCGTGTTTTTGCCCCTCTGTTGTTGTATGGATTGACTTGGTGCAGTCCAATGGGAACGGCAGAAAAAGGTTGTTGTTTTTCTTCTGCAGTCAAAGAAATGCCAGTGTAAAATGCCATGCCCCGAGGTTTTTGTGTTTGTGTGTAGGTGAAAGCGTTTGTCACAGAACAAACACAGAGAAAGTAGGTCGTAAAGGTGCTCCCAGATGAAAGGGGAGGAGACGGGATCCGTTTTTCTCCCCTATTCTCCACCCCGCTGCTCTTTCTCTCCGTCTGTTGCAGTTTTTCTTCCTGCGCAACGGGCAGGAGATAACAAAATGTTTTTGTTTTTTTCTTCTTCACCTCTTATTCTCTTCAAACGCTATATTTGCAGTGTCGCCCCTTTCAATTTACACTCTCAGAGCTTCTTCAAACTCCAAACGAGAGCGTCTGTTTCCCTGTGCTGCTCCATGTGTATATTTAGCAATGTTTCCCACAGCGCCTCAACACAGAACAGTGGGAGAAGTAAGGAGGAGCAGAGAAAAAGCAAAACAGAAGGAGAGGAAGATAAACACAGCTAATTAGGAGGCTATTGTTAGGTGCGTGAGCAGGATGAAGCCACCCAAAGACTAAATATTCTGCGATACAGACATCACTGTCAGGCAGAGGATAAACAGGCATACGTGCGGCATGTGTGCGTGCACACAAACAAAAACACACACGACATTTAGGTCGCATGCAAATCAGTCTCAACAGATGTGTGGGGCGCGACAGGTAGAGCCAGAGAGGGGTTGGATACAGAGGGGATCACGGAAATGAGCGAAGGCAGAAATTTTGAAATCAAAAATGAAGAAACAGAAAGGCTGATGACAGTCGATGGAGGAACACCGTGAGTAAGAGATGGTTTTTTTTGGTTGTTTAAAGTGGTTGAGTGGAGTGGCAGCTATAATGAGCTGACAATTATTCATGTGTCAGTCACCCACACACGCTTCAGATTGTTCAAAACTTCCCCCCACCCCCATTGTCACGAAAAAAATCCCTGGTGGAACATCTGTCATATCTTTCAAGTCGACGCGTCTGTGTTTCAGTCTCATCTCCGTCAGCTGCTTCTTTAACTTTTCAGTGTGTTGTGACAGGTGAGACCACTGCAGGCTGCCGCAGAGAATCATCTCAGGCTTTTTGTCCACAGTAAAAAAAAAACATAGCAGCTGTGGGAGTTTGGCCTTACGCAGTCGAAATTCCTCATCCTCATACAACATGATTTTGCTAGAACAGGATCTTCAGCCGCTTTGTCCATTAGGTGGGGGGGAGAAGGAGAGAAGTTGGCAAGGGCTGGAAGAGGAGCAAAGAAAAGACAATATTTAGATGAGATGGAGTGCAGAATGTAAACATTAGAGAGAAGGTGGAGGACAGGTGGTGGTGAGGGAAATGTAGGCAAGAAGAATAGATGGAGTGTAGAGATGAAAAAAAGAGGAGAAGAAGTGAGACTTGTCCTCGTGGGCACCGTGTCTCCCGTACCACAATCATGAATAAAGATCATGGAATAAATATTGATAAGCTGTTTTAACTTTACATCCAAATACGCAACAACAAATATGCACACGCTTCTTTTCCTTTGTTTTTGGCAGCGTGAGATGATGCTGCATGTGCTCATAAAGCAAATGCATTTCTACCATCTCAGGGAGAGACTGAATTACCAAAGGTGATGGAGAGGGGGGAGGTCTGGGACAATTCATAACAAGCCTTTAACACGATCACAGCAGGGACAGACTCGGGGGAGGAGAGGAGGAGAGGAGGAGAGGGCAGGT
>NW_027210612.1:525000-540000 GCF_029030835.1 Brachyistius frenatus
AGAGCAGATGACTTTAGGCCACATGGGTAGAACATAGTTTGGCCTTCAGCAATCCATTTTCTCTTTTGCTCTCAGTTGTACAAATGTTCAGAGTGAGTATGCAAGCACAAAGTATTTGAGATTTCATCTCTTTGTGAGAGTATGTCTGTGTGTGTGTGTGTGTGTGTGTGTGTGTGTGTGAGCATTGGTGCGAATGTGAAAGCATCCCATTTTCATGTTAATGTAATTTCACGAAAATATTTTCATTTCATGTAATTTTCGCATCCGAACTTCATTTGCATTTGAATTCATGTTAATATCCTCCCCTCTGCAACCTCTGTCCCCCCTCACTCCTTTTTTTCTCTAACTCCTGTCTGTTCGCTGCCTCCTCCCCTCCAGATTCTTCCCCTTCCACCCCGCTGCCCACAGACCCCGCTGCATGCCCCCCTCCTCCCCCCGCCCTACCCTGGCCCGTGGCGGTGGTCAGCGGAAACGGTGGGAGAGAGGCCGGGAAGTACTGCTGCCTGTGTGGAGCCTGGTTCAACAACCCCCTGATGGCCCAGCAGCACTACGAGGGCAAGAAGCACCGCAGGAACGCAGCCAGAGCACGACTCCTGGAGCAGCTAGCAGGCAGTCTGGATGCCACGGAGAGCACAGGTCAGCCTCTTGGTCCCGAGCCCAACACAAGTGGCAAATGAAGGGTAGCAGGGGTGTTCAACTTTATGCGAGGAAAAAACGATAAGTGGGGTGGGACTTCTGAAATGTGGTGCGCATTTCACATATGTTACACTTGGGGTAAGCCACACCAGTTATTCACAGATAAAATTAGCACTATCACCACAAGTTACTGCAAACATTACATCAATCATATACATGTGGACAAAAACAGTCTGCTGCGTCCTTGAGCCATACGTGTCCTCACTAAATCAGTCCCTTAGATCAGTTGTTCTCTAATGGTCAGGAACCCCTTTCTTCCTCTGTCATTAAATTGCAAGTAAAAAAAATGTTTTCAACTTTTTGACCCACTCAAATTGATCTAAAACCAATTGTGCAGTGGCACAAAATGGCACTGCAACCCCCAAAACGGGTCATGACCCACCAGTTGAGACCCACCGCCTTCGATCAACAGTTTACATATCTAGTAAAATGTCCCACATATGGTTGGAATATTCTTCTATAATAATATTTAAATTTAGATGCTGACTTACGAAGACTAGAGTTCCAGAGGAGGGTCATCATAATCAGTCACATGTAAGATTGAAATATCATGTATTTTATAGACTTTGGTGAACCTGACAGGTACGCCAGCACTTTTATACGTCAGCAAGTGAAAATAGCTCCATTAATGTCCTCTGTGGCTCCTGATGGAGCTCAGTCAAGTCTGAGGAAATCGCTCCAGTGACATCCTCGAGATATCAGCTTCAGCTTGGAGGCTAAACATGTCTGTGGGGGTTTGATGGGCCATTAACAAGTGGGGTGGGTCCAACAAAAAGTTGCTATTGTAACTGTAGGAGCCTGAATATTTGACTCTTGACACGCACACCAGACACTACGTCCCTCTGAGTATATCAACTTCATGAATATGAAATATGAAATCATGCAAGTTCTCTGTGGAAGGTGTTTACTGGGTCAGTAATCTTCACAGATCACCCATCATCACACGCTTTTGTCTCCGTGTAATCAACTGTGAATCGCAGTGAAATTTCAACACACGTTAGTCGTTCTGTCTGACTTTCCATGTCGGCTGTCTGGGGTCACACTCGGGTCATGTTTCAGCGGAGCTTTCACACTTGTTAGCGCTAGCATTGCAGTGACGTCAGGGGACCTCCGCTGGCATAGAGCATACAGCGTACTTAAGACTTAATGCACATGGAGGGCTCAGGCCGCTGAACAGGGTATTGTGCTGAGGATTGAAACATGAAACGTGAATGGGTCAATCATAAACTTAAGTAAACAGTTCAACTGAAATGATTAGCTCTTGGTAAAACCGAGACACAATTACAGTTACCATGGCAAGACCGGAGTTCAAATTTCTATTCTGCATCTTACTCTCCCCCTCCCACACAAACACTTCCATGCACAAATATAGCAGTAAGAGGACACTACTGATTCTCTCTCACACACACACACACACACACACACACACACACACACACTTCTGCCAGAAGGGTATTCTCATGAAATTATGAATAGTATGTGGCACTGAAACTGCTTTGCCTTTCCTGGGTTCCTATGAGTGATATCATCTAACATCATCCTACAGCAGCATGCAGCTCAACACGCTCACGAGTGCCACGCCAAGCACCTCTACCGCACACGGGTTTGACGCACTCGCACCACACGGCGCACAGCCTCTGCCAAACACATGCAAATCCTCTGAGAGCCTAAGCCGGGGCCGTTCGCTCCGTGCTCCGGGTGCCGTGACACAAACCATCCATTTGGACTCCAAATTTCATCATGTAACTACAGAAAATTATAGAACACGCATGTATACAAAAGTGGGATTTTTTTTTTTTTTTTTGCTGTTACTTTTTGCTCTTGCACATTTCTAATGCTGCTGAGTCAATCTATTATATGTGCCATCAATCAAGTGTTTGTTCCAGTTCCTTTAGTCTGACACACTTTTGTTCATCACAAGCTCGGCTCCATTGTCTGTGCTCATTTGTTCTTCAGGAAGACACATTTCCATTGGTGCAAGATTCTCACATCTGATTGGCTTTTATCACCACTTCAGGTGTGAAGTCACAGGTGTGCCGAGTGTAATCTCAGAGGGAGGGTCGAGCGCGAGGCGGCAGCTGAGCTAAGAGAGACACAGAGGAGGAGGAGGAGGAGGAAGAGGAGGAAGAGGAGACATGATGGATTCAGTCTCAGCCAGGCATAGATTCATCCCTGTCCTTTTGTCCCCCTTTTTCCCTTTGCGAATCTGTTTTCTCTTTACGGTCTTTTTTTATCCTTTTACCACCCTCTTCCTGCTGCTATACTGTCTTGTCTGTTTGTTTTGTGTATAAATGTGTGTGTGTGTGTGTGTGTGTGTGTGTGTGTGTGTGTGTGTGTGTGTGTGTGTGTGTGTGTGTGTGTGTGTGTGTGTGTGTGTGTGTGTGTGTGTGTGTGTGTGTGTGTGTGTGAACACCACTAGGGGCTCCAATCTGTCGTCATCTCTCATCTGTCATCCTCATTAGCTCCCCACAAGGCACAGGTGAATTATTTACACACCCTCTCTCTCTCTCTCTCTCGCGCTCTCTCTCTCGCTCTCTCTCAACTACAGCCACAACATCTGCCTACTGTAGTTTCTGGTCGTCTCCGATTGATGATACTGACCTTTACTTACACTTGCACATTCTGTTTTATCTGCCCCCTCCAGCCCACCACCAAAACATATCACAAAATCCCCATGGCATATATATGGACACCGTTTCTTACTCTTGGATTTTTCTGGTGTAATTGCACAGACGGGGCACAGGGGAGAAAGTCGTGATTTTCCTCGGCTAGGTGCCAGAAAAAAAAACCTTGGCGATGGATTACGGAGTGGACGAGGGAGTTGCAGTGGGGGGCGGCTGCAGACGAGGGATGGAGCCCGGCTGACTCGCCTGTGTCTTTACATAAATCACTACAGGGGTTGAAACCCCACAAGACAAAGGCAGCGCATTGTCTCTGCTCTCTGGAGACTGGAGAATTAGAAGCAGTGACATAAGCGTCTAGGGCTGGGGGGTGTGTGTGTGTGTGTGTGTGTGTGTGTGTGTGTGTGTGTGTGTGTGTGTGTGTGTGTGTGTGTGTGTGTGTGTGTGTGTGTGTGTGTGTGTGTGTGTGTGCGTGCGTGCGTGCGTGTGCGTGGACCCGAGAGAGGGTGGAGTACTAAAGCAGAGAGAAAATTGTGTGTAATTGATGAGTGTGTCTGAGTTGTAAGACAAAGCTGACCTCCGCTCTCATGAGACAGCACTCACTGGGTCACACATCGAACTTGCATACATGACCACAAACATGATGCCATTCAGACGTTGCCGATTCATATGCATACTAGTCGTGGGTATCAACACTTTCTGTGTTAAGTTTTACACAAAAAAAAACTAAACAAAAAGACTGCCAAACGTTGAATATAGCAGAACATTTTAAAGCTTATTTATGTATTCTTTGACATGAATATGAAAATATACTATGAAACTATAACTAACTATTCACAAAGGTCTTATTTAGAGCTGAATGAAGGGTGAAGGGGTGACTCGTACTGAAGAACCAAGAGAGAATTATCACCTTGACTCTTCTGAGCTCTCTGGAGCATTGAAGCATTCTTCAGCTCATTGTTTTAGTCTAACAACCTGTAACATCAAGGGCTTGTGCTTTAGTCTCACCTCCTTCATCAATGTTCTTTCCAGCACCAACGGTAGCAGGCAGCTGTTTTCATCTAGAACTGTGATAAACCAACTACTTGTCTGGCATCGAACAACATTAGACAAAGTCAGCAGCTCCCAGGTGATTGTAGTGAACATTGAGCAGCTAAGAGCCCGGTAGTTCCCTCAGGAGTTAGCGGAGACAGAAAATGAAGCTAAATGACAAGAATACTGGACTTAAATTCATCACATTATCGGAAATGGTCATCTGAAAGCACTGTTGCAGGGATTTCTGCTGGAGGTGTAAATAAGCAACTGTTAGCTAACATGCTTGTCATTCTAGCTCCAGGCTGACAATAGTTAAGATGATAATGTGTCTGTTGTGTTTACAGCTAGTTTCTGCTGCCCCCACATGGCAAATAAATCAATTCCTTAAGAATGATTAAACGGGTAGTTTGATATATTTCGCCAAATAAAATTTATATTTACTAAACTAGGCATTGAAAAGGTTTATTGAAAAGTTGTGGTTCCCCAAACATACACTGTGACATCACCCCATCAGCCGATTTGAAGCCTCGAGTTTGGCACTTTGACTGTCGCCATCTTGGGTTGTTTTTTTTGGAACCAGAAGTGACCACATTTAGGCGCTGAAACGTGCTGAATCTGACCGAGAACCCAAGGACACGCCCGCTCGCCTACACCTGAAAGCTGACTGCACCCCGGGCCTGTCAATCAAACCAGGCACACCCCCAAATATACCTCTCTTTGAGGCCTAATATCTAATCAATTATGAAATAATTTTCAGAAAGACCACCAGAAACCACAGATCATGTGGAGGCAGAGGTTTTCTGGGCAGCCCCTAGTGGCCCTCAGTGGTAATGCACTTAAAGACACTTCCGTATTGTCTTCATTTTTCAGACCTAGAGACGATGACTGTCTATGGCCAAAACCTATTAAGTTCATACATCCTTATAAGCTACCCAACATTATTAGTTGGTTAGAGTGACATGAAGAATAAACAACACAAACTAATGAGCTGCAGTGTGAACTGAAAAAAAAATAAAAAAATCAAAGAATCTGGTCATTTAATTTAAAAGCAAAAGTTCAAAAAGCTAGTTTCCAGTGTATGGTAATTCTTTTTGTCTAAAACAGATGGTCTTTCCAATTACTGTCACATTGCCTGCAAAACTAATTACTCTCTCTCCAAGTTCTTCAAAGTTTGTTGGTAAAATTCCACTTGGATTCCCTCTGACTATCACCCAGTGCTCAAACCCTGTCTGCAATGGTATTTGTGCGATATTCCTGTGAGACACATTGTCAAGACTCTACTGCAGACTGTTGGTTTTGATTGCATCTCAATGGGCTTCCATTTGGATTCAGTTCATTTTTAATCTTGTGAAGCCCTTGGTAAAGTACGGGTGTACCGCAGCACAAAAAGCTCTGGGCTAGTGAAAGCTCAATAAACTAATATCCTGACAGCACCATGAATAAAATTGCAGATGAATACCTTCCAGTGAGATTCTCACATGCAGTCTGCCACATAGGGATCAATTCAGGGTAGAGATTTCCTCTTCTATGTAACTTGATGTTCAGTGGTGGTATGTAGACTCATTCCCTCCCTCTGACTCCTAAAATCATCCCACTATTTAACCAACAGTGTTCACGCAACATTAGATTTCACAGTTGTCAGTGCTGAGCACTACCTGAAATCCCTGTGAGACTTACAAGTAAAAAGGAGCTGCAGTTAGAGCTTGGCAGAGCATCCTAATGGAACAACCCACAAATATCATGCTCCAAACGGGTCATTAATGTGGCTCGAGCTGAAGCAAAGAGTAAAAACTGAAGTTAAAATATATCACCCTCAAACTGCAGAAGGATGTTAAATTCCTCCGCAACAAAGCTCTTGAAACGAACTGAATTTTCGGAGCACGAAATGGGGCTCACTACTTTGTCGACAGGCATTTAGGCATCTCCATACGAGGGGTGCCAGCGATGCCAGAAGGCTCTGTACATTAAATGACAGCCACAAACAGCTCCACACCCACTGCCTCAGCTCATCTCACCCCCTCTTTTCTCTCTTCCTGGCATATCTTCTCGTGTCATTAACAAGGTTTAGAACACCCTCATAAATACCGCTCATGCTCACAAAAAAAAAAAAAAAAAAAACACAACCACGACCACATTCGCAACCCTGAGCTGCATGCCGTCACTTGCATCGTGCAAACACTTTCCCTGCATGTAATTAACATGGATTAGGGCACAGCGTGGTTTTATGCCACAAAGGCTTTATTAACCAAATCACAGTATCTGTGTGTGTGTGTGTGTGTGTGTGTGTGTGTGTGTGTGTGTGTGTGTGTGTGTGTGTGTGTGTGTGTGTGTGTGTGTGTGTGTGTGTGTGTGTGTGCGTTCAAAAAGACTGGCACTGACAGGAACGGCAGCATACTGTACATCGGCGCGGCCAGGCTGCGTGGACGTGACATCAATCGGGCTAAAAGCGGGCAAGCTGCCTTTTGTGTGTGCTCAAGCACACACATGCAACACACTTAATCGTACATACGAGAATAGACCTCTTTGTGTAATCCTGGCTGCAGTATAGAATTACATCGAAGAGAAAGGAGAGAAGAATAACAGACTTATCTTTTCTTTTCTTTTCCAAATCATTTAATTCACCAATTAGAAGCCTTTCCATTTAGAGAGAACACAAGTAATGACATTTTATACCATCTCTTTTTTTTTTCTCTCTCTCCTTCTCACACACACACACACACACACACACACACACACACACACACACACACACACACACACACACACACACAGACTTTGTTATTAGCTCCTAATAGATGCAAAATATCAACATTTAAGCCGAGACAGTGCTTACTCCAGGCAACTAATTTAGTCGTGGCTTTCTCGTAAATGACTGCTTGTCCTTAATCACCCCTGAAAAAAAGCGACTCCCGAAGCAACAGGGGGTAGATATGCCACATTATGCCTTTCTCGCCCAGTTTAAATGACCTCCCACCACTCCTAACTGTATTACAACTTCATCCCCAAACATACTTCACCAATTACTGCCACACAAGGTCAAAAGGTGATGGAATACACAGACAAGTCATAAATCTCAAGGACAGTAATGACAACAGAGAAAAGGGCAAACACACACACACACACACACACAAGCGAGCACACTCAATTTTGGCTGCAGCACACACCTAGAATTACACTCACAGTGGATAATTTTTTTTTTATAAAACAAGGCACAAAGAAGGGGGGGGGAGCGTGGACAAGCTCGAGGGGAAAAGGCTTCAAGGAATTATTTTTTGCCTGTTTTGTCACACAACCCTGAAGTGCCAGCGCTGATCATCTCTCGTCGGCGTAAAGTTCCGCAGCGACGGCTCTGCAGAGTGCAGAATGTGAGAAAACCAAAATAGCACTTCATTGTATCTCTGACAAAGAGCACAGGCAATTATGCCACGTTGCTGATTGCCCTATCCCCACCGACGCAGACGGCATTTCCTCTGCCCTCACGAAAGAGAGACAACTCTAAAAATCGGCGCTGCCACGCTGCAGTTACCACATCCAGAAGAGGATGTTGTTTTTTTGCGTATGGGGATGTTTTCTCCTGTGGTCATTAAACCCCAGCATGCATTTTACATCACTGCTGCAGTGTGGTAACTCATTATCCGTCTCCTTCGCCTTCATCTTTTCATACAGATCTCGTGTTTTCTCCGGAAACGTTGCTCTTCTTCGCTCGTTCCTTCTACCTAACCCCTCCCCCGCCCTCAAATCCCTCTTCATCACACTCCGTCAGCATCCCCGACCTCATCCGTCTATTTCTGGGTGTTCATCACGACCACCTGCAAACCCTCTAATTAGTTAACATCTGTGTCTGAGCCGCACCATCTCAAGCATGCATTCACCGACGCAATAAAAACGGGCGCGCGCGCAGCCGCACTCGGTGTGCGCGCCCAACCTACTGCGCTGTTCTTTTCTTATTCCTGGTGTCCTAATTTTTCAGTTGAACTCAAGTTGGAAGTTCAAGTTTCAAAACGTCACACACACACACACACACACACACACACACACACACACACACACACACACACACACACACACACACACGCGCGCGCACGCACGCACTAGAAGGAAGAAGGCACTGATCTAAGGATCTAAAAATGTAGCTGGTTTTCTGCTAATGATTAGTCTAATCAAATCTCTTTCCAGTTGCACTCTAATTAGGAAAATTACCCTGCACTGCAGAGTTGAAAAATAAGACTGTTACTTAGTGTCAGTTCAGATTTTTATTGTTGTTCATGTTGGCCTCACTGCCGCATGCTGGGGGATCCAGATGATGATGACGATGGCAGCTTTTGGGGATTTTTAGGCCCCACATTTATCCAAAGTGCACTCAAAGTAACTGACGTTAACTTTGCGTCTGTGTCTCTGCAGGGCTGCGCAGCAGTTACTCTTGCAGCGTCTGCAGTGTGGTCCTCAACTCCATCGAGCAGTACCACGCACACCTCCAGGGCTCCAAGCACCAGAACAAGTGAGTACGACGTCTTAACCTTTTAGAAGGACATAGATCGTTTAATCAAATCCTCGCGAAGACAGACAAGAGCGTAACTTTCCGAAACAATCTGGCAACCACGCCGACCTCGTGCAGCGACTGGCGCGGTGTGCGGAGGAGTGCGAGTGGGCAGGACGTGAACTTCTCTCTCGCGGTCGACATGTCGTCAGGGTGTCGTGACGCAGCATTGGTTGTCATCGACTTTGGTACACGACATTGGACAAAACAACTCCCGGTGCCCATTTTCAGTCCCGACGCCATCACTGTTGTGCCAATATTCCACCGTCTACACTCAACATTGACGGAAATAAGACGAGCGGTGTGACAGCAGACTTTTCGCGCGTGAGCGCGGGCATTCGAAACGCTCCAAAAGCACAATTCTTTTCCTGTTCTGTCCCACAGAGATGACGCATCGAACGCATCAAGTTTCATTCTTCACTGTGATCACAGTCTGGAAACCCGGCTCGCGTGACGGTTTGCTCAGCCACTCCGATCAGCAACCGGCAATGATGTTAAAGTCAAGCGTTGGTTTCCAAACGTTGTTTCAGCAACGACATCGGTGGCAGAGCGCGACGAAGCCATACAAACAGTTGTGGCAAAGCAGCAAATATCAAAGAAAGTCAGCAATTTACAGACGTGGTTACGGCGTCTTCTTCACATTGGAAGAGGGTCTCTGTTCTTTACAGCTCGTGGTGGTCTTCGCCCAGTAGAATACAACCACTTCTTTAGCAATCCCCAGTGGAGCGTGGCCAGACTCTATCTATTCGCAAAGTGAATTTAGGTCTGGTAATAAATGGAGGAGGGGGTGGGGGGACATGGAAACAAAGCTTAAATCAAATATTTACACGCATATGATTTGTACAGAAGAGGTATGTTTGGCCACGTCTGTCTGAACAGATTAAACGTTTCGAAAATGCGCAGGTTTAGATCCACCTCAATCACTTTGACGACAAAGAGAATGCAGCCAAAGCATTTGCACAGCTTTGACTGCAATCTGCTCATATGATGTACAGTGACACAGGGAGAAGGCTGATAGTTCAGCTGGGCAGAAACGCTCGCACAAAACAGTCGGTATTGATCAAATGTGCACAATATATGGGCTTTAAAATTGCACATTTGCAGTAAGGGAATATGTAGCGGACTGCAGCAGTACAATGGGAATGAATTTACTCATTGTAATAAATGACAGCTGCAGTGAGATTTGGTCATTTTGATTGCTTATTCTAGAAAATGTCATCAAAGTCATTGTGGGGGAAATTACATCCAGCAGCAGGAAGAGGCTGTGATGAGGAACAGTTACATTTCATGCATTTACCATGATATAGCTGCGAGGGAGGTTGTAGGCAGAGTAGCGGTGCGGGTCTCTGCGCATGTATGCGTCTCTCCATATTTAAAGTAACGTAATGGTAATTAAGTGGGCTGTGAATAGGGTATTTGTCAGATAAAAGAGTGCTTGAGGATATAATTGTTGCAGCGTTCTCTTTTTTTGTTGTTGTTGTTGTTGTTTTGTCTTTTTTTTTCAAGAGAGTTGAGGCAGCTAAAATTTCTATATTTAACCACCCTCGAGCATAAACTTGTCTGGTCTGCATACACCAAACTTCTGCAAACAAGTTAACTCTTAGAGAGTGGTGGGTGTAGTGAGGGAAAAACAACAGCGAGAGAGGGTGGGGGAGGAGGAGACAGAAACGCAAAGTGAATAATAGGGTCGATTTACTCGGAGCCGAGGCTGAATTCGAAATTATTATGTCAACTGATCACGATAAAGTAGACGTAAAGATTTATGTAATTTATTACGAGAAACATCACGCACACTGTTTGCTAAACAGAGTACACAGCGAGTGGTATATATGGAGTACATACGGACTTTTCTGTACTCGGGTTGTGTAGTTAGTATCAACAAAGAAAGAAAAAAAAAATCCGCCAGCTGGGTGCTCGTGTAAAATGTATAGATAATGGGATCAATATTTTATTTCAAAAATACAAGGCATTTTATTTTATTTAAAGGAGCATTGTAGAATTTAGTAACAGACTGACTAAATTGCTGAGATGGATTTTTTTTTTTTGACATGCAGTATTTAGTTTCTTTTAAAAGTGGTTGCTTAAATATACGAATCTTGTGCTCTTCTATTGCCAGTGGCTGTCAGGCTTCATGATGTAAGTCTGGCATTGCAATAACCCCCCCGATGCGTACTGACAGCTGGGCACACCCAACAGACATTTACCTTCAAACAAATGCTCTAAACACATTTCCTGACCCAGGCAGAATTATTTGACCCAAACATATCGCCGCGCAGTTCAGAGTTTTGGGCATTTTAGTGTCGTCAGTCCATCTGAAAACCCTCTTTTGGGGGGCAGCTGGTTGGGACGCCACATGCAGCGCCGCGTTCGACCAGCGGCAATGCCGCCGAGCTGTCTGTGTGGAAGGAAGGTAAGACAGTGCGAACTAAGTGGTGTCCATAATTGTGAGCTATGCTGCCATGAGGGTGGACAGAGTTGTACTTATCAGTGCACGGTTGGGTGAACGGTATAAACTGTGAATGTGGCTGTGCATGTGTATTATGATCCACGTTTAGCAAATAAATATATAAATTATGCAGGCCTTCGAGCAAAAGCGGAGTTCTTGAATTTTGTTTAGATACATTCCGCAGATTTTTGTGACACAAATGGGCTGCAATTTATTCTGAGCAGTATTAAGGTGCCTCACAGCTCTTCAACCAGCTGTGGAGGATAAAGCAGGACAATGTTTGAATCTTCAATCATTTACATAATGTGTTCAAAAATTCCCAGCATGTATGAGAGCTGACAAAGAAGCTAACGCTTAAAATGAAAAAAAAAATTTAAATGAAAAAAATCTGTGAGAACTGAAAAGGTATTTGACGTTCCACAGAGGCTGATGTGTTTTCTCCTTAACAGACGGCGACGTTTTGCTTTCGCAGTTTGTAAGTTGTCGCATTGGAAAGTTCCCAGCACAACGCCATAATGACTTTTGAGAATGATCGTATGAAACTGTAGCAATACACTTGGAAAGTGATTTTGTTGCCGAGAGGAAAATATGTTTTTTTTTTTTGGTATTGTGTATGGAGAAGTCAAATTCCATTAACTGTTACATGCCACTAAGTAACATACTGAACACCTAATGCAAGCTCTTCACTCGCTCGAGAGTGAGTCAGCTAAACTCCTGAAAAGTGCGAGCGTTCAGTTGAATAATATGACCGCACAGAGCCTGTAAATCACGGGGGTGGGGGGGGGGGGGGGGGATGGTGGCTCATAACTCTCTCCTTCTGTCAGATTTACTGTCCCAAAGCGGAAAAGAGGGCAGACGCACAGGAAGAGTCGTGTTTATGAGAGAGAACGAGGGAGTAAGCAAGTCTGATCGACATGAGAGAGACGGCGTGCACCACCGACAGCGACAGACAGATCAGACGACAGACGCAGAGAGACATAGAGACAGAGAGGCGCGTCACGTTTTAGACAGAGGCAGGAGAGAGGGAAAAAAAATAAAGGATATAGAGATGGCAAAAGGCTGAGATGAAAGTGATGAGGAGAGACAGATGAACATGGAGAAATGTAGTAATACAGACAGAAGCCGGGATGTGTCGCAGATAGGAAGGTGCGAAGAGCAAAGGGAAAGAAAAACAAAATTGCGGCAGAGTAAATCACTTTAAGCTGAACTGAAAGGTGGAGATACGGAGCCGACTCGGAGTGGACAATGAGCTGAGAACCAGCCGTTGCTGACAGCTGAGGGGCTTTAAGATAGAGAGGATGGATTCGCAGGGTGTCGACGGGTGAGAGAGGCCGAGGCACCGGGGAGATTTACAGGAAGAGTTGTGATAGGTCAACGGATACAAGGAGAGGAAGTCGCTCATCCACTCTATCAGACAGGCTTACGGGAAGCAGAGGAGGTCCGGTGGAGGCGTGGGCAGAACTGGGGCTTCAAGTCATATTTCAAAGCGGGGAAATTTACTCGGGATTGTTCACGGGGGACGTCAACAGAAGGAGAAGATGCATTTCGGAGCGCACGGCGTGTTTTGGCGACATCTTAAGATGGATTTATGCTACCACACACCGAGACATTTGGGGGCACTTCTGTGAATAATGAGGACTTTCAGATGTCATTTTAAATGTTAATAAGCAGTTTAATAATAAAATATGAACTTTGTTTGACCTGTTTTTTTTTTTTTAAAGTGGTGCGGTGCTATGGATTGTGGATGTTTCCCTGAAGCAGTATCTGCAGGATCGCGCACTCACAGACGGCATGTATAACGCGTGAGAAACTCCATGAGATGCGACAACGCAACAGCTCTGATCCCTCGCGGACGTATTAACAATCACGTGCGGAAATTCTGAAGTCCATGAGATCGAACGCTGGTGCTGGAAATAAGCCTGGCCAGCTCCGTTGCACTGCCGTATCGATCCTCTGGGAAACAGAGAACAAGAGCGAAGGTTCCACCTCATCAACCTCACTTCCTCTGCCTTCGCCCAGTCACTCAGGCGCAACACAATACGGGTACATAAGTGTGTGTGTGTGTGTGTGTGTGTGTGTGTGTGTTCCAAACCACTTCAGGCTCCATCACTCGCTTCTCCTACACAGCATGCATTACGTTTTAGCCTTTGCAACATATTGTAGTATATGGATATATGATTGTAAAAAATGTCCTTGTCACACTGTACTGTGCTTCACATTGTGCAAAGGGTCTCACACACACACACACACACACACACACACACACACACACACACACACACACACACACACACACACACACACACACACACACACACACACACACACACACGGGCTGCAGCACAAATGACTGGCCACCTCTAAGGCAGTGCTTGTTTCGATATAAGAGGATGTGAGAACTGTGTGTGTGCTTTCTGTCGGTTAAGTCCATTCCCTTTAAGAACGAGCTGTGGTGCCGGAATGTGTATTATATTTGTGTATAGTGTGTGTGTGTGTGTGTGTGTGTGTGTGTGTGTGTGTGTGTGTGTGTGTGTGTGTGTGTGTGTGTGTGTGTGTGTGTGTCCATGTGGATAAAAGTAGAAACGTAAGCGTACTTAAGGAAAAGAGGCTATTGAGATCGTTCCATTCATATCACTGGGTTGTTTACAGGCCGGACAAGACTTTGGCAAAGTTATGAGCAATCTTCCACCCTTATTTTTGAGCGTGTGTGTGTGTGTGTGTGTGTGTGTGCGCGTACACGTGTGGGTCGTATGCGTGTTCCTTCACACTCAGGATGAGCTCTGGCTTGTGTAAGGAGCTTTCGGAGGAGACGAAAGCGCAGCTGACAGCGGCAGGGAATTATCTCTCACCGAAGAAACATCCATGAAAAGTGCGCGCGTGTCTACGTCTATTTGTGTATGCGCGCGAGTGTGCGTGCGCGCGTGAGCGTGAGGTTTGGCATTAGGAATGTGTCACCAGAAAACAACAAGGCATTTCTCTAGTCTTTAAACAGCTGGATGCGTCTATCTGCCAGCTCACCTTATCTGTGCTGAGCATCTGCTTCACGCTCAGTCAGCTGCAGGTCATTTGAAAATGCTGCAGACTTCACACGGTCGCTCCAGACTGGCTGCTGTAATTGGACCTGAACCGGATGATAACAGCGGAGATATAACAAGATAAACCTGGCACAATATTTTCACAGTTTACAGTGCGTTGCAATTAAGCCAATGGCACTTAGCTGGCCATCAGACAGGGACACCAGTGGGCATACAGAACTGAAGCAGATTGATGAACATTAAATCTATGTGTTGATTTCTGACTCCAGTACTCTTAAAAAAAAAAAAAAACGAATGGAAAGTGAAAATTAAAGACGCAGCATGAAGAGCTGAAGTGTTGTTGTTGTTTTTTTTGTTGCCCCGGCCCTACTGCCGTGTACAACTCTGACAAGTGTTCAGATGATGGCAGGATGCTCGCAGCAGTGACTGTAAGTCTGAAAGTAGGTAATATGAGATCAAGTTTTAAAAGTTATATTTAAGTCTGCGTCCAAGTAACAGTTTAGAGGCGGATAGTTGCACAATTCGGACGTGTCAGGGGAAGCAGCATGTACTTCGTGAAAAGTTTGTTTTTTTGCAATTACATCCGCCACAGAGGTTTCGTTTTCAGCAGTTTGTTTGTGTGTTTATTTG